>NC_051156.1:58459151-58783069 GCF_013339745.2 Dermacentor silvarum
AATGTACTCTTACCATGCTCCTGTGACAAAGGGCCATAGAGCCATGTCAGTATAATTCCGTAAAAATTACACAAGATGAACACAGACATGGAAGTGCAATTTGAAGTCATAGAAGCCACACACAAATGTCTTCATGCACAAATATGCACTACATTGTGTCCACTGCAGAGCTCACTTCCTTTGCAAAAAGATGCAATCTCTTGTAAGGCCTTCAACAAGCCTTATATAACCGCATGCACGCGATCTTGCACGCACAGCGACAAGTGACGTGACGGAGATGGCTGTCGCATTCGCTCGTCGCCTACAAGTCGTACCACACGCGAGCGATGACTTTGAGCGCTGTTTCCCCGTGTTGCTGGTATGAGGGCAGCAAATACGCGCCGTAACTGGTGTGACGCATGCTCTATTAGTTTAACTTGATATGTTTTACTGTAAAGAGCACCATAAATATTTCTTAAGGTCTTGCACTAGGTTCTATCTTTGTGCGTATCAAATTGAGTCATTCGCTTGTTCCGTGCGACAATCGGTTGTACTTGACTGATGTACATCCTGTTCTGGCTTCGCGCTATTGGCTAGTCGCTCATAGAAAGTCGTTCCGGCGACGAGTTGTAGATTACCCAACCAAGCGATCAAGCGACAAGAACGAGTGATCAGTTTGCGCGACGGCTTGTTCCGTCGCTCGTCGCCGTCGCGCACAAAATCGCTCGCATGCGGTTTGGGCTTGGGTAAAAAATACTAGCATGTAGCGCCATTTTTTTTATAAAAGCACAGCCACATGACACAAATCAGTAACAACATATAATCTAAAATCTTGTCAACTTTCAGTTGCCATACCTTTGGTGCTCTTGCCCTTTTCTAAGGACAGATTTCTGAGCCTTTTCGACGTGTGCAGCACCATTTCTTCAGTTTCTGCATTGCATTTAACAAGGCATTACAAAGCTGACACTGCCGACAGGCAGCAATGTTAGGTGATAAACATTCAAGTGTCATAATAACAAATCAGGCCAGAATATCAGTTCCTCTGGTCTCCCCCTGGCATTACTCTCGTTTCATCCTTTCATGAATGCAAAGCATTTGCAAGCGTGGCTCCCACGTCCACTACACGACAGATACCCGTTCATGCAGCAGACAGGTTCTCATGTGGCATATGTTTTTTCCATCAGACTAAATATGGAGCCGCTTAACATTTACGCCCAAAATTATGTGTCCAAACTAAAATTCTGCTGCTAACTGCCAAAAGCACACATTTGCGCCGATGGCCCCTCCTGCGAAGCAGTGTCTACCTTGAGCGTCCGCGGCAGTGCGTGCTGCACCCCCTCCCCATTTCATAACGCCGACCCTTCCAGACATATCGCAGACTGCCCGAGACTCTAATCAAAGGAGAGATACGTCTCGAGCAGCCAGGCCTAAACCCCAAAGTCACGCTACGAGATTGCGCCGGACATTTGCTTACTGCACAATGAGCGGGACAAAGCACATGCCGGTGAAGATTAAATCGTTCGAAATGTTAGTCGTATAAACTTTGAGGTGTGCTTATTAACGAATGAGTAGAACTTACCAGCCATGTGCAGCACTCTGTCGCATCGCCGTTCCACCACACGTCGTAGAGGACAATTGGATCGAAATCCACGACATTCTCTGGGTTAAAGTTTTGCACTGCGGTGTGCCTGACAACCGCAGTGGTCATGTCCACTTCATATTCAACGAATACAAGCATCTCGAGCTTAACACAGTGCAACGCAGTCGTTCTCGCTTAGATGACAGCTGTGGCTATGGCCATGGATTCTATGGATGCGGATTGGCATGCGACTTCGACTGCCACCACTGCATCACCCAACCAAACCAAAACAGAAAAGAAAAATACTACTAAAGCAATGCCGTACAACAGTAGTGGGTGGAAGCATAGAGGAAGATAAAAAAAAAACTTTTTTTTTTCAAGTTGTTTCCTTCCTCCATGGGTGGAAGGTACAAGTTGTACAGTTGTACAGATAAGAAATGTTGAGAACTGCATCAGGCTTAAGCATTCTTAAATGACATCCCAACTCATGAGAGTAATTATGAATTGGACATCGATCGTTTGTGTGTTTTGTATACGTGGTCAATGAACACGATTGTTGGCGTTCATTCATTTTGCCCACCGGGTCATGTAGAGTGGCATGATCAGATTTCTCTGAGCGCAATAAAAAAATTTTCAGCGCACGCAAACTCGCACAACACAGACACAGATGCACATGCGCGCGGGCCGCGATTTTGTAGCGATTCCGTCTCCGATGATATTCCTTGTTGCACTTTTCGCGCTTTGTCAGGGGTCAGAGCGACGCCCCGCCCGCGTTATCAAAGCGATCAGGGCCGCGATTTTGTATCAAGGCATTATGACTTATTCTACTCTATTCTTATCATCCACCGCTCACGGCCGGCTGATCCCGTTGATAATGCGAGCGGACCGTCGCTCCGTCCACTGAAAAAGCACGATAAGCGCGTAAAGACATTATTACATTAAAGGCATCGCTACCAAATACCGGCCTAGCCGGCCATGAGCGGTGGATGATAAGAGGGGCATATGATCGAGCGGAAGGCATCGCTACAAAATCGTGGCCCTGCAGTAATCAAAAAGAGTTTTGGAAGTGAGCGTTTGCGTTGTAACTTCTCTGCCTGGGCATGCACGTTAGGTTTATCGCTCTGTCATGCATTGTCAAGCAGCTGACCGCGTCTATTAGCCTGGATAATATATATATACACACGAAGGCCAAGAGCGCGCGGCCAATGCGGCTTACAGAAAAAAAAAAACATGCTTTTCATGCCGCAGCAATGCAGCACACGCATCGTTAACGTAGGAGCTGATCAATTACATATATGCACATGGATATTATTATGCAAAATGACACCGCCGAAACAAGGAAACCTTAAACAGCTTGTTTCTATTTAGAAACGGTGATCATGCATACAAACTAATTAACAAAAGACTGCACATTTCTGCCCAAGTAATAAATGAAGAGGAATTACAAGCTTAATTGTAATTGCACCGAAGCTGCATGTGACACATTGGGCGCTGAAATACAGATCATAAGCACAAGGTTTCTCAACAACCAGAATCACAACCGAAGCAGAGCATTATAGCGGGGATTAACTGGCCGCGGTGGGGCAGAACTCAGCATAGCAAGTTAGTGGTGGCTGGATATTTCTTTAATAGTTTTTTATTTACTAGTTGTAACAATTAACGTACCATTATTTCTTATTATATTGGAGTGCAGTTGCCGCGACACCACACGCCTCAAGAACACGGAAGCGGCATAGGGGACACCAAAACCACAATCCAGACTGGTCCATGGGTTGGGACTCGCCGAGGCCCCTACTCATGGACCTACTTGCTTCCAACTTTGATCCCCCCGCTGCCCCTTGGGTGCCCTAGAGATGCTGTGCTGCCTGCTTTATATAATGTCAAGTGTTCTCCTAAGGCCTCTATTTGCCATTTACATATATGCCCTCTTGGAGCAGTACTTGTAAAAAAATCCAGTCTATTGTTGCGACGAAAAGAGCACCCCGCAACGAAAAAAGCTGCCCATGACTTCTGCAACGCCACTCAGATCCTTGCCGAGTAAATATAGCATAGGTACGACATGGTTTACTTAACGTGTAGATTGTGCGTGCCACTTCTAGGAATGTGCGCCACACGAAATTATGGTAGCATTGCCACTAAATATGCAATGACATCGATCATGGTTGACTCTATGGCAGGATCAGTTCACATGGCACAAAATTCATCTAGCCATTTTCTTGTCTGGCATGTGTGTGTGCTTCTTAATTAATGAGCAAGCATGAGTAAAATTAAGATATAGTATCTCTCTCTATTGCAATATCCGAAAACCATCTTCTCCGCTGTTGTGTTTCTCTAGCTTGTTTATATCGCATCTTGTGCTAGCAAAATAAAACTTGCGAAGAAACAGAAACACAAAGCACATTTTCCCTTTCGCCATCCCATAAGCAAAAACATTTAATCAATCAATAAATCAATCAATGGTATATGCATGCATTCCTTGTTTCTTGATATGTATGCCTCTGCACTCCATGTCAGTTTTCTAAATCCTTTATTTATAAGGTTATTTAAAATGAACAACTCATCAGTTCGTCATTTTTCTGAATGCTTTCACGGCTTTCCGCAACTTTACAAGCTTTCACGGCAACCGATGTACAATAACATCCTTGCGTATGAGGCATTTGGCTGTAATCACGCCAAACAAATAAATTAGAACATTTTTTTCGCATTTTTAGTGACATAATAACCTTTATAATCTAACCCGTTATAATTTGACATTGGCCTAGCATTGTGTGATGTCGTCAGTAATACCGTGATTCTGATCACTAACGCGAGGCGAAGCGAAGCTTACTAAAGCTTACTAAAAGCTTGCAGTTGACGTGATCGCGACTAGGTATTGCTTACACCTTTATATTAATATAGTCCGTATAGTCACATTGGACTGCCCCGCAGTGTTCGCCCCAGTGAAAAATTTTGGCTTCGAACGTCGCAATGTCCAAAATCAGAGGAAGCATTATAGGCAGTACCTGCAGCCGGACTCGAACGTTCAAGTGCCACAGCAAACTCGAGAGTACATGCTGAAAAGACCAAGGTCATCCACTGCTGCAAGTCAGGTACGTGTCATTATTGTAAGTTTCAGTATTTCATACTGCGAATAACAAAAAGCAGCTACAAGTCTTACTGCGTGAGGTGCAAACTATGACGTGTCCAAGCCGCCAGTGTGCTTCCTGAGCCAAGAAACGCATAGTCTTCAGTGCTGCCTCGCGCATCGATGTGTCACGACACGGAGAAAGCGGGAATTGTTTCGTGCTAGCACTCGATCGTGACGCGCACGTTTCTTCGGAGTGCAGTTACAACCAACGTTGCTTGCAACCAAGGATCACGAGGGTTGCAATGTGGGCTTTTTGGTAACGCATCTTGGAGGGTTTATGGTAGCGCGATTTATTTTGGAAGGACGTGCCATAAAATTAATTGAATCATTCACGTGTAACAGCAACGATCTTAGCCTGGAACAATGCAACGTACAGGATCTACCATTGTAAGAGGGAACAATCGAGCACGTGACCAATGCTCCATGAGGTGCCATCTGCTGGTGCCTGGCACCCGCTTGGTGCAGAAAGCCACTGGCGCTCTGTGCTCCGTGTGTCGTCTGCTACTACCAAGCACTGGGCGGTGTAATTGCAGACAATGCATGGAGCGTACTGCCTCAGCCGCACTCTGTGCCTGTGCCGAGCGGGTGCCAGCAGATGGCACTTTACAGAACAACAGCCACACGCGTGCATGTTCCCTCTAATAGTGGTACCTAAGCTGACCTACGTCCTTGTGTCAACGCTGTTTCTATGTACAAGGCAGGGTATTTGCAAAAGGACACAGCCGGAGGTGGCTAATGGCAGAATAATAGCAGACTCCCTAGGGAGTGCATTTTATCAGGGTCCTGTTCATTACCCGAGATAGAGTTGGTAAACCTGCACCTTCCTGCACCATTATGAAGTTAGCACGCGGCACATACACTGTCGCACCCATAATTCAATTTAATATATAGAGAGCAACACAGCTAGTCCTTTTTTGCGCTACATATTAATCAGTGAACTGGCTTTACGCAAGAGTGGTAATCTCACCGTTGCCTTCCTATGCCCTATGTATGTTTCTTGTGAATGTGACACTTGTTTTGTAGTTGGTATCCCTAGAAGATAAAATTTCTTATTTGTTTGCTCTTTCAGATGAACCTGGAAAACCTGAACAGCCCTTCAACGAATGTCAGTAGTGTTTAATCGAGCGAGAATGAAGCTGATAATCTTAGGCACATCAACTCCAATTTTGCTTCAGAAATGTATGCTTGTGCAAGCACGAGTGCACATGTCAGCGACGTAGAAGACACTAACCAAGCTGCAAGTGAAATAGGCACTGCGTATGAATGTACAGTGAACTTCAGTTGCGATGAATTCAGTTCTGTCTTTGAGTTGAGTGATGATGGTTCGGAAGTGGATGGATGAAGGGCACAAGGGTGATGCAGACAGTGAACCAGAGAATAGTGCTGAAGAAAGTGAGCATGCAGTACATGTACTTCACAAAGCTCTCGGAGGAGTACCTTCCAAACCAGAAAACAACAAGGGCACAGGCTATGCTGCTCATACTGGCATATGTTGTTATTTCAGGTCTTACGTGGGCACAACTACAAGGACTTCTCATTTTAATAAATGCTCTGTTTGGGGAGAAAGTTGTGCCATGCACTACATATGATATGAGGAGGCTGTGGAAAAACAGAAAAGCACTGAGGATCCATCTATACTGCCAGCCCTGTCATCAATAACTGGGAAGATACAATGATGCCAAAGACGAAGACACCATCAATTGTGCTTCTTGCAGCAGTGAGAAGCTGCAACATTTAATTATTACTGCAAGTTTTTTTCTGATATTCAATATTAAGCAGCAGCTTCTGGTACTGCTAAAACAGGTTGGCAGTACCTTGCTTTCTAATTTGCAGAAGATTGCATCTGCTCCTCATGTGTCAAGTGTTTTTGCTGACATCACGAATGGCATTCTCTACCGCAGTGTTAGAAAGCAGAGGAACATAACATGGAGCGACATCACTTTGACCATGAACACAGATGGAGCACCTGTGTTTGATACGAGCAAAAACTCCATATGGCCAATTCAAGTGATGATTAATGAACTTCCAGTTTTAACTCTGTGGCAAAATGTGCTAGCTTCAGGTGTGTTGTATTCAAATGCTCTCCCTGAAGCAATTTGTCGAAGAGATCAACAGCGTTGGAAAGCTAGTGTGGTCGCACACTGGAAGAACTGTTCAGACAGCAGTGCACGTTGTTGTCTGTTGTGTTGACTCCCCAGCAAGAGCAGCTATCCTAAACAGGAAGCAGTATAATGGGTACTTTGGATGCAGCTGGTGCTTGGAGCAAGGTATGCTTACAGATGGTAAGTGAGCTCAGTTAAAGAGCATTTTGCCATTAATTGTAATGGCTATTGTCAAGTCTATGAGAGAAGGAATGTGGGCTCTTTGCTTATGCATCCTGGTATTATTTGAATGTGATGTGCACACACTAAAGCACAGGCTGTCAAAAAAGCTTTATGTCTCATGTTTCTCTGATTCGTGTTTTAGTGTATGTGCTGCAGATTTGAAGAATACCAAATAACTTGTCAAACCTATTCACTGGATTTTACATACACTGGAAAGTTTGTAGTCATTAACAATTAAAGCTATCCACTTACTGCTTTTTGTTTTAATTGTTTGGTGCATCAGAAGTTTTGGTTGACCATGCCTGATGTATTTTTATGTTGACTGCATACTTTCCACACTATTTCATGATGCAATTATGTCATCACTTTCAGTGGCCTGCCATTTAATTGTTTTAACATTTGTTGCAAATCTGACAAAACATGTAATACCTTAATGATATCGTGTTTGGCATTGGCAGACAGCAGCCTATGATCATAGTTAAGTGGGGTCTGCCTGGATGTAACGACACAGATTTGTGCAGAAAGTGCCCCTAGCTAGCAGCTGATACTGTATAAGAAGCGCAGAATTAGCTTTTGCACTTTCCAGTTTGGCCAACTGCTGTATTTCCGAATCTAGGAAACAGCAATACAAAGCTGAAAACCAGGAAAACTATTTGAAGCACTATTAATTATGGCAATTTAGCTCACGCGCATCACTTTTAGTGCAATTTTTTCTATCGCTGAAAAACTTGCAAGAAAAGTTTCTGCTGTATGGTGGGAAGGGAAAAAAAAGGGAAACAGTGATTTTAGTGTCGCCATGAGGTGAGTGATGTTGATAAAGACGTGTGAATTCAGGATACAGTACACACAGCTGCATTGCACTAACTTGTTTTTCATTCTTCTTGGAATTTGACAGTTTGCATTTCTTTTACCATTCAGATGTGTCGTTTCTAAGTAGCATTTGGCCCAAGGCACAGAAGCTGACCTCTTAGTTGCTCGTGTAACAGAAACTGCATGGCAATGCCGCTATAGACCTTGCGTGCACCATATTGGCTCATATGTGTCGGCATGTGCCGACACATATGAACAACCAAAAGAACGTTGTTCTTTTGGTCTGGTTCCGATAAAGACGTTGACTTCTGGCTGTCTCTGTTGTCTTGCCCGCAACAATATTATAGGACTGTACCCGTCACAAAGCTGAAATAACCTGACTAGGACTGTCCAAGACGTGCGGTATTCGTGAGCCATGCGAAACACCACTTGCACTGGAGTGATTGTGTTTGTTGAAAATTGAAATTATTTTAATCAATGCTCACGAGCCACTCGAAACATTACAGTGCACTGATGTTGACATTGTAATTCACACCTCAGTTAAGTGTAGTTCAGGATGTCGTGCAACTGTAAGTTTCAAAGAAACTTGTCAGAATCACAAATGGAAAAAAATAGCAAGCGTTCACTTCCTTGCATAAAAATGCATAATGTAGTTAAATCAATCATATTTTACTTCAACAGTAGCTATACTTCTAGAAAATCTGGCAAAATAAGCTGTGATAAAATGCTGCTCATGTTGGTTGTTTTGTGGCATATATGCGCAAGAAAAAAATGTGTCCTTCGTTTCTAGCTGGTATCTGAAATTTCTCTTTCGCTGCCCTTTTTGCCGCGGTAAAAGATGAACCCTAGGAATGTTAGGAATATTTTGCATTGCTCATGCAAACTGCAGGACTTGGACAGTCCTAGGCAGGTTCTTTCTCTTTGCGGTGGGTGCAGTCTTGCAACATGGCGCCTTTTCCCCACTTGTGCTGTGCTGTCGAGAGATGCCATCAATTTTGCATGAGGGCCATTTGTGAAATGTTTGACTACTGGAAGTGTTTTAAAACCTTGCATATTTTCACTGCTGTGTCCATCTGAACATTCTAAATGCAGATATCATCCTGATGTTTAGTACAATTGATGCTTTGGCTGCAGACACAATGAAGTACCCTTTCAACAGCCAGAATGCACCTGACAGGACACACAGTGGTGGGCTCAAAGGAATGGTTTAAACAGCTCAGCTTAAGGAACCTGTTTGTGGCATCAAGGGACCATCAACTCTTATCAAGTTGCAAGGCCTTGATCTTGTTTGAGGGCGGCCACCTGACTATATGCATTGTGTTTGGGAAGGCATGACAAAGAAAGTGATTGAATTGTGGCTATCATGTACTGGTTCTTCGTGGTACATAGGCAGGCACTTGAAGTTTAATTGTGGATGCAAGATTACGTTCAGTAAGGCCACCCATAATTTTGTCAAGGTCGGGACGGCCCTTGTCAGATCGGTCATATTGGAAGGCTGCTGAATGGCGCTCTCGGCTTTTATTGTAGTATTGTCTGTCATGATGCATACTTCCTCGAGCATACGTGGCGCATTTTGTGCTACTTACACAAGCAGTCTTTTTTTGTTGAAAGATATTGTCACAGAAGCTCAAATCTGTGCCGCTGAAAACTTGCTCTTAGCATTTGTTCAGCAGACTGCAAAGCTGTACGGAGAAAGTGCAGTGACATTTAACATGCATTAGTTGTTGCATCTTTCAAAGTGCGCACAGATGTTTTATCCCTCTTTGGGGTACCTCAACATTTCCATTTGAAGATGGCATTGGTAAGGCACTCCAGCTTGAAACAGCTGCCAAGCATGTGCCTGTTCAAATTGCTGAACGGTGCATCATGCACCAGGCCCACCGGACTGCTTCAGCACAAGTGGAACTTTCACCTTGTCTGTTGTCTGCAAAGAAAGAGCTGGAGAACACGTTTACGAGGTGCTTTCAAACATGTGCTCTTGGACAAGCACGACCAATTCATGATATTCCACAAAATGTGAAAAGGCTTTTCGTATCATGATTTGGTACCCTCCCACAAATTTGCAAGTATTTGAGGTGCCAGGTTGGCCCGATTGTCTTCACAGTTCTGAGTACTCTGTTCCAAGAAAAACGTGCTCTTCCTATGTAAAAATGTCTGATGGCATGTACTGTTATATCTCAGCCATTTATGTTGTTTCGGGTACTATGTATTTTCACTGCCAGGAGCTGCTCACTGCACCCGGTGCATTTGATGTGCCGCCGTCATCCGCCTCCTATCTGAGAACCATGTCTTGTATTGTGTTGGCGATATAACATTGCAGTGTGTTTTCTGTTGGCAACGTATCATATTTGTGTGAGTTACTTAATAAGGTGGAAAAGAACTAATCGGAATTTGAATGTTTATTTCATATTTCAAGATTGCAGGTACAATTGACTCTGGAAAGTGAGTTATAGAGTCAATATTAAGGTAGAGTAGTTGTATTTATGAATTCTGAATTGTGTCATCCGTCGAACTGTAGCAGGCTGCTATAATTTAACCGTATGTACTTTCTTCAAAATATAGGCTTGTAACTGAAAAATTATGATCCATCTTTCTGGGGCAACTGCTTTATGTCTAAGCGAAGTGCATGGCTATCACCAAAAGTGTTGCAGTGGACTGAAGCTCAAATTAATTCATCAAGTCATGAAGACTAATGCATCAGTTGATCTAATTCTGTTGGTGAGCGCATGAGAGGTGCTCAAGTCAAGCTTGGACTTTTTATTTTTTAGGATTATGAAACATGTTTACATGCATGGAAGTGATCTCATTTTTCGAGGTAATCCCTTTTCATTTTGGCAGTACAAGGATGCCAGCAGCGTAGAAAGATTTCTTTTATGTTGCAGCCATGCATGGACAGCCTACTGTATTTCATTATCCTAGTGGCCCAAAGAAATGAGTCTTGGAGTGAAGTTGGGCTTTTATAGCAGATGCGGCAGCACCTCTCATCCAAGATTATTTGTAAAGTGCCCATTGTGTGGTGCACTGTATGTGCACACATATTTTCCTGGATGAAGAGAACCCCCATGGTATTTAAGCAGGGCCATTTCTTCCTAAGTGCACTGTCTACACATTGGAGAACCTCACAGCTGTACTTGCTCACTACTCGTGTACTTGCTCAGCTAGTCTCCCTACTAGGGAGGAAATCAAGATGATGCTACATCTATCCACTCAAAAACCCATGACCATGAGTTCACCTGCCGATCGAGTTGCTCGAAACTTCTTGTGTTGGGAAGCTTCCATATGTGTTCATTGTTTAGGCAAGTGTAACTTTTATAAATGATTCACCCACATCTTGTCATAGGTGATGACCTGGCAAATAAACCTGTCACAAAACCTTTCCTGTCACAACATTCTTCAAGCTTTAGGCTAGTTTGCAGTCTACTGTGCCAATCGAAGACTGCCAGTTGTCTTGAAATCCAGTATTCACTGACATTTCGGAACATCAGGTGTTTGTGAATGATAGTATTCAGTGTCCCTTAAGAGAGATACATCTGTTCCACAGTTGAAGCATCAGTTGGTGGTTTTCAAGGATTTGACACTTCACTTCACAGATCCTCACGGGATTCTTGGAACTTGACTCGGGCTGGGGTCGCTTCCCGTTTCTGCTGCACTGGTGAAGCTTCCTCCAACTGAGGAGCGGTGGTGCATTGCTTGTACACACTTCCCTCCCTTCTCGGATGGAGTCGCCGTAGTGATTTCGAGGGCGTCATTTTCCCACTGTGGTCATCACGCTGCAGTCGTGTTCCGCTCTGTATCCACAATCGCAGGGTAAGGGACAGTACCGATGTCTAGCTCGGTCACTGGTGTTCCAGCTTCCTGAGAGGCTCCAGTGTGCCTGAGCGGCTTCCAATGACGTGGGGTTATCTGCTCGTATCCCAAATGTACATGGGAGTGGCACGCTGCTCATGGTTAGCGTACAGCTGTTATCCTATATCGCTCAATCTTCTATGTTGTGTCTCAAAGTGCTGGGCTTGATGTGATCGCATTGTTGTCGTACTAACCTGTTAGGACCTTTAATGAGCCGCAATCTGTGCCCTAGCTTTCTCAGAACTGTTCCCTCTGTCCAGATAGGGTTCTCTCCGAAGTTTCAAAAGAAAACTGCTTGTCCGACGGTGAGTGCTCTCTACACTGTGTCCCTGTGGCAGTTTGTATAGGTTTTGTTCTTGCTTTGGGCTGAATGTGCAGCTGGCGTTTGACCGCAGTGTGAAAGGAACGGTGTGAAAGGGTTAAGTGGCCTTAGCTCTTGCATTGTGTCTACTGGTTGCTCTACTCTTTGGTTGCTAACCACGTGCCACTTGTGCTCTCAGCCTTGGCAAAGACAGCATAGCTTTGTTGCATTGGTGGACAAAAGCAGCTGCTTGACAGAAAATTCAAGATGCCTTTTGTCAGTTTTGTTGCTGTTGTTATATGAAAGGTTAATAGGTCATGACTGGATGCTGTGTAAATGACAGTGAGGGAGAATATTAAAAAATAAATATTAAGAAAATAGTACTGCTTCATTTTTGTAACATGCATTTGTGAGCATCGACTTGCTTAGAACATACATGGCAGAGAACCAAGAGGGTTGACTCCTATTAGAAGCGTTTGTAGTGTTAGAAAGGGGACTGTAGCAGCGATCCAAATTCACTTCTGTTAGTCAGTTATTTTAATGTTCGCTTCCTGTATACTACACATTTTTTGTTTGTTTTTTCATGGTGCCGTCAACCGTATCTTGCACACTAGCACAAAGGGAACTTTTATTGCAAGTATGTATGGTTGTAATACTAAGTCATGCAAGTCTTAGCACTGTGATTCACTTGGTGGCTATTGTGCACAGTGCTAGGAAGTGACATTGTCATTTTACAAGCACTTTTTTCCTATGCATTTGCTTTTGTGCAATGTGGTCAAACTTTTGCATGTCTGTAATGAACGAGGAACATGCATGGCATAAATCTATGCTGTTCCAGCAGCAAACATTTGGGCAGTGTTGTGTGAGGCTTTCTACAGCTGCTTCTACGTGTTGCAGTCTTGTACATTGAGACCCTGGTGTAATTAACCTATGATACAACAATATAGTGATTGATTTATTATATGATAAAAAATGAAATTAAATTTGTATTCATTCTTACAAGAGGGGGAATATCCATACACAAAAAAAGATATGTGTAAAATAGCTTGAATGCGCTGCCACCGTACACGCAGACTGGGCACGAGAGCTACGCACGAAGTCAAAATTAAGCATAATACAATCTCCCTGCGGTGATCGACTTGCACCGAACGAAACATTGATACGCTTCCGATAACATCGAGCGCGCATACGATCAGCTGTTTTAGCTGAGCGCTTGCTGTCCGCCCCGCTCAGACCGGCATATGCTAGCAAATGCCACACAACCGCTTAGCGGGGACGATATAATTGCTCTTGCGCACGACACTCATGCCGGCAGCGGAACGAAGACCGCATCCCTCGCTCCGCTACAAAGCCGACTGAGCGGAGCGTGATAGCGGTGACTCTCGTCGTCGTTTTGCAGCCGAGTTGATAGCGCGTCGCTCGCGTCTCGGCAAGACGCGCTTATCAAATGCGAAATCTACGCAGTTCCCTGCAGTATCTCGGAGCATGAAATCTGAGCGGCGCGGAGCGTAAACAGCGTTCTTCTAAAACTGTCTATATAGTCTGTACCGGTGCTCGCATGTAGTTGCAGCGCGCAGCTTCAGAAATACGCCGGCATGTAGGCCAACTGAGAAGGCAACTTTGGTCATGTGCGCATGCACCCGTAGTAGACTCGCTCTTGCCTTCACGCAGCTGACACGCTTGGACGACTGTTTTCAGCGTTTACAAATAATGCCGGAGCCATGCAGAAGAGAGGGCTTCCTTGGCAACTCATCGCGACGTCTTTCCTACTTCATTGATGGCTCACCATACCAATCTACTTGCATCGATCTTTCATGAAGATACACTTTATCGAATACCTGTGGTTTGGTGTCGCCTCGTGCCTTCATAAATGCGTGCATTAGCTAACATGCGTCGACGCCGCGACGCATTTCGCAGTGCCCATCTAATCGCGGGCGCCATATTGGGGCTCCGTCGTTAGTGTCGATCTGCTAGTCAATCGTGCACACAGCATTGCTGTCGGTGTTGTAAGGCAGCAAACAGGCTTGCTGTCGTTGCAAACAGCATTGCTGTCGATGTCGGAAGGCAGCAAACAGGAATGCTGTCGTTGCAAACAGCATTGCTGTCGGTGTCGGAAGGCAGCAAACAGGCATGCTGTCGTTGCAAACAGCATTGCTGTCGGTGTCGGAAGTCAGCAAACAGGCATGCTGTCGTTGCAAACAGCATTGCTGTCGGTGTCGGAAGGCTGCAAACAGACATGCTGTCGTTGCAAACAGCATTGCTGTCGGTGTCGGAAGGCAGCAAACAGGAATTCTGTCGTTGCAAACAAGAATCTTGTCGTTGCCGACAAGAATGCTGTCGTTCCGACAAGAACGCTTTGACGGATTTTTTGACTGGGTAGCGCATGGGCCAAGTGGTCCAAGCATGCGGCACGACCATGCAAAGTCTTATTGCGTCTTTATCCCGTGTTCTGTTTTATTTTGCCGCAAAAGGAGTACATATGAACTCTTTCTTTTTCAGTCTCGTAGAAGGTCAGTACTCTACGACGCATTCACCAATCTTACGGAAATTGTGTCCTTACAAATAGCTGTTGGATTCTTTTTATGTGATCCCATTTGTATATTGTGCCTTACAGAACAAAATGGCAATGCCGATCGATACACGATGCTTGCATGTATCATGTGGGTTTGCCAACCGGAGTGCTCGCTGTGTTGAGCAAAAGCCTTCGGCCTCTTGTAGGAGGCTAACGTAGGCATAGTGATTTGAAGTCTACTAGACTTAAAATGCGTGAGAACGATGCCGGTGGCTGATGGAAATGTTTTACAACAATTCTTCGTCGAGTGAAAACCGATACATCCAACATAGTTCACAACACATACACACACCGCGGCTGATGATGCGCGTCGCATTTTTGCACATCCCAGAGAAATTTACAGATACTGTAGCTACTGCTGCACCTAAAGGCTACACAGTGGTTGTTCAACGACCTCATAAGCACTGACATCCCGTAAATTGCACTCAGAACTAGCTAAAATACCTCCAAATCGCTCCGCAGCGCGCGACCGGCAACACATTCAAGCCGCGCCGCGCCGGCTCGCCCAAGCCAGAGAGGAGGAAAGGCACGTCGCGCGCTCTTTCCTCCTCGCCCGATGAAAAGGTCTATAGAGAACGTCCCACGCTAACATTGCACGCTGTTTCGTGCACTGTCTCCTAACGCTATGCCGTGCTGTTGCGCATATATAACTGCTGCAAGAAGCGTGATGATCGTTATGTAGTTTTTACGATAGCGCAAGGAAAGCGTCATGGCTTGCGCAAGAAGCAGTGGCTGCACAACATTGGCCGAAAGAACTTTTTTCCGACAAGGAACAGTATTGTTTGCGAGGTAAGGCGCTTTCCTTATTGCTCATATCAAATCATCCCCTAATGCGGCACTTTTTCAATTCTTCCGGCCTGCTCATTAGCGTTTTTGTTGCGGCAATTTGTACTTTGCATAAAAATGGGGTTCTCCTCAGAATGCTGAACATTCTGCTGGGACTCCATCACCTCGCACGTCGTCAACTGTTATTCAATCGGAAATGCAGCATTATAGATTCCACTTTCCACTGAACAAATATACCCTAAGATACAGCCTCTGGATAGCACTTTTCGTGATTGTTAAGATCCGTTGCCTGTTTTACTGAAAACCGCAATAGCAGCTTGTAGAGGAGCCATTTACAGCTTCGATGTCTTTGTCAATCACTTAAATACAATGAATCCAGGGCCTGAAAAAAAGTGGGAAGTATACCCGCGGTAGTGCAGGTGATGAGCGCCAGCTTGTCAACATTTTAAGGCAAGACCCTTAGTTGGAAATGTTTCAAGGTGAGCGTTTGAGGTACAGAAAGTAACGTGACCTAATGAAGACCAGAAGCGACCCAAATCATGTCCAGCCGTTAATCACTCAGGCAGGATGAATAAAACGCCCTGTGTACAAGTACAAGTGGCTAACACGCTGCAGTGCTAAACATTACTGCCTACATAATATTCCCTGCATTGATATATCATAACCATAATCATTATTTATTGCTCAACCTTCGTAATCAAAGCGCAATGATTAACAAAGCAAAGTAAATGATTAATGATTAGCAAAGTAAATACATGACTGATTAATGATTGGATTAAGGTGGTTTAAGGCCGAATAATGTGGATTAAGGTTAAATAAGGAGGGCTAGCGTCGATTAAGGATGGTTAAGTGGGATTAGGGTGAAATAAGATGTAATAAGGAGGATTAGGTGGATTAACGTCGATTAACATGCATGAAGCAGGATTAAGATGGATTAACGTCAATTAGGGTGGATTGATTAATGTCGAATACGATGGATTAAGGAAGATTACGGTCTATTAAAGTGTATTAAGCAGGATTAAGGTCGATTAAGTTGTATTAAGGAGGATTAGGGTGCATTGGGGTGTATTAAGGTCTATTAAGGTTTATAAGGAAGATTAGAGTGGATTAAGGTCGAATAAGGTGCGTGAATGTGGATTAGTGTGGACTGAGGTGAATTACAGTAGATTTTACAAGACTCGCATTCGCGTCTCTTAAGCCCGACCTACTTGGAGCGAACTTCCCCGACGATGTTCGCGCGTCAAAAAATGTAGCGAGACGCGCCGCCGTGTTTTCGCCTCACCGCCCCTCATGCGAGGATCCAGCGGCGAACGCCGCCGAGCCGCTATCAATGTGGCCAGCCGTGAAGCAGGAGACTACTGTTTTTTTAATTTAACCCACAGTAAGGTTTACTATGTTGCGACACCTAATAACGTGAGAACTTAGTATTTTATCATTTTCTTGAGTTATTTCTTCTACATTTTACGCTTGGCTATTCGCCACCTCGAGAAAGCGCAGAAAACAGCTTAACTCTTCCAAAATTGTGCCCATGCGGATACAGTGGGTAGTGTCATTAGACAGTGCTAGTTTAAAGTAAGACAGTTTTAGTTTAACATAGCGGGGTTAAGGGAAATAGCGTTACCGTTCCGCAAACGACCTTTGCAGAAAGAGAGTTTTAGTATAGCGTGATAGCGTAATTTACGCCCGGGACGCTATTCCATTATGCTTTGAATTTCTCATACATAGGGCACCAAGTAATTCAATGTATGTGTGCGTCCGGAAAGTACGAGAGGCAGCGCAATGGAAGCCAGGAGCGCGTTGTATTTTTATCCCCATGTCCGCCGATCTGCAGCGAAACAGACAAGCTGTACAAGCTGTCTACCATAGCCTCCAAAATCTTCCCATCTCAGAGGCCAGATGCCGTCGTCGCGCCGATCTCCCAACTTCGCCGATAGGTGGCGCTCGCATCTAAAAAATTTCTCTCGTTAGGCTAAAGCGCGTTCGAAACGACAAGCGATCTCGAAAATTCCCCAAGATTAGCCATAACACTCTCTCATTGAAGCGGCATGAGACTAAGCGGAAGCCGTTTGCGTAGTCATTTGCCACGAAGGAAGTGAATTCCACAAAAACAACGCCAAATTCAGTTCGAAGCGGGCGACCGGGACCACCGCCATGTTTTACGTAAACTCAATCCCATGATGCAACGGCCGGAAGTGCTGCCTCCTGATTGGATCGGGCTTGTCGCCGCGCGCTGAACGCTTCCGGCGGCGGGCGAAAATATCTGTCCCCTCCAAGTCGGTGGCGCGCGTCCTGATTTTGGACGCCAGCCTACGAGCGGCCGCCGTCGGACGAAGTTCGCCGCTTGGACGCTGGAAATTCGTTCTATGAGGGTCGGGCTTTAGGTGATAGCTAAGGACACCTGGTAATCTTTTTCAGTTCTTGAATTTGCTTAGAACTGGGCTGCCATGCACGCGTGAGTGGGTGACGATTATTATTTGGTTTTCTCACGGATACAGGCAATGTGCAGGACGCGATATCGCGCACCCTTGCTGTTGACTTCTAGGCGGTGGCTGGGAATCTTCGCTTCAATAGCGAGTGCGTTACAATCACCTGTCTTCGGTCTTGTTCTGTGGGTAAACCTTTTCCATCCATGTAACACGAGCCGATGTCATTGTATCAATGCGCTTTGATTACGAGGGTTGATCAATAAATAATGATTATGGTTATGATGTAGATATGCAGGCAATAATATGTAGGCAATGTTGTTTAGCACTGCAGCGTATTAGCCAATTGTACTTGTATAAAGGACGTTTTATTCATCCTGCCTGAGTGATTAACTCTTCGATAAATGTTCCAGCTACATTTCACTGAAGACCAATTGGAGCCACGCATATTACAAGAACTTGGAAAAAAAGCTAAAGCCAAAAGCAGTTCCAACAATTTTCTCCCACCTACTTGTCGTGAAGCCTAGGAAGCCCCCTCCACAGCGGCATGATCCTCGAACTGACAGCAGTAATTGCTGCTGCTTGCTCCTGTCCCGCCTCTAATAACTTCAGCAATAATGATCTCGTTCGCTTAACGACGCAGACAACGACACTATCATCCTTTAGGCAGAGCCGGTCGCCACCGCATGCTTGCCCGCAGTCTACAGTGCGTCGGCAATAGGGCCCCCCGCTAATCAAAATCTCAATTTTAATTATGATACTACATAATTTAACGGTATGTCGGTGTGAATTATCAAAATACCTTATCCAGAGGCGTTTCCTTTGCTTAAAAATAGAGAATGCCTTCTCCCATAGGTATACCGACTATTTTTTAAGCTTCATTGACACCACCGCCTAAAGAATATTCTGTGAATACCTTTCCTCAGCTTCTGTTATTGTGGGCGATGAGTGGTTGCCGGCACCGCTTCATCGCACTGAAATTGCGCAACCGTCATATTCAATGCAGAAACCACACCGCAAAAGCTACTTTGACATTGAGACAGAAACATGGACGGACGATGCACTCGTCAGTAATTCATTATAATTGATGGCACGCTGAATATAATACCTGCGGCGCACATGCAAGAAAAAACTGCCAAACACAGAGCGATTTGCTACAAGCAATAATTTATATACATCAGATGCACAAAGTAGAGCAGCGTATCATGAGGCAGAAAAATAACTGGAGTACAGAACTCGCCTCAAAGCTCATTTTACATCAGTGTGTTTCATTCATACGGGTTTAAGATAAAACCAACCTCCTCATAAACGTTGCCTTTAGCATTCTCCATGCTGTTATCACCATTTTTCAAAATTTTCAACACCACTGGGCGCGCAACTGGCCCAAAATCATGCGCCTCCATCGAATTCTGCGGCCCGTCCGCGGGAGCCCAGGCGCAACAGCGTGCCGTGTGCAACGCGCGCAGCCGGCGGGCGAGGATGATCGAGGAGCAAAGCGCGGTGGGGAGGAGAGTGTCGCTACTTTTAAATTATCATGTCAAACTAGAATTCCTATATAAGAAAAGTACCGTAATCTACTCTTTCCTTTGCCGCCTCCTCTCCTAAAGCGCTTTCTTTTTTCTTTACTTTTTGCTTGCGAAAGCCAAGTCGACGGCGCGCACCTAGAAAGTCCACGTTGAAGCTTTCAGGCCGGGCGCGCGCCGCCGCCGGCGACTGGTGCTGCGCAGAGGACCTTCAACATGGCTCTGAGGCGGAAAAAAAATGTAAAGAAGTGAAAAGCGCGCGCTGTCATCGTCCAATCGGAAATACAGGAGAGAGAGAAGCGGCGTTTATCAAAGGATGGGTGTACTTTTCTTATATAGGGATTTTATGTCAAACTGCATCGACGCGCCGTCTAACGACGCGGCGCCTGCTGTCGAGAGGACCGCTAGAGCAGCGGTGCGCGTGCGCGTCCCATCCTATCCCCTGGCCTGACATGTAGCTTTGTCTGAGGTGGTTACGGTGCGCGTTGACTAAAGGCACGTTCACACTGGGGAATCTGGCGTATACAGCGAACGGAATTCTCCTGCCGCCGAAATTCGCGCCGGTCACACTGCTAGCCCACCGCGCCGCCGGAACGCGATACAGCGCCATCTGCGGTGTAAAGCGCTAACCTCCAAACAAGCGCCGGATATACCGGATGTGCCCGTAGCCTCGAAACTGCGCAGTTATCTCCGCTCGTGTAGAGTTCGCGTGGTTTTATTTTTGCGCAACGACAATGAACAACGAACAAGCAACGACAATGAACACTGATCAAGAAGAGGCAGTACTGCTAGGCTTGTTGGCAAGCACCTTTCTGGCGATGCATGACGCGCAGAAGCATTCGCAGAAGAGACGACGCCAGCGGTGATGGTGTGTTCATGATGCTTTGCAAAAGCGCGAAAAGCTTGGTCACGCCACCAAACTACTACCCCTTCTGCGAGATCGCGACGTGGAGTACTACAGAGAGTAAGTTCAGATGTATTGTTATTCGTGATAACAAATATTAAGTTTCGGACCAATTCGATCAGCATTTACGACGTCGCGACAGACACGACTGCGACAACGCGCGCGCGTCCGACTCGGCCGCCATCTTCGAAATTCTCACTCGCGCTCCGATTGGTCCGCGGTGAGGGAATCCGGCGGCAGCTGCCGCAAAAATCGGTCCGAGACCGATCGGCGCGGAAAGGGCTATTCCGGCGGATCTCGCCGCCGTCGAACTGAGTTCCGCGCCGCTCCAGACGCCGAATGTCTCAGTGTGAACGCGCCCTAAATGTCAACTGGGTGTCGTTGCCTTTGCTCCGTCGCATCTCCGCCGCTGTTTTAGGCAGCGGTGCGGCTGGGCTGGCTCGCGCGCGTGCCGCGTGTTGCTTTTTTTTTTTTCTTTTCTTGTCTTCTTTCTGGTTATCGCGCGACGCACTGTCTTCTCTGACGCCTCTCGATGACTCGCGCAAAATGCCTCGTTTCTTTAAGCGACGTTCTAATATCTGAAACGGTTACAATGTTTGTTGCCGTCGCTACGCCTTTCGGGCGAAACTGTCGCTTTTTATGCAATAGTTTGTATTGTTACGTAAAACGGCAGAAGGCGGAACTATTTACACTATATTTACAGTATGAGAGAGACACAGTAGCCAAGATGGTGGACAGCCACCAGCACCAGAGAGAACCGTCTTCTTCGTCGTCTGCCCCAGGATGAATGTCTCTCGCGTAGCATTACCCCCGGCGGTGCAAGCGCCGTCTCGGCGCACTTCACACATTGTCGTTAGGAGGAAGGCGGTAGGCTTTCAGTCTGCTAACGTGAACTATGTCACTGGGAGCGATCGCCGGCGGTAAAGTCGGAGAGACGGGAACAATCTCGTAGGTGACGTCCGTGACCTGGCGGACGATTCGGTAAGGACCCGTGTATCGAGATAGCAACTTTTCGGATAAGCCAACACGGCGGAATGGACACCACAGGAGAACTAAGGCACCGGGTGAGAAGCGAACGTCGCGATGCCGGCTGTCATAGAGGCGCTTCTGGGTCGCTTGCGAGGCCAACAGCCTAGAGCGGGCGATCTGACGAGCGTGATCGGCACGAGCGATGGCATCACGTGCATATTCGCTAGGCGGCGCGGCAGCAGCCGGTAGTAGGGTGTCCATCGGTAACGTTGGTTCACGGCCAAAGAGCATATAAAAGGGTGAATAACCGGCGGTATCGTGACGCGAGGAATTGTACGCGAAAGTCACGTAAGGTAACGCCAGGTCCCAGTCACGGTGGTCAGATGAAACATACATTGAGAGCATGTCCGTGAGGGTGCGATTTAGTCTCTCGGTGAGGCCATTTGTTTGGGGATGGTAGGCAGTGGTCAACTTGTGCTGCGTTGAGGAGGAGCGCAAGAGATCGTCGATTACTCGTGATAAAAATGCGCGGCCTCGATCTGTGAGCAATTGGCTAGGGGCGCCATGGTGCAGAATAACATCGTGGAGCAAGAAATCGGCAACGTCAGTAGCAGTGCTGGTGGGGAGCGCTCGAGTGATTGCATACCTGGTCGCATAATCGATAGCAACGGCGACCCACTTGTTGCCGGATCGTGACTCAGGAAAAGGACCGAGAAGGTCCAAACCAACCCGGAAGAATGGTTCGGTCGGGATGGAGAGCGGCTGAAGCAGTCCAGCCGAGGGTGCGGCAGGACGTTTCCGACGTTGGCATTTGTCGCAGGAGGTCACGTAACGTCGAACAGACCGGGCGAGACCGCGCCAAAAGAAGCGGCGCCGGACACGGTCGTACGTGCGGGACACACCAAGGTGACCAGCAGTTGGTTCGTCGTGAAGCTCACGCAGTACCGTTGAACGCAGCTGTTTAGGCACAACGAGAAGCAGCTCAGGGCCATCTGATTGGACGTTACGACGGTAAAGTGTGCCATTCACGAGGGCGAACATGCGCAGTGAGGCGTCGTTAGGTGCGGATTCCAGCCGATCAATGAGCGATCGCAAAGCATCATCACGGCGTTGTTCGTCACCAATCTGGAGAAACTGAGACATAGACATAACGCAGGGGTTAGGTTCGATGTCCGGTCCCTCTGGTTGGTCAACAGGGTAGCGGGACAAGCAGTCCGCGTCCAAATGGAGGCGGCCAGACTTGTAGGTAACTGAGTAAGAGTACTCCTGAAGGCGCAGCGCCCAACGACCAAGTCGTCCAGTAGGGTCCTTCAGTGAAGAAAGCCAACAGAGAGCGTGATGATCGGTGACAACACGGAAAGGGCGGCCATACAAGTAAGGACGGAATTTCGAAACCGCCCAGACAAGGGCAAGACATTCCCGTTCCGTAATAGAGTAATTGCGTTCAGATTTCGATAGGAGACGACTTGCGTACGCAATAACACGGTCAACGCCTTGTTGGTTTTGGGCTAAAACTGCACCGATGCCGTGACCACTAGCATCTGTGCGCACTTCCGTGGGAGCAGCTGGGTCAAAATGGGCAAGAATAGGTGGAGTCGTTAGGGCGGCGATGAGCTCAGAGAAGGCGTCAGCTTGTAGAGGACCCCAACAAAACGGGACGTCTTGTTTGAGAAGGTCAGTGAGTGGACGTGCGAGCGCCGCAAAGTTTTTCACAAAACGGCGAAAGTAGGAACAAAGCCCCACGAAGCTACGAACGTCATGGACAGACCGTGGAACGGGGAAGTTCGTGACAGCGCGTATCTTTGCTGGGTCCGGTCGGACACCGGAAGCGTCAACGAGGTGGCCCAGGACAGTAATTTGACGAAGGGCGAAGTGGCACTTCGAGGAATTTAGCTGGAGGCCAGCTCGTCGGAAGATTGCTAGAATGGTCGAAAGCCGCTCAAGGTGTGTTGCGAAAGTGGGGGAGAAAATTATCACGTCGTCCAGGTAACATAAACACGTCGACCATTTAAATCCTTGAAGCAGTGTGTCCATCATTCTCTCAAACGTGGCTGGTGCGTTGCAGAGACCGAAAGGCATGACCTTGAATTGGTAAAGGCCGTCAGGGGTCACGAAGGCGGTCTTCTCGCGATCCAGGTCGTCTACAGCGATTTGCCAGTAGCCAGATCGAAGGTCCAGGGATGAAAAGAAGGTGGCACCATGGAGGCAGTCGAGGGCGTCGTCAATACGTGGAAGAGGGTACACGTCCTTCTTGGTGATTTTGTTGAGGTGCCGATAATCAATGCAGAAACGCCAGGAACCGTCTTTCTTCTTTACTAATACGACGGGAGAGGCCCAAGGACTAGAAGATGGTTCGATGATGTCCTTCGCAAGCATTTTAGCCACTTCTTTTTGAATCACTTCGCGCTCTGATGCGGACACACGGTAAGGTCGACGGCGAATGGGCAAAGAGTCGCCAGTGTTGATACGGTGGGCGACAATCTTAGTCTGGCTCAGGGGTCGATCACGAATGTCGAAAATGTCGTTGTATGAGGCCAAAACCCGGCAAAGAGCGTCGGCCTGGTCAGGCGAAAGGTCTGATCCAATCATGTTGCGAAAAATGCTGTCGTCGGAACTTGGTGACGGGGAAACTGCAGCTTCCGCAGGTGCAGTTATGGCGACAACCTCGACGTCATAGTCTGTTATCGCGGTGAGGTGGGCAAGCGACATCTTGTGGGGCAACACTTGGGGGGTCAGACCAAAGTTTAGTAGCGGGAGAAACACACAGTTATCAACTAATGTGGCGATGGTATGTGGCACAGTAACATTGCGCGTCAGGCGGACGTCTGTAATCGGAGAGACGATATAGTCGCCGTCAGGAACGGGAGGGGTCGATGACAAACACACGTACGTGACGGCTCGCGGTGGTAGGCGAACAAAATCGGTGGGGCTTAAGCGGCTGACGGGCGTATCGCAGGCATCTGATACAAGAGGAAGATCGAGGCAGAGCGTTTCAGAAGAACAATCAATTAAGGCCGAGTGTGCCGAAAGGAAGTCAAGGCCAAGGATAAGGTCATGGGGGCAGTGAGCAAGGACGGCAAAAAGGACAACAGTGTGACGACCGGCAATGCTGACACGGGCGGTGCACATTCCGATCACTTGAACAGCACCACCATCGGCAACACGTATTGTCTGTGTCGTAGACGGCGTCATAATCTTCTGCAGGCGGCGGCGTAAAGGGGCGCTCATAATAGACAAGTGTGCGCCAGTGTCGATGAGGGCGGTCACAGGAACATTGTCGACTTTGACTTCAAGAAGGCTATGGTGAGTGGGGAGCGTCAGTAGAGGATTTGCAGGGGACGATGGCATTGCAGCTTCACCTCCATAAGCTGCACTATCTAGTTTTCCTGCGGCGATCGTCCAGAGAAGGACGGCGACGAAAAGCGGCGAGGCTGCGGAGAGCGGGATTGGCGGCGTTGCGGCGACGGGGAGCGGGAGAAGCGGCGAACAGGAGCAGTGGCGTCAGATGGAAGAGGCTCGTGGGAGGACGACGAGTAGTAAGTAGGGGAACCAGCGGCTGGACGTCTGAAAGGAGTAGGGTACATGGAGGTCTGGCGAGATACGTAGGTCCAACGGCGACGGCAATAACGAGCAATGTGCCCGGCCTGATGGCAGGAGAAGCAGATGGGCTGATCGTCGGGCGTTCTCCATTCCGCAGGATTGCGGAAGGAGCCGGGAGAGGTGTAGGAGCGTCGAGTGGGTCCAGAGGAATAAGGCCGAGCGTCAGGACGAGTCAGTGGGCACGCTGATGGAAGGCCAAGATTAGCAAACTCCTGCCTGACGACAGCTTGGATGAGGGACACCGATGGCTGCGATGGGTCACTGGCGTGGGTTGTAAACACGGGGGGTTGAATAGGTGCAGGACAGGCGGCTTCAATCTCGCGACGAACAATGCGAGTAACGTGGTCACAGGTGGGCGGCAGGCGAACGGCATCACACGATGAAGTTGCAGCCGTATTGGGCAGCCGGGTGAATTTCTGGGTAATACGGCGGCTCTTCGCGTGTTCAAACCGCCGGCACTCTTTGATGATTGTGTCGACGGTATCAACGTTGGTATAGACGAGCAGGTTAAAAGCATCGTCGGCGATACCTTTGAGCACATGAGAAACCCTCTCGGACTCAGACATGTGCTCGTCAACCTGGCGGCAAAGAGCAATAACGTCCTGAATGTACGAGACGTATGACTCGGAGGATGTTTGTGCACGAGTTGCAAGTTCATTCCGCGCAGCAAGCTGCCGACCAGTGCTGTCACCGAAAAGGTCACGGATCTTCTCTTTGAAAGAGTCCCAGCTGGTAATTTCCGCCTCGTGCGTCTCGAACCACACCCGCGGTGGGCCATCGAGGTAAAAAAGCACGTTGGCGAGCATAAGGGTCGGGTCCCACCTGTAGCCGGCGCTGATCCGTTCGTAAAGGTTGAGCCATTTGTCGACGTCAACCCCATCCTGGCCGGAAAATACGCCAGGATCACGAGCAGGAGGCAGAACGATGTAGGTCGGAGCGACGGGAGGGGCAGGGGGTGAAGACGATGTGCCTGCACCGACTGACATGGTCGCAAGCGTGATGAGGCGGCCGTTGCGAAGCTCCGTGATCGAAACAGGGAACTACCCAGCACTTCCACCAAAAAGATGTTACGTAAAACGGCACAAGGCGGGACTATTTACACTGTATTTACAGTATGAGAGAGACACAGTAGCCAAGATGGTGGACAGCCACCAGCACCAGAGAGAACCGTCTTCTTCGTCGTCTGCCCCAGGATGAATGTCTCTCGCGTAGAATTACCCCCGGCGGTGCAAGCGCCGTCTCGGCGCACTTCACACATTGTCGTTATGAGGAAGGCGGTAGGCTTTCAGTCTGCTAACGTGAACAATGTCACTGGGAGCGATCGCCGGCGGTAAAGTCGGAGAGACGGGAACAATCTCGTAGGTGACGTCCGTGACCTGGCGGACGATTCGGTAAGGACCCGTGTATCGAGATAGCAACTTTTCGGATAAGCCAACACGGCGGAATGGACACCACAGGAGAACTAAGGCACCGGGTGAGAAGCGAACGTCGCGATGCCGGCTGTCATAGAGGCGCTTCTGGGTCGCTTGCGAGGCCAACAGCCTAGAGCGGGCGATCTTACGAGCGTGATCGGCACGAGCGATGGCATCACGTGCATATTCGCTAGGCGGCGCGGCAGCAGCCGGTAGTAGCTACTACCGGCTGCTGCCGCGCCGCCTAGCGTTGGTAACGTTGGTTCACGGCCAAAGAGCATATAAAAGGGTGAATAACCGGCGGTATCGTGACGCGAGGAATTGTACGCGAAAGTCACGTAAGGTAACGCCAGGTCCCAGTCACGGTGGTCAGATGAAACATACATTGAGAGCATGTCCGTGAGGGTGCGATTAGTCTCTCGGTGAGGCCATTTGTTTGGGGATGGTAGGCATTGGTCAACTTGTGCTGCGTTGAGGAGGAGCGCAAGAGATCGTCGATTACTCGTGATAAAAATGCGCGGCCTCGATCTGTGAGCAATTGGCTAGGGGCTGCATGGCTATTATGATGCTACTTCTTTTCAGCAACTGAAAGCTACGAGGGATGTAAAGCAGCTGTCCTTGCTTAATTTAAACGCGCAAAGTTTAAGGCACAAACAGGAGTCCGTAGGCCTGTTTTTTGGATACACTCAATCACAATTTCGACATTTTAACATTAACTGAAAGCTGGTTTTCTGATTATTGCCCTGATGTGCATTTCTCTGGATACAATTGTAACGCGATATCGCGAATAAACAGAAGGGGAGGTGGTCTGGCTCTTTATGTCAAAAACCAACTCTATTATGAAACAAACTCAGAATACTCAAAAATTTATCCTCACTGTGAATGTCTAATGATTAAATGCAGGAGCACAATTCTTGTCCTTGTGTACAGACCCCCTTCTGGTTCTGTTACCGCGTTTTTAATTTATCTTGAAAGTGTTGTAGAGTACTGTTGTCAGTCTGGACTACCTGCGATCTTTTGTAGTGACTTCAGCATCGACTTATTATCAACAACGGGAAATAAGCAAAATTTCAGTGATATTTTCTGTTCTTTTGGATATAAAAATGACATTAACATAACGACAAGAATTACGGATGCCTCGGAAACCTTGCTAGATGTGTTTCACCAACTATCAGCCACGTGAATGCGATGCAGGAGTACTGATAGCTGATTTAAGTGATAACTTGCCATTTTTTTTTCATTTTTTTCACGCCATACTTGACCATACATAACCAAAGTACACAAAATACATCCGTCACGTGCAGAATAATATCTATGGACAAAATTGAAGTTTTTAAACGTTTAGTAGCAGGTACTAACTGGAACCCTGTAATGGAAATAAAAGACCTGGTGGCTTCATATCGCCTCTTTTTACATATTATCAAAGACCTTTATGAAATTGCATTTCCTATGGTAGCAGTTAGAAAACACCCGAAATCCCGGAACCGTGGATAAATTCAGGCCTTTTCAGAAGAATAAGAGAGCGTGACAAGCTATTCAGCTTATTTATCAAAAAAAAAAAATTAAGACACCTTAGCCAAATAAAAAAAAGAAATAAATTAGGCTCTGATATTAAGAATCCACGTGCCGCATATTATGAAAATATGTTTGCTAACGTATCCGATGACTCGAAAAAACTATGGAAAAGGGTAAACGACCTTATGCTTAAAGATGACAAATCTGTTATATCGGAGCTTATGATAGAAGATGAACCACGCTCGGGTGCATTGTTTGCCAATAAGTTCAAAAAGCATTTCCTGAAAGCTCCGTTTCGACGACCTGTGTCGACGTAAATAGCCGTTACACTTCTTACGTCACTGACAATGTTGTATTCTCAGTTTCTTTGTTGCCCACAACTGAATCCGAAATATGCACACTATTGCCAAAAAATAAGAAATAAGTGCGCATGCGGCATAGATGAATTAAAGCCCCAGCCTATTAAAGCAGTTGCCCATATTATAAGGCAGCCACTATCGTATATATGTAACATAATTCTCAGTTCTGGTATTTTCCCTGATGATTTAAAGATCGCAAGGGTATCGGTTATTTTTAAGGGCTGCAATGAAAATGATTTCAATAATTATAGACCAATCTCATTATTGCCTATATTCTCTAAAGTTGTTCAGCAGGTTATGAACTTACGACTTTCTAATTATTTACTGCAGGAAAAGATGATCATAAAACAACAATATGGTTTCCAAAAGAAAAAAATTACTGAAACGGCCTTACTAGATATTAAAGAAAAAATACTTGACAATTTTGAGCATAAATTACTCACTTTATGGGTCGTTCTCGACTTCAAGAAGGCTTTTGATTCAGTTAATCACCATATCTTATTACTGAAACTGCCTAAATACGGAATTAGTGGTATGGCTTTAGAGCTAATAAAAGTTATTTAACTAATCGTCAGCAATATACTGGGATTAGTGACATTAAATCCAATATGGGTAAAATCACACGTGGTGTTCCACAAGGGTCAATCCTAGGCCCTTTGCTATTTTTTATTTATGTTAACGACATTCCTAACATACCACTCACACATGACATAGTTCTATAGGCTGATGACACCAATGTATTCTTCTCTGGTAACGCGCTCAATATTCTTTAACAACAAGAAAATCTTTGGTGGAGACATCTATATCACTGGCTTAAAAATAATAGACTAGAACTAAACTCTAAAAAAACGAAATATGTTTTATTCCGCCCACGTAATAAGACTATCGCAAGAGAAGCTAACATAACTTTTGATGGGCAGAAAATTGAACGCGTCACAGCACAGAAATTTCTTGGGGTACTTTTTCAAGAGCACTTAGACTGGTTCTTGCACACCAATTACGTCCGTTCCAGCATATCAAGATCTACGGTTATTATTTGTAAATTACGACAACCGCTTCCACAATGGTTAAAAAAACAACTATATTATACAATAGTTCACTCGGACATCCACTGCTGTCTTCAAGTGTGGGGGAGTACGACTAAATCAAACACGGATAAAATTCAGGTCTTGCAAAAGAAAGCTATACGACTAATCGAAGGAGTACCACATAGGTTTCATACGGCGGCTCTTTTCAAAATACATTAAATACTAACCATTACAAACGTCATCAAAAAAAGTTGGCGATGGTTATTTACAATCTAGTAAAATCTAATCAGACAGGTTTTTTTTTCAGAGGCATCTTGCGAAAAACCACTGCCGCAACCTACGTCATAAGATTTATAGAAAAGAAAAACGGCGCACAAATTACGGAACTGAGAAAGTGTGCTACCAGATTCCGCATTTT
The DNA here is from genome assembly GCF_013339745.2 of Dermacentor silvarum. Lineage (NCBI taxonomy): Eukaryota > Metazoa > Arthropoda > Arachnida > Ixodida > Ixodidae > Dermacentor > Dermacentor silvarum. The sequence continues at coordinate 58,488,627 of NC_051156.1, forward strand.
TTAAACCAACACCCTTTTCTAGCTACCCTGATTGAGGAGATCGGTTCGAAACGTGCTTTTAAAAGCAAGGTACATTCATATTTATTATCAATACAAACATAAACGTTGTTCACGTTTTATGTTGTCAAAAGTATTTGCTGTTGTCTTTCTTTAACATTGTTTCATTTGGAAATCGTTAAAATCAATTCATTCGATGTCATATTTCTGGTTTCACTTGTACACATCCGTGTGCCTTAAATGTGAAAATTATGGTTCACGTACAAAAGCGTTGCTGTAGTGAGCTGCTTCTTCTGTCCTATGGCTATTGTTTTTTTTCTGCACTGTAATAGCTTTTGGCAAATTGTAACACTGAGCATTGTGTCTTTTTGGCGGTGAACTTGGGTTCTCGGGGGGCAGGCCCCCCGTCTGGCCTTTCTGCCTTTTCGCCGGTCTCCTAGGCAACTGTATATGTGTGTTTATATACAAATATATGTACATATTTTATTGGCTGCCTGAAATAAACTTCAAACAAAAACAAAAGAATAACATTTTTTATCCCAAGATTAATCAAGGTTGAGAGAGAGAGACGGTCCGGGCAGCCTCCCCGGCCCAAACACCTCTTGCGGTTGCCTGCAATTCCAGGAACCGCGCTGCGCCGTCGAGTGCAGCTGATGGTCGGTCAGAGGGGCGCGCCGTGCGTTGTTTACTCTCTGGCACAGGCGAAAGGGAACTGTCACACACAGAGTTAAAAGCGAGCATTAATTTCCCGCAGCGGAAGTCGTCCGTGGTGCTGGCACCGCGGGACGCAGGCGGTGGTGCACTGCTGCCGGCACGAGAAGGGGCCGAGTGGTAGTCCTTGAGCGTGTGGCCACTCCCGTTGCGGACGTCGTGCTGCCAGAAGAAACTTAAGTCGTGCACGCAGTCGTTGCGTAGTGTCTGGCCCAAAGCGGTCGATATTCGTGGAGGAATGCAGCCTGCACTGTCCCCACACCCTAGCTCTGGCCCCGTATCAAGTAAAACAGGGCACAGACATCCCTCTGAAATAAAATTCGGTGCCGTATTATCACACTTCTTCATCAAACTCAATACCCTACGTGCGCCTATACACAGCGACTACATTTTGTGGCAGCATGGCCAAAGCTACGGAGCTTAAGCACTCTTTTATTGCTGCATGCCTACATGTTGTCCGACAGTGTAAATATGTCTAGACTGCATAGCGCAAAACATAACAATTATTTTACGATTGGTAAAAAAATGATATAAATATCCAGTGGCTGGAACAATGTATGTATACTTGTAACGCACTGTAACGGAATGTTTGTCGTATTTAGAGTAGTTAGATATGCATTTGAGGGTCGTTTTCTGCACTTCTGAAGTGCTTCCCAATCTTGTAATTTGAAGTTTCATCGAAGCTGCCAAGAGTTAAATCCGCGGCGTTACCTTAGTGGCTATAGCATTCCCTCTGCTGAGCACGAAGGGCCCAGTTCGAGCCCATGCTATAGCGGTGGTATTCTCTTAGGCGGGCGTGGGCATAATAACGCTAGTGTGCTTATGTTTAGGTGAAAGTGCTCCAAATGATCAAAATTAGGAGCAGAGCCCTCCACTTTTAGGCGTCTATCAAAACTTACATTACATGAATCAACATATTGCTGGACCAAGTACTATGACGTGGAAAAAATTAAGTATAATATTATATTTATTGCAGAATTTCTTATATGGAGGTGCAAATAACCAGCTTTAGTACCAAACAGCCTAACTCCATATAGAGATATTTGTGCACATTTGACTTTTTAACACTCGCCAAAAAATCTAGCCGTAGTGACAGCTAGAAACGTGTGGGTAGCAGAAAGTTCGAGGACAGGCGTGATATGAACAGTTTTCGCTGTTGCCGATTTAGGTTGTCTAAGGTGAACTACCAGTACCTAGTTCGACTTCAGCAACGACGCGCTATTTCTTTTACCATTTCGCTGAATAGCTGACCGAGGTTTTGAATACTATGTCAGCATTCGAGGGGATTAAGAGTTTAGTACTGCAGTGGGAAAAATCACCGTGTGTCACGGGGAACTCTTGGGGGCAATCTGAATCCTGCATCAAGAATGAAGTCTATTGTGTGAGTCATGGGAGCTTATTTATATTCTGCATTCAAATTGTTTTATTGTAAAATTATGCAATAGAGCACTCATCTTGTTACTGTCTTCAAACATTGTGATCTCTTTCCCGCTAATAAGTAGCGCGCATTACTTAGAAGTGTGCATAACCGTTTGCATGCAGGACACGACGGCCGTTCACTTACGCGTGCTCCTCCAAATTTACGTCAGTGAAGGGGCAACATATTGCCCAGTGAAGGTACGAGCGAAAATCTAATCATTTACAACAAGTTGGTGATGTGCCGTCAACCTGTGGCAGCCTGGCTACAAAGTGCAATTACAAAAAATAAGACTACGAAATTTAACACAAAACGAGCTGCAGTCACAAGTTAGCTATCAATAACCATCGCTACCAAAGACCACTGAGATCAAAGTCCCTCAATTGCTGAGTTGTGCGAGCTCGCTGAAGGAAAACAATATGCCGACACTGAAGCCAATTTGACAATAAAGGCAGTTTCAATTATCTTTGATTTCAATTGTCCTTGCAATCATGCATGTGACGGCGGTGTAATCCAGTCAGCACATATTCTGTTACGATTAAGAAAATATTGGGCAAACCAAAGGTTAAGCCAACCCACACATTTTGACTACATTTATCGATAATTCGATAGCCGTGCTACTCGTGGTGATATTCCTAAAGCAGTTGTAAGCTGCAACAAAAAAGTAGTTACAAATGTCAGTAAATATAACGAATTTTTAAAGAAATAAAGCCTCCTATCCATCGGAAAGATATATTTGTAAGTATATTCAGCAGACACATGTAAGTTTCTCCGTAAAAAAAAAAAAAAGTTGAATGAGTTCTTTGCAGCAGTCAGGCTATATATGCTGGTGAACCAGCGGCAGAAAAAGAAACCTTTCTGTGCCGTGGTTGTTGACAATGTTCAATTGGCTTTGACAATTGTGGACGTATCGCAGAAAGCCAACGCTATGCTTAATCAGAAATGACGCAAGGATTCACTGGCAAGAATTCAATTTTTATTTTTATTTTTTTGGCATGGAGGAAGCACTGTGTCGCGTCCGATGTAATGGTTGATTCATGTTTCACGTCAAACGATTTCGCACTAAACTTATCACAGGGATGCCGCACACTTAGAGTCCGTTCTTTAGGTGATGAAGAGGAAGTGTTGCAGTCGCGGCCAAACCTGTACAAAATGTGAATGGCACAGCAACGAAAAGTTATGAATCACACTTAGCCCTTGTAGCCGTAGCCACCGTATCCGTATCCACCGTAACCTCCACCGTAGCCGACGCCTCTTCCGTATCCTCCGCCGAGACCAGAGTGAGCAAGGAGGGCTCCTCCTCCGCTAACCTTGTTCACGTGATGCACAGACCTCACGACGAAAGCTGGCCCGGCCACAACCTTGGCGAACGCAGGTCCTCCGCTCAAAAGCGCCACGCTGCTGCCGACGCCCACGCCGCCGACGCCGTAGCCGCCACCGTATCCCAGGCCTCCACCATATCCCAGGCCTCCCCCGTAGCCTAGGCCTCCACCGTAACCTAGGCCTCCACCGTAGCCACCGCCATAGCCGAGTCCGTATCCTCCGTAGCCAAGGCCTCCAAGACCGTAACCTCCAAGTCCACCCGCAGTTGCAGACGCCACGATGGCGCAAAGGACGACGACAGTGCACTGCGTAGGTGTGCACGACAGCGTTATTTCTTTTTTTTGTTAATTTTTATTATGGTGCGAGATTGTCATTCGCAACGTCAGCTGGTTGGAATCAGTAAGTTAAGGAATAAGGAAGGGAACGGCTTAGAAGAAAAAAAACGCTATAGAATAGGCAAATGCAATAGGCAATGACAGCAAGGTATTAGGTTGATACGTTACCGTGATCTGTTCAGCAACGACTTAAAGCACTAGATTGGACTAATCATATTGTATGGGCACGGTCTCTCCATAAAGCAATCTAATCTACAGCAAACTACCTTGCACTATATTCCAAGACTTGAAATGATTTCCTTTAACAACGACGATGTCTTGCAATCAGCTTGAGTGCTACGATTCGTTTTAAAATGGTTTTTCTGTTCTGGCAAAGTTCGAAACATTCCATTATTATATAGCGGCGGGAATCTGTGTATTAGTATTCGTCTAACTTATATATAAACACCTACACTAGCGCTCCTTAGTATTATCGAAATGCTGAAGTCCAATATCACCCTGCGTTCCCCGGAAATGAAGCACACCCAAATGTTTTAGCCTATACTCACCAAGGAGTTCATGGCTGTAGCGGCAGGTACTTGAGAGCGGATGACTGAGCCGCCCGTTTAGTGTCGCTTATATATACTCCGAGGTAACGCTGCTTTCTCTCTCTCCACATTCGAACGGTCACGATCTCAGCAACCCCACCGCCTGTGGCCGCTGCTCGGCGCCTAAACGGAAAATTGAAGACGGGTAAGGCAGGGGTCGTACCTGCGTCTGCCGTTCTATCGCATTTCACGAAGTGCTCTGAATTCTTCCACAGTTGTGCATAATCTAGACGCGGAAACAAAGGACGCGTTCGCTGTCGCGTTGGCTGATAATGCAAACCAGTATCTCGTGTCTCAGCTGCCCGGGCCTCTCTTCCTTCGAGCCGCTAGGAAACTATGCGGCACGTCTTTAAGGGCATTTGCTATGTTTGGCCGTAGGCGGAACATTGGGTGCGCCTGGTGCTTTCCAGTACGCTGCACGCGAATGTTACGAAATCCAGAGCAACATTATTACCAACATGTAGGTTGCAGAGAGAAGCGCCGCGAAAATGTCGCAGTTGGCGGTGTATGCACTCGGAAGCGCTGAATTCTCGTGTACGTATTGCTAAGCCTGCTGTGGAGTTCATGTAATTTGTTTGTCTAGTGGAAGGTAAATAAGCCATTTTCATTTGCAGTTCACCGCGATTGGAAAACCTCGCATTAATTTGTACATCCTAGAAAATATTTCAGCGTTTGTTAATGGGTGTGTTAGTAACTCAATTCATTTACAGAAAGTTGCCTTCACAGCAGTATTATTATCACATGTGATGGCTTGAAGTATCTTGCACTTTGTGCTTTGTTTGGCTCTCGAGTCGCCTGAATTTTCGTTTTTATGAACCATCTTTTTCTAACCGCATTTGGAAATTAATCCTATTTTGAATTACCAGATGGATTACAATAAATTATGGGGCTTTACGCGCCAGAAACACGATCTGATTATGGAGCATGCCGTAGTAGGTGACTGCTGATTATTTTTTATTACCTCAGCATGCATAGTATGCACTGAAATTGAATTTCTCATTTTTGCGCCCCCCCCCCCCCCCCCCGATACAAGTTAACTTTGCTTTATGAAGTTTCAACCTATTCTGACTATAGCGATTTCCTGAACGGTAGATCAAGGGCCTCGAAGTAATGAAATCTCTAGCACAAAACCTCATACTCGTCTCAGCGGCAGAATTTGTTGATCAATTAAGTTAGGCGAATAGTGTGCGAGGGAGGCTTTTAGAAGCGACAGAGATAGAGAGAGAAATTATGGTTGATCCCGCTTTCGTAGGAATCGGTAGAACACGAAAGATTCACTTGTCTACACAGGAGCTGTTGCAAGTTTGCTTCGTGAACGCATGGTACGCTGCAGCGAAATACGCACAATTTGCGGGCCGGCGACCGTGTTGCAGGTTTGCTTGGCGCGTGGCGTCCAGCTGCCGAGTCGCTTCTGCAACGCTACGAGCCGACTCCAAACTGTCTTGGGCAGCCAGTTGGGTTGCGAAGCGTTCAGCTTCGGGAATGCGACTGGCAGAGTAAGCCGCGTGCGCCACGAAAGCGCGCAGACATTCTGCTTCACGCTGACGTGTCTCTCGCCGGACCAAAGCGATATTCGCCCGTCGACGCCGTTGCCTTTCCGTGCCACTTAGCGCAGCAGTTTGCTTAGTTGGGGTCATCGCAAGTGAGTAGTAGGCGGCGTGTAAGCGCGGCTGATGCATGTTGAACCTGCACTCCGTAGGCGACCAGGCGATACAGGCAAATGTGACGCGAAAGACAAACCTTTTGCGGAAAGTGCCAACACTAGGATTACCGCGTTGGAGCTGCCGCTGCGCTGTGACTACCGAAGCGCTCCCTTTCGGCGCTCGTTAGTGTCACGATACAGTACATTGTTTCACAGCTCCTAGATGGCGGCGCCATCCTTATCAACAAAACATATTTTACTCATTGGAGCCGAGCGTCACATCCGTTACATCCGTAACAGTAGTTCACCGCGGACCGCGGCATCAAACGCTTTTGTGTTGAAACATGTTTAATGAGTATAAGGATGGCTTAATTTGGAGCAGTGGTTCCCTCTTCAGGGGAAACCACGCGCCGTGTTGGCTACGACTGCCCTCTCCATCAACACGATATCGTCCGTGAGGCGGGAGCTGGACAGCAGCAACTCCCACTTTTAGACACGATTACATGCACCACCTATGAACTCGCGGGGAAAAGTGCCCTGACGACAGCATCTGAAAAATAAACAATAATTCTCCATGACCGCAACGCCCACCTGTGACCTGTAATACATCGGTTGAACAGGCATACACGCGCTGTGAACACAAATGTCAAGGTCATCTCAGGGTATTAGAGAAAAAAAAATCGCAGCAGCCCTGGTCTCGCAGCTTTAGCTCACAACTGTACATCGTAGAAGAGACAATTATCTGTAAACCGGTCCTCTCAGATATTTATGCTCAAAGGAAATGGTTTCACAGCTGCGATTAGAGAATTCTATTGAGAGAGTGATAATAAATAATTAAAAGGTCAACAAACTCATACTTCAATCCGAGATTGAGGTGTGTCCTGCAGACTTTATTATCTACCTATGCATATAACACACCTGGACAGGAATATTTGCATAATCTACCGATGCCGCCGCTGGTTACAAAACTCATGCTGCTGTGGCAATTCGATCTCGCGACGCCGGTGCGCGAACGACAGCGCTATTTCGCAGCTCAAGAGCATGGTAGTTCGCACAGGATTTGGCTTCCGCCACGCAGGCTATGACAGTGGCAGCGTCAACCCGTGTACAGTGGATGCGCCGGCTATCACAATGGCAGCATAGGATCATGCAAACAACAGCCCTCAGAGCTCACACAGCCACGCCGTCGCACAGCACAGCAGTCGCTAGTGATGCAGCTTTCAACCAAAATTCCCGTACACAACCACCAAAAAAGTAACAGAAAGGGCCAGGTCACCATGTAATGCTAAAATTGCGGCGGAACTAACCTCGCTTTAAATGTCGACAGTAATGGGTTAGCATTGAATCCAGTTAGCTACGCAACGTATTGCTAACGTCGAAATGAATTATGTGGGAAACGTGAACTGCAGCGGGATTGCTCTTTCGCGTTTCCCTATTAAGGCTGTTTCACATGGTGCGATTTTGCAGTGCGATTTTCGCAGCTGCGATTTCCGCAGATGCGAAATTCGCAACGGCCGTTTCACATGGTGTGATGTCAACAATGCGACTGATGCGACGCCCAGGGTAGCTTGCTGCCAGATTTTGTCGCACACGCCGCATAAATTCTTTTAATGTAATGAAAAAGACATGCACGTTATAACATAATTGACCTCTCTTTATTAGGACCAAGTAATACGTGCGTTTTGTAATTTAAGAACGCTTCAAAGTTTAACTTGATTTGGATTGCGCAACAGCGGTTTGTGCAGTTCAATACTAGGAGAAAGGGCGGACGTAAAGAGCTGTTCGCAAGTGGTCGTTCAGCGTTGTGTGCTGTCTCGTGTGTGTTTTATGCCTGTGTCGTTCTTCCTGCGGTTAAACAAATTACAAGGGGACCTATCAACAAGCCCCTATAGCTGTTGTCATCGCATATGCAGTATTCGGAATTCGGCTGCAGCGAAGTCGTCACGTCAACGCAGAGACCATCGCGCTACCCGTGATTAACGTCAGCTTCTGAAAAACGGATGTGTGTGTATTGCTCGTGATTGCGCATAAGCGATTCCTTCTCCTAGCAATATTCTTGCACCAAACTTAGCAGCAAGCACCAACCCAAGAGCTCACGTCTGCCCCTGAAGGAAGCCGCAAATGATCTGTGTGTAATTACTAAACGTGCAATTATATTTGTGTTCTGAACGTTTATGTTAGCGCCAGCCTGGTTCGTCTGTCTCGGCGCGTGTGCTGTAATTATTCATAAAAGTGCTCTCTGAATATTTCGAAAGGCGTAAAAGCCGACACCACATTTTTTTAGGAGCTGCAGTCACTTGTGTACGGAGCTGCAGTCACTTGTCGTATCATTCTGACAGACATGGGCGTCGTCTATTTTCTTGTCCTGTTTCTTGCGCTGTTAGTGTGATGTGAATCTGTATCAAGAAGCTTAAGTTAATATGCTGGAGTACGTAGCGCAGCCGCGTAGCCCCACGGCTAACATTAAAATACCTTATTAGGAGTACGTTTGTTATTTTAATAACAAAATCGAACGCTAAAATTTTGTATTCATAGTGGCAAGTGTAAAGTAAGAAGCTATCGAACTATCCGCTAATAGCATACATGTGCTTCTACCTGCTTGAGCATATTATCTTAAAAGAGGCTGAAAAACCCAGATAACCGAAACATACGCAACTGGAGCAGGCACTATGGTTCCTTTCCTAGAAATGAAAGCCATCATCCCAGTTTGTTAAGCTTGTCATGTACTTAACCTATATTAGACCAATGTTAGAGCATGCTAACTGGAGCCATTTCAAACTGGGTTATTTGACCAAAATAAGAAAGTGCAAGAAACGTGTCAAGGTACAGTCTAATCTGGTATTCCCGAAGCGATTGTATTAGCTAAACTTTATGCCTCCCTGAATTACCTGCATTAACCCAATGCTGAAAACAGGGGAAGCTGATTCCCTTTCTTGCTGTTGAAAAGCTGCTATAATCTCAATAACAGACTACTTATGTTCTGAGAGAAAGGGAGGGGCACTGACAATATCTCTAATCTTTTGTATGAGCCTTCACTTAGAACGAAAATGGTATAAAAATATTTACCCTTGCAAGCCTCAGAATCCAAACATTCTCAAAATTTTGATGAGCCACAATAAATTTTTGAGATATAGACAATAAAAAGTGTGCCTATGTACAAGTGCACACTGAACACAATTGAGTGGTTGAGTGGCCAGCTGTGAATGCAAAAGCGTCCATAGCTGCTACCTTGAGGTAACTGCTAGGTTGCACGTGTGTTTCTCCTATAACCCATGTACCTGGCAAGGTGAATGGTTATACGTTTGTCCTGTGCTTTTTTTTCAATAGGTGGTGGCTAGCTGATTCCATCTGTTTATGTATTTATCATTTGTCTGCTTCTTATGTGCATGTGTTTGTATCATGTTTTGATTGTTATACGTGCAGTGATGCAAGCATCTTTTTTTAATATATTGCACTACAGTCATTTATTCAACTTTGTGTTGAAATGTACAAAATGTGGCCACCCAGTAAGGGCCAGGACAGCCAGCAGGATTGGCAGAAGATATGATGCAGATCCAATGCACTTGCTTGAATAGACATGAGGCGAAGCTTTCACGCAACGGTCAGTTAAACTCTAGAAAACTAACTGCAGTGTTTACAGTTGTCCTTATTTCACCCGATGCAACACGTACTCATAGGCAATGTTTGCTTATTCACCGCACAGGTCACATAATGTAATGTATACATAGCACGGTGAACTCACTCAAACGTCGGCTCACTAAGACTTCGAACTAACCATGAGTTGGAGTTCGTTTGAGCCTGACTGAGTAGAATTTTGGTGAATACGAGTAAGAGCAAGCTCAGTTGAGTAAACTTTTAGTGAATATTGTCATGTGGTAGTCAGGGATAGCTCATCCGAGTATAATTTTAGTGAATATGAGTCAAAGCTAGCTCGGCAAGTAGATTTTTGGTGAATATGACTCAGTGCAAGCTCACCTGAGTAAAATTTTGATGAATATAAGTCAGAGCAAGCTTGGCTAAGTAGATATTTGGTGAATATGACTCGGTGCAAGCTTGCCTGAGTAGAATCTTTGTGAATATTAGTCAGATCAAGCTCGGCCGAGTATAATTTTGGTGAATATGAGTCAGAGCAAGCTCGGATAAGTAGAATTTTGGTGAATATGACTATGAGCAAGCTCGATTGAGTAATGTTGGGATATGGTTATACGAGTTTATTCATGTAAGTGCAGACTCATTAGCAACATTGCCTCCATCTTGATGGGCAATACCTATGCCTCGTGATGAGTCTGCACACTTTATGAGCTGTGGACATGCAAGACACACCCACAGTGGAAAAGATACTATCATTCACACGAAGGAATGCAACCAGCTGACTTCACTGTACAATTTTGATCTGCTTTTGTTTAATGTGTTATCTACGACTTATAAAAACCAGATGTCTGCCTGCTTTTCGCATTATTGCATGCGTTTTACAGGAAGTATAGACAGAGAAGCAAGAAAAGGCAAGGATGTTTATGGCTAAGTAGTTTCTTAGAGTACTGCGATATGTTACAACCAGCATAAACAAAAGTAAGTCGATGTGCTGAAGTAAGCGAAATGTGCAATTACGTTTTAAAGTGAGGGTTAATACAGATGCAGTAAGGATACAAAGTCTGCAACACACTCAAGGTTTATTGTTTTTTTTTATTCAGGAGAAAAATGATGCAACAGAAAAATAAGAAAAAAACTGTAAATATTTCTTGGAAAACAAATGGGCAACACTGTTTATTCCCAGTCAAAGCGTTAAGTATGCTATTGTAGAACATTCATTACGACATCCAGTTTGCATGTTCGCTTTGCGTCTCGCAGCTGAAGTAACAGAACCTTGAAATGAGATAATTCATTGGGGAAAATGCGCATGAAAGCCCTAACCAACCGACTGCAACTAAATGTTCGCGCGTATAGCGTTGCCTATTGACCGTAGCATTTGTCCGTAGTTGCATATTCTTTAAATTGCTCCGTCCGTAAAAGCATACCGCGATAAAACTGTGGCGCTTTCGTATATCGCGAGTTGTCTCCAGAACCAGAAAATTGGGACGACATCCGAAGGCCATGCCTTCCCGTAAGGGACACCTGTAGTATTTACTAACTCGAAGCGCGTGTGAATAACGTAAAATCACGCAAAAGTACCTACTATCAGCATCCGAAGCCAACGTAAAAAACAGCGTCGCCAGATTAGCAACGTAGTGTGTCGACAAACGCTTAGAAATCACAGAACCGAATCTGACCTACGAGTTTTTATCTGCACTGTTCGCGTGTCGGTGCTGATGTTACGTACCGATTGCTTAGTCCAAGGGTTCACTCAATTAGTTGCACTGTTCGAGGCTTGTTGAGCCAATATTTATAGATAAAAAGTATCTATAAACGTTGCGTTGAGCGACCGCCGCCATTTTCCAAAACAGACCGCGAAACACCTCTCGGCGCAATTTCGACGGAAAATCGCAGCGATTGCTGCGACGTTGCGACGCTGCGACCAACCGGTTGGTCGCAGCTGAAAATCTCAGAATCGGCCCTGCGACTGCGATTTATGTCGCATGCGACGGAAATCGCACTTCCGGTGCGATACTCGCACTGCAAAATCGCACCATGTGAAACGGTCTTAAGAACACTCGGCACCATCTTGCGCCGCCGCCGCCGTAAAGCCTGCGCGTGGCCTCTGACATGCACGGCCTGCTGGTACTTGCGAACGCTGGAAAAAAAAAGAAATCATCACAAGGGCATCCCAATATCCGGCAGGTTTGATGTATACTGCGAATTTTTTTTATACGGGAAGCGGCACGTTATCTGTAGGCAATGTGCCTAATGTGGCCGAATTCATGTGGTTGAGCGAATGGAGCCGCCAAATTTCTCAAGAATTTTTTGCGTCCTCAAGGAAACACGAGGACTGATGTGACCAGCAAAAAATTTTATTTGCGCATGCACACGAAATACAGGGTATATCAGCTATTTTACCCACGTAGAAAAAAATACTCCATCTGCCGCTAAAGTCAAACATGTGTGGATGCGAAGCAGCGGGGAGATGGTTAGCTTGAGCGGGAGATGGTTTCGCGGCAGCGGCCCGAGCTATCATCGCGGCGCTGCACAGGAGAGAGAATGAGGCGCGCGCGCTCCGTCATTTTCATACCGCCGATCTACCGTGGCGCCCACAGCGGAGTATGCAAGTGTCGCACCCTGTCGAGCGCGCCACTCCGGAACCCTAGGGAAGAGAAAGGGGGGAGCATAGGAGAGGAGAGAGAGGGGGAGGGTACGCGCATGGGCTGTGGGGGTGTTGCACGCGGGCGCCGCTCCGTAGAGTATTCCTAGAGGAGAGAAGCGGGAGCGTAGGAGAGGTGAGAGAGGGGGAGGGGACGCGCATGCGCTGTGGGGGTGTGGGACAGTGATGTTCCGTGCAGGGAATTTTCCCTTTTTCAGGGAATTTTCAGCCGTCATTTTGGACAAAAGGGAAAAAGGGAAATCTTCGCAATATTGCAGGGAATTTTTGGAATGGTGAAATTCCTCTATAATGTCCAAAACATAGCGACACAATGCGCTTTCGGATTCTGCAATTGTTTCCGGCGCATGCAGCAGGCAAAAGCATAGCCTTTGAGATTCGTTATTGTTACTTATATAAAGCGATTTCTTGTTTACTTTGCGTGTTTGACTCGGAACCCGCATTTCCACAACGTATTCACAGGACATGGGCTCCGAGATTGCTACGTGACATCGTAGTGGAAGACCTTATTGTTTCGTTATGAATGGGCAACAAGCCACAAGCATCCAATCCAAAGAACACACACACACACACATATATATATATATATATATATATATATATATATATATATGTGTGTGTGTGTGTGTGTGTGTGTTCTTTGGATTGGATGCTTGTGGCTTGACATATGCAGGGAAAAATGCCCGAAATAGGGAATTTTCATGTCTCGGAAAGGGAATTTTTAGGCGCAGTACGGAACATCACTGGTGTGGGACGCGGGACAACTTAGGTGTTGACACTGCGCGCGAGCGAGCGTCCAGATTATGTTCGGCCGCGCGCGGGCGCACCGAGTAGCTCTGCTGCGAGCAGATAGAGGGCGCCGCGGCCAGCGGTCCCAGTGTAGCGGCGCCGGCGGCTTGGCATTCCTCTGCCTCCGCTAAATTTTCGTTCGTAGTGGAGTGAGTAAATCTCAAAGCGCGAAAAAAAATCGTTATTTCACATTAAAGTGATAAGTGTAACAGGCTTCGCTAACATGAAGGTTCCTTGTGCAGGGCATGGATGACGTGAACACGGATCAATCAGGCAGCACTCAAAGCCCACTGAAGTTATCCTCGCGCGCGCAATTTGTTTCGTCCGGTCTAGCCGTTCATCCAAGCATAAAAAATGAAAGTGTTAATCCCACGTGCTACCCCTTGATCAGAAGAAAATAGTGACTGCACCAGAAAATGTATTTCATGCTTATCGCTGCTTCCATTCACACTCAGAAAACCGTTCAATCATCGTTGCGCGAATTCAATGTGGCCGCGATATAAATTAAGAAATGAAACGGCGCAAGCTTCCGATATGCAATGCACTAGAGCAAAGTGGCTGTTCATGGCTAGAACTTAAGATGAGAATGCACATCAGCTATGTAACAACTCTTTCAAATGGGAATTTATTAGGCGGGACGAAGGCAGGCGTCTATCTTGAATTAGAGCATCACTACCACAGTTTACTGATGAAAACCTGAGCAAATGCCTTTTTATTCCAATTCCACTTAACATAGACCGTGTATATTATTCATTGGGCTTTCGTCCATTGAGGACTGAGTGACTCTTGCAGGATCTAAAAAAGAAGAGGTAACTTTCTTTTGTCTTAAATTGCATATGAGAATGTGCCATTGTAAGCGTGTTTGACAATGCATGCTACAGCCTGTCCACAAATACACTTACACCCACCACACAATAATCCCGTAGACCTTTTTTTTTCATAGACACAATACGAAAAAACTTGTGCATGAAGCAGCTCGATAATTTTAATAGGTGATAACCATCCCAGAAGCTTGCGGTCTCATACACTCCCACAATGGAAAAATGTATAAAAACATGCAAGCGTGTAATATACACCGCACGCGCATTGTAAAAAAAATTCAGTAGCCAGGATGGAACAAATCTGAAAATCAGGCACGCATCTGCACAGAAAACAGCAGTATTTTACAGGGTGCACAAATATTTAAAAATATGCAACTGTCACGTAGCTGGACAGAACCATAGTAATGTTGTTGCCGTCCCTTGGAGATACTCAGTTATTTTTTACATTTGGCCTAATTAGATAATTAGTCGTATTTATTGATCAACTTCTCAATTATTATAATTAGATTAAATGTGTCAATGAGAAAATTGTAGAGCAACATCAAAGACTCCCGATACAGCTTTGTATTGCTCAATACGCGCTACGTAGAAGTGTTTTTCCGAGCATGAAAGAAGCTCACGAATACACGCAAAGTGCCTCGAGCGGCCAGTCGCGCGGCAATGTTGCTGTATTCGCGGGTTTCGTTCACCCTCGGAAAAACACTTTTATGTATCACGTATTGAGCAACAGAAAGTTATATTGGGAGTTTTCCACGCTGCTGTACAATTCTCTTGTTCATACTTTTTATCCAATTATAGCATTAAAACAGTTGAATAATCAATTATGAAAATAATTATCTAATTAAGCGGAATAAAAAAAATCATCTGAGTATCTCCAAGCGACGGCAGACAACATTACCTTGGTTCTGTCCAGCTACGTGACATTTACATATTTTCCAATCTTGGTGCATGATAGTAAGCCACCCAGTATATATCTTTAACATGCAGCAAAATTTGCACAAACTACTGCGGCACACAGGAGGTTCTCTCTTCCGCAGCGGCTTTCGAGGTTTATTTGACCGTGTAAGGTTCTTTGGACAGTTTGGAAATAAGGTGGGAATCCTTCTATCGAGCGCTCCGCGTAATATTGCCACATGTCTAGCGCGGCGATGACGACGGCATAAGACACATGGGCACTTATGAAAAACATAGCAAGAAGAAGAAGAAGCAGTCACTAGCGCGCGCTATTTTAAAACCGTCCGTTATTGTTACTGCCTCTGCCGACAAGTGCGTTTCGTTTGTCCCTCGAGCTTTCGACGTCGTGACAATGTCATCGATATCGTATCCTCTGAAAAATGGCTGGTGCAGACATGGTCGGTAGGCGTTAGAGTTCGGTCTGCCCTCAGATTTGCACGGCGCCACTGCTCTAGACGACCGCTGTCGGACGGCGCTTTGAATAAAGGCACACGCACCGCACAAGTCAGGTATCCAGAATTTCAGTTCGGAACGAAGCACTTTCTAGCCATTTCAAACGCCCCTCAGAAGGCCGCTGCCACCTTCGTCGAGGGCCCGTGGCGACAATACCCAAGCACAAGCTCATGAAACGAACGCGAACTAAAAATCGTGCCTTCAAAACAGCGCAACCGCACATGCAAGCAGGAAGACGAAGCAGCGGCAGCACGCACCTTGCCGCCGAGGCTGGGACCGCATACCGCAGCGCCCTCTACGACGGCGCCGAACCAGCTGCAACCACGCCGAACATAATCTGGACGCGAGCGAGCGGCGCTTTCGCGCGCGTTGGGGGGAGAGTGTCAGCACCTCTCCTTATTCTTACACCGTGGGGACAACAGACAGAGCTGCCGGCAAGAAATGCTTCGCATTAAAAAAACGTGGGCAGCTTGCGCTAATGGTGCAAGGCCAGAGTAAACAGCGGAGCTGGTGATCGACCTAGCTTCTTCCAGGTTTTACTAGCCTTAGCTAAGTTTTTCTAGGAAACGCTCAGTGCTACTAGGAATGGTATTCCGAACCGGCTCGACTCCGACGCACAGATTGTCGCTTGGCGGCGCGACGCGTTTCAGGATGAGCGGCTTTTTCTTCGGTTGTCCGGATCTTCTTTGGTCGTTCTATGTGAAGTTTACATGTACTCGCCACAGAGTCAGCGAGAGTTCTGCCGCCGCCGCGGTGGCTCTGAGCTTTATCTCACCGGTGACGTTGCGGCCACGCTACACCTCCACGCTTGCCGGGGTGTGGCTGGTCACAACCTCCCGAGCTGCCGCCAGAGACGCCTGCTGCAGTCACGGACACCGCGCGCGTTTGGCGCGAACGCAGGAAACGGGGAAACGCGGACGGCGTCCGCAGAAGTCCCGCGCGTTGCCTCGTTGACGCTACAATTTCTCTCTCTCTCTCTCTCTCTCTCTCATTTTCTCTTTCTATCTCCCGAGCACAGCGCGCCCCGCGCGCGTGCTCTCCTTCCATGTCCTTAACGTCCCATGTCAAGGCAACTTGTGCACGGCACAAAGAGGAGGCGAAGCACACGCCACTCCTCGAGGTGATTTCTACGCAACCAAGGTGTCTCATCGCCCAGCGAAGTTTTTTCGATCGACGAGCGCGGTTTTACGGATAGCTTAAACGGCTTAGCTGTTAAAACGCGTCATGTGGCAAAGGGGCACCTCTCTCGCGCTTCGATAATGATGATTTATTGGCATCCCCTTTGAAACGGGGCGGCGACAAATAGTCACCTAGCCTGCTTGATTTATTCAGGTATACTATACATGTTCTGTAGCATTTTTGTATACCTCTCACTATTCTTTTCCTTTTAAAAAAATTACTTTGTACCGCTAGCTATGATTATAAGAGATCAGGTCTCTATGATAAGTTTTATGATTTTAAGATATCAGATCTTTTCCCTGCTTTTTCTCCACCAGTACTCTAATCGTCTCTTGCTTATCTCTACGGCTGATCTGTTGATGTTTCCTTCCACTTTAAACCCAAGCGCTTCTGGGAGTTGCATGTTACCTACGGTTCTCGCTGGGTGTATCTCGTCGCATTCCATTAGGATGGGCTGAGTGGTCTCTGGATCTTTACTGCTGCATACACATGCCTCATCTAGTTCCGAATATTTGCTCCGGTATGTTTTGGTCCTTAGGCAAGCACTCAAGCCTCAAATAGCAAGGCACTACCCTTTGTGTTATCGTACATATTTTCCCTTCTAATTTCTTTCTTGTCATTCTTGTAAATCTTCATTGTCCTTATTGTTTTTATTGTTTGCGTCCAATTCACGGCCTCTATTTCTCTCACTTTGTTTCGGATGACTCCTGGTTGCCTATTTACAGTTTCGATTATCCTGTGCTTGGTTGCCAACTTCCTTGACCTCTTTCTCCATTCTGTGTCCATGCTTTTTATGTACAGATACTTGTGCACTTTAGCCGCCCATTTATTTGCTTCCATGTTCCGGAGCCTTTCTTCAAAACTAATTTTGCTCTGTGCTTCTCAGGGTTCAAAAGAGGCCCAACCCATGCCACCCTCCACTGCCTCATTTGTGGTATTACCGTGGGCTCCCAAAGCCAACCGGCCTACTGCTCTTTGGTTAACTTCCAAACCCGACGAGATATCCGATATTAAGCATAGAACGGCATTTTCGAATGTTAGCGGTGTCACCATTACTCCTTTCCAGATTCCACGCACCACCTCATACTTATTGTGGCCACACAGTGCTCTGTGTTTCATTATTGCTGAATACCGCTTTCCCCTTTATTTTGAGACTATCTTAGTGGTTGCTAAAGTAATTCTTTCCTTCGTTTATGTGTACGCCGAGGTACTTATATTGCTTCACTACGGGTATTACTAGCCGTTGAATTGACACCACGACGTTACCTGTCTCTTCATTAAAGATCATCATTCCTGATTTCTCTGTGCTAAACTTAAGGCCTAGATTTGTCACTGCATTCCCACGGATATTCGCAAGTATCTGTAAATCTTTTCTTCGTCCGCTAGTAGCACAACGTCGTCTGCGTACATCAGCCTAGGGACCTTCTGTTGCACCATTATTCCATTACGTATGTACGCCAAATCAAACCTAATTCGCTGTTTTCCAGTCGTCTTTCTATACCCTTAGCGTAAAGCATGAACAACAATGGTGACAGAGGGCATCCTTGCTTCAATCCTTGGTGAATTCCCACCATTTCATTACCTTTTCAACCTTCGCATGCCACTTGTACTTGGTTGTCTCTATATATCTCTCTCAGCAGCTCCACGAAATTGTCATCTATGCCTTCGTGCTGAAGAATATCCCATAACAATTCCCTGTATACGTTGTCATAAGCTCCTTTAATATCTAGAAATGCTATCCATAAAGGTCTTTTCTGAGCTACTGAAATCTCTATGCACCGAGTTAGGACAAACATATTATCCTCTAACTGTCTGCCAGGCCTGCAGCCATTCTGTAGTTCCCCCATTACATCGTTTTCTCCACCCACTTCGACAGTTCTAATTTTATGGTTTGCATTGCCGTTCTTGTTCAGGTTCCTGAACTGTCTGCCAGGCCTGCAGCCATTCTGTAGTTGCCCCATTACATCGTTTTTCTCCACCCACTTCGACAGTTCTAATTTTATGGTTTGCATTGCCGTTCTTGTTCAGGTTCCTGTACAGGTTCATTGAGGAGAGACCCATACCCAGTACATTCATGGTGCTGTTTGCTAAAACGTTGTCCTGAAAGGCGTGCTTTGAACAAAGGCACATGGCCGGTGCAGTTGTGACGCAGCCTACCAATGTGTGTGTCGGGTCGCTGTCTTTGAGGAACCTTTGTGACGTGGTTTGGGTTCTGCTCAGCATCGAAGGCATTTAAAGGGGCCCTGAAAGACATTTACGAAAGTGGAGAAATCAACTTGAAGTTAAAACAGGCTATTTCAGAAATATTTTGGCCCGAAGAGGACTTCAATGGGTTAGCAGAATCGGAGTTATTGGTAATCGAACACCCCCTTCACGGGGTTTCCGCTCCTTCTTCAATGACTTGCACTGCGAAGGCTACCGCGGAGCGGGGTGTGCCTACAACACTCCACCTACTGAAAGTCACGGTGGTGCGCAGTTAAAATTTGGTTTCGGATGTTCATGTAGAGAACACTATTTCTGATTTTTGTGCCTACGACGCGTCAAACGTAAGCCAGACGCGGTTGTCCTCAGCAAGCACCAGTGCGCTCAGCCTGCGGACTCATCGCGGCACTCCACGGCGGCCGCGGTATCAACGCTAGGTAGCAGACCGCACCTACATGCAAGTGTACTAGAGCGTACTAGAATACGGTTGAGTGAGACGAGCGGCAGGGGTGGCGCATGCTTTGCAGTGAGGCGGCCGAAGACAAGAAATACTGTGGCGGCGCTGCGACCGAAGTGGATTGGGCCGCATCAAGGTCGTGCCGTTGGAAACTGCTGGCGATACTGCTCGCAATGTCGTGACTCATTCATGGCCAGAATACAGCATCCCGCGCACTGGACTTGCATTTCGTGATACCTAAGTGTCCTTTTTGAAATTGTTTCTAGCATTTCGCGGTTCATCCTAGCAGGAATTACAACCTTACACCATTTTAAGAAGACACCATTCATCTGCGAGAGTTCGCAATTAAATTGTTTAAGATGGCCTTCGATGGTTTTCTTTCATTCCTAAAGTATTATTGCGCAACAAAAGGACATGGACGGTAGACAAGAACACACATAACAAGCGCAAGGTGTGTGCGTTGTTCTCTGCCGTCCATGTCCTTTTGTTGCGCAATAATACTTTAGTAATGGACTACCAATTTGCCCGGAATGCTGCTCTCATTCTTTCATTCAGGCGGTTTAGCAGTTTTTGCAAGTATTTACCCTCACTTGTCTCATTCACCAGCAGCTCTGGAGTCACGTTGCTCATACGAGATGAAAGCGAAATCATGGCATGCACTTAACGCATCGTCGTGGTCAACATCGCTGTTTCAGTTGTCAGAGACCCGGTATAGTATATCGGCACACAGGAGGTGTTTCCCTGAAAAAACGTAATTTTGATGTATCGCCTCAAGTGCGGAAAAACAGTGTTGTAGCATTCGTGGCATGTGTACGATTGCTTTCTGGGAAATCGATATTAGTGGGTGGTGGTTTGTTTCCACGAGAATCTTTCAACCATAAGTGAAAAAGCTGAATCTTTCGCAACCATTTACTATGTCCATGGCTTCTTTTTCTATTAGTATTATTGCTGGATTTTGGTGAGCAATTTGTAAGCATATTGACACGTGTGTTTATATTTCTTTCGAGGACTGCATTTCACCCGCTAACAACTTAAGGTTATCGCTCAGCGTAACACGCGCCTGCATCATTGGAACTTTCTCGAATGTTATCGTTGATTCTATCGGCTGTGTATGTTCTCGCCGAACCTTGCGCAATCAGACTGCACGTGCGATACGAATTGTGTAGTAGTGTCTGGAAGGCAAGTTTTGCTAATGTGTTCTTGAGAGTCACTACAACGGGATAATATGCAATAGGCTTCCACGTTTTATTTTGACACTGTAGCAAAGCAGCTTGTGCTCCTGTTACATTTTTCGCCACATCACTTCAAACTTTGATTCCCTTTGGGGGATTGAACAGTGATAGTAGGGGCTGGTGGCACATGCTGTCAATTAGCAATTGCCATTCATTGGCGTGCTGTACCGTCAAATAATAATTAAGTTATAGGATTTAACGTGCCAGAACCAGCATATTATTTTGAGGCACGCCGTAGTGGGGGAGTCCGGATTAATTTGGACCACCTGGGGTTCTTCAGCGTGCACCGAATTCTAAGAGCACGGGTGTTTTCTGCATTCCGCCGCCATCGAAATGCGGCCGCCGTGGCCGTATCGTCGATTGAAAAAGTGAGTCCTGCTTTAATTATCTCCGAAGAAATACAGTCTTCACCCGCCGGGGTGGCTCAGTCAGCTAATTAAGGCGTGTATTGCTGAGCACGAGATCGCAGGATCCAATCCCGGCCGCGGCGGCCGCATTTCGATGGAGGCGAAATGCAAAAACGCCCGTGTGCTTGCGTTGTAGTGCACCTTAAAGAACCCCAGGTGGTCAAAATTAATCCGGAGCCCTCCACTATGGCGTGTCTCATAATCAGAACTGGTTTTGGCACGTAAAACCGCAGAAAGAAGAAGAAAGAAGAAGACATAAAGTCTTCCGAGCTAGAGAGGGTATGAACTTGAATAGCTTGCTACGCCCAGCAACCTTTGAACAGCGTGCTTGTCATTGGGTTCGGGCATTAGCGTCATACACTCTATCTGATCAGGATTGGGTCTAATGTTCTCGCGACTAATTACGGCACCAAGGAGTTACCTACATTTCCTTGAAACGAACTTTGCACTTAACACACTATACGACAGGTATTCGTGCACCTATTAGCGCGTTCGCTACCGTTGAAAAGGTTGCTTGCCGGATCTTAGGTTTCAAGGGCAACAAACGCGTTTTCTGCAATGCAAGATGTGACCTTAACTATGACTCCTGATGAAATAAACAGTTTGAGTTTCCTGGCAATTTATACGTATAGACACCAATATTTCAGCAGTTGCAACGTAGCTCTTGCGGTGCAGTACATAGGGTGTCTGGCTTCCCTATGAAATTCTTGAGTTCGAATCCCCCTACGTGCTTCCGGAACCTAATTAAGGATCAATTGCTTGTCTCTTTTAGGTATGTGGTGTGTGAAGTGCGCGACACGGTGCGTTGGACAGAGACAGACAAGAAGCAGACGACAAGCAGTGAGTGCGCTGAGGTGAATTCCATGCTGGATGGAAGACGACAACGCCGAAGAGCATCCGGGACGTGAACATGCAGCGCAAGAAGAGAAAGTAAAAGAAAAAGGCATCCAATCAGAAGAAACCACGAAGCTTCGAGCGTCCAATGAGCAAAATACGAATCGGGCCAAGCGGCAGAAAAGCGAGGCGCGCTGGCAGAAGAGAGGGAGAGTTCCAGGAAGCGACGCCAGGAGAAGGTCGGCCACCGGACCGGGAGTTGAAGACGGGCCGTCGGGTTCCGCACCCGAGCGACCACGACTTCACCCGACCAGGGCCTACTGCAAACACGTTCCAGGGCGTTGCCACTCTACCCGATCGTGAAATCCTGCCCAAGGCGGGCAAGCTTCTGCGCCCGTGGGTTGAACGAGAGCTGTCGGGCTACGGGCCCGAGTTCTACGCCTAGGTGCCTGGCCAGAACGCTGCCGCCATCTGCCCATGCCGCCAAGCCGCCTGCCTTGCCTCTTCAAACTACCTTCCATCCTCTGCGAACTATTACGTGCCCTTACACACGTGCTCAGCCCCAACTTGTGTGCCATTGATACCATGCTAGCTCTGAGTGTGTTTTTGCCGTGATATTCTTTGAGTGTTGGTTTTAAGGGTTGCATTTCGTTCTAGTTTTATTAAACTTTTGTGTGCATTCTACAACTAACGGCTTTGTACTCAATTGGGTTCTCGGAGGCTCCGCCAACTCAGAGAACCATCTAAACTACTAAAGAAAAGGAACATGTCATCATAACGGGGTATGATAATAAAACTGGTGGGCAGTAAAAAGTGTAACGACCTCTTAACGACATGTTTCTTTTATTTCGCTGCTGCTTCGAAGAAACTTCCTTGATTCGGGTGTTAATCAAATAAGTGTTCTTGTATTACCGGCCAAGAATGCTCGTCTGGGGAAAAATTTATTTGCACTTATAAGGGTTTTATAATGTTTCGAATGTGCTCTTATATATTGGGTATACCATTCTCAAATATACTGTGATCAAGTCTCAATGCCGTCGGGAAGCCCCCAGTTTTTCTAACAGGTGAAATTGTCCCGGAGCCCGGTGCTAGGATATTTCTGGAAATTTATCACCTCAAAAGGTACCCTTAAAGGATAGGGATGTCCCTGGGTGCCCCTGCACAGCTACATACGGTGTTGTTGTAGGGCATCCACCACGGCTGTGGGAGGCAGATGGAGAGCTGCCGCCGGATACCTACCGGTAAAATAGGTGCAAGCGCACTTCCCTCCACGTGATGGCGCCACTTCGGGACCTCAGCGCTTGCAAGGGACACACACTTGATACGGAATTACTGGCATGGGATCGGCCGACATGTTTTTTTTTCTTCTTCTAAAGTTGCTGCAGTGGTAGTGCCGCACTCGCTGCCGATAGCTGCTCGGCGGAATTGTACTATCGCTCCTCAAAGAAAGACGACCAGAAGCTCAGGGGTATGCACTTTCTGAAATTGCGAAATCGTCTAGAGCTTTTTCTCGAAATCGTGCCAAGTTAGGTTCTTCTTCGACCGGGAGACCGATTCAGCCATGCATCACGCGTTTTAGCTTATACTTAACGCAATAGTACATAGCAAATGATGCGGAGCGAGAACAAAATTACCTAGGCAGTTCATTTGCCAACTATATGGCTGTAGTGAACACAAAGGTGTTAGCAGGTGAAACACCCCCTTAGAAGGGCTCTGTCCTTCTTAACATATGTATTTCTTAGTTAATTCTTTATTTAACATCCATATGGAAAGGTGCTGTCATTTTGTTGCAAAACACCCCTTGCTTGGGTTGTCGCTAAACCGCCAAAAGTGCTGTCACCATCGGTACAAATATTTTACTACTATGTGGGTGTTAAAACTCAGAGAGTGTAGCGCGGAAAGCCAACGAAACATATATACGTAATCACGCAAGGATTCACTCGCAAGAAACATCTCTTTATTTTTCTGCTTCTCTAGGATGGGAAGCACTGTATCGTGTCTGGTGTCATGCCTCCTTGGTGTTTCTGGTGAAATTATTTCACAGAAAAATATCACGGAAGTCTCTTACACTTACAGGTAATGAAGATCCATGCTTGTAGTCGCAGCGAAGCCCGTATGAAATGAAGTGAATGACACAGCAACGCACAATTATGAATCACACTTAGCCCTTGTAGCCGTAGCCCCCGTATCCGTATCCACCGTAACCTCCACCGTAGCCGACGCCTCTTCCGTATCCTCCGCCGAGACCAGAGTGAGCGAGAAGGGCTCCTCCTCCGCTAACCTTGTTCACATGGTGGACAGACCTCACGACGAAAGCAGGCCCAGCCACAACCTTGGCGAACGCGGGTCCTCCGCTCAACAGGGCCACGCTGCTGCCGACGCCAACGCCGCCGACGCCGTAGCCGCCACCGTATCCCAGGCCTCCACCATATCCCAAGCCTCCCCCGTAGCCTAGGCCTCCGCCGTAGCCTCCGCCGTAGCCTAGGCCGTAGCCACCATAGCCGAGTCCATATCCACCGTAGCCAAGGCCTCCAAGACCGTAGCCTCCAAGTCCACCCGCAGTTGCAGAAGCCACGATGGCGCAAAGGGCGACGGCAGTGCACTGCACAGGTGTTCACAACAGCATGATTTGTTGATTTTACGAGCTACATTACACCACGAGGACATTATTAGACAGGGTATGGAACAGGTGTGGTTAAATGATAGCATAAGCTGGTCACCGCAAAGGCTGCCTAAAGAATGACGAAATGTACTAGAATATAATACTCATGTATTGGTTGGTACATTATGCTCAGCACGACTTCGATACTGAGGCTATTTTTAAAGTTGAAATATTTCTAACACCAACCACTGAATCGTGCAACAACTTTGAGCGCTACGATTCGTTCCAGATTGATTTTGCTGTTCTGGTAAAGTTCGAATACCTGCATTATAATATAGCGGCGGGTATCTGTTCGTCTGAGTTCAAGTTTATAAGCAAAGAATTGCACTACCTTTCTTTTGGTTGGTTCAGTTGTGTTTCTTTTTTGCTTACTTTGGATACTGTGTTTGATGTAATTGCGTTTATTGTATTGCTACAGTTGACTGGCTGTGCAATAATTGTAACACTGTATTGAATTGCCCTTTACAAAACATGTCATTTCTTTTTTTTCACAGTACTTATATATGTGCCCTCCCTGCCGTGATCTCCTGCGAAATTAGCAGTCTTGATATATTCATTAAATAAGTAAATAAGAAAACATTAGTTTTAAGTAAAGTAATAAACTTGTAAATATAAACTAGTAAGCGTGTCTACTAGCGCTCCTCAGTATTATCGAAGGGGCCATTTTCTTTGGAATAATGTACGAATATTATCATAACCACCTCCATTGTCAGCCAATACCGTTCATCCCGGAAATTTTGGGCCTACTTACCAGGGAGTTCATGGCTGTGGCTGCTGCTTGCTGGGAGCGAATGACAGAGACGCCTGTTTGGAGTCGCTTATATATACTCCGAGGCAACGCTGCTTTCTCCCTCTCCACAGCGGAAGAGTCACAACCTCAGCGACTCTGCCACCTGTGCCCCTCTCCGTTGTGCGGCGACAAAAGTGAAAAAAATCAAGAAAGCCAAGGCAGCCATCGCACTACTGCCTTCCGATATTCCAACGCTCTGCATACTCCAGAAGCGGAAACAAAAGATGCGCTCGCTGTCGCCTTAGGAGATAAAGCAAACTAGTATCTCTTGTATCGGCTTCCCCCGGGGCGTCTCTTCCTTCGAATCACGAGGAAACGACGTGGCACGCCTTTAACGGCATTGCTATGTGTGACCGTAAGTGGAACACTCAGTTCAGTTAATTTTCCGTAAAGACCCCCCGACTTCAGGGATATGTACAAAGGTATGCACGACTTCAGGTGGGGTCCAAAATTACGTAATATGCAAACTAAACTTATAGACATTTCGTGACTGTGATCATGTAAACATAGCTGTTTAGTGATAACGTAGGCATTATATGACTATATATATAGATGAGGCGGCGGAAAAATCACACTCGCTCCGTTGCTATAGCATAAAATAATGAACACGACATATATATGCGGACGAGGGCTGATCCACGAGCCGACATGTTTGTCAATAAACAAAGAACGTGTCTCCACGAACGTCGTGTTCATTCTTTTAGGCTTGTATCCTAATTTTTCCACCACCACATCTATATATATATATATATATATATATATATATATATATATATATATGTATAACGTGTACGTGTAGATGATCACAAAACATAACGTACACTAGACGCTTGCGGCAGAAAGGATGGTACACATCCGCCGTCAAGGCCGTGAGTGGTTGCGCCGGCCAACAGACCCAGGTTTAATTCTAGTAGGTAACCACAAATAGCCAGGAAAGCGGATGGGAAAATTGTGCCGTGGTAGCTCAATTGGTAAGAGCATCGCAAGCGTAATGCGAAGACGTGGGTTCGTGCCCCGTCTACGGCCAGTCGTTTTTGCATCCATTTTCATATCCTATAATTTATCGTTACGTTATTGAAATTATTAAGTACCACTAATTTCCCCTGTGCTTCCCTTTGTGTATTTGGTGGTTGGATTCTTATGATATGACCAATAAAAATCGGGCGTCTTGGTTTCCTTTGTTCTCCTTCCTATATATTGTTTCGAGCCACCTATCTTGCAGACGAAGAAGACGTTTCACATCGTTTAATTAAATTATCGGGTTTTACGTGCCAAAACCAGTTCTGATTATGAGGCACGCCGTATAGTGGGGGACTCCGGAAATTTGGACCACCTGGGGTTCTTTAACGTGCACCTAAATCTAAGTACACGGTGTTATCGCATTTCGCCCCCATCGAAATGCGGCCGCCGTAGCCGGGATTCGATCCCGCGACCTCGTGCTCAGCAGCCCAACAACATAGCCACTGAGCAACCACGGCGGGTTTCGTATCGTTTCCAAACGCTGGCGCATACGCACTAGGACGTTGCATAGCCGACGACAAAGAGGACCACCTGTGCTCCGGCCCGCAATCTTTGATGTTGTGGTGCCACTGACTGTCACTGTGTAAATATTGCATATAGACCCTTTTTGACATCTCCCCGTAAAAGTATTTATACATACAAACAACATACATAGCATATATAATAAATATTCAAGTACAACTGAGTTGGCGATCGTCAGTGACGTGGTGCAAGAATACGGACAAGGTATATGTAAACTGGTAGCGAAGCTTCCATAGAAGCCTATACGTTCAAAACATGACGGCTTATCGGCAGTTCATGGGGCTTAGCGCCATCTGTGTGAGGAGGGAACACTTCAAAGAAAAAATAATTCGACGTCCTATCCGTTAAAAACAGAAGTGACGTCATTTTGTTCTCATAGGCGCGAAATTTGTTTTCGGAGGCCTGCCATTAGAGCCGTATATTCAAATGCCCCGCCATTCGACTTGATGGGCGTTCCGAGTTTTCAGCGTGGAAAGCGATGCAGGAAAAGGCCAGCCGTACGGGTGACGAAATCGCATCGCTGCACAGAACATACTTTCTTTGGAGGCCGACGAACGCTTTGGGCGTAGATTGCGTAGAGTGCTCGTCCTATCGTCGGACGCCAAGCCCGTCGGCCAGCGCTGTCGCACGAAAACAACTAAAGTAAACAAATATCTGATGGTCGCAACTCACTACTTTTGACTGCACAGGTCAAGAAACAATAAAACTACCCGCGTCACCTAATTCAGACAAACGTCGACATGCAAAACAACACAACATGTGAGGGGGGCGTATTGTAACAGGTGAACTTTACGAGCGTGCCTTTCCACGCACTCCCAATAGCTGCATTGCATTGCAAGTGATAGCGGCGTCAACGCCCGCCGCTATCGATGGGCGCTCTCACGGTGGGCGCTGAAAAAAAAATTATTTATTAATAAGGATCAAGTAAAATAGAGTTGTATCTTCTCGCCATGCGTATATAAAACGAATTGGGAATTTTATTCTTGTCGAATGAATATAACTGCGTGTCGCTTTAATTAAAAAAACGTCTTTTTCTTTCCCAGTGTTTATTCCCTTCAAACATAGTCGCGCTTCAAGCGCTGCTCCCATAACCACCCTTGCTGATGTTGGTGACAATTGGTTCTGAACCGCTTTTCGCCCGAAGCTTCGCGACCTATGTGGATTGACCTTGATACGGACGGGCAGGTTAAGTCGACACTGGCAGGACGGGGGCGGTTCCCGGCTGCCGTGATATGAAAAAAAAAAAAAAAAACGCGAGAAAGAAGCGTTCCTGGTTGTTCATGTTGTGTAACTTGCTCAGGGCGGCTGGTCCGGTATGATATGCGCGATGTAGGTGGGATATGGGTGCGTGATGAACGGCACAACTGTGAAACACATTTTGGTAAACACGGGGATGTGATGGGCCGACGAAACACGAGGTTTGGAAGACGCGCTAGTAAGTTCACTGACGTGACGCTGACGTCATATAAGTATGAAGAGTGGATGTACCGAGCGGCGCTGTTTTCTGTACTTCACAAGCTTCGATGAGGCATGCTTGATATGGATTCCAGACTGTGGAGGCGTAATCTAATTTTGGTCGTACAAGTGATGTGTACGCAAGTAATTTTACGTGACTTGGGCCGTTCACTGATGGTCGGTTTCGAACCCTGTTGTGTCGGCACAGGAGCCGGATGCGCTAATGATTCAACCACAGACGACCGAGTAATCCAGGTAGGCGGGAAATGGTTAGATATAAACAGACATAAATAGACAGATAGTTGGCCCCGGAAAGTGCGGTAAGTACCATAAGAATGCTAACGCATTAAAAGATCCATACAGACACGGTACCTTGCTAGCTCAGGCTGCATCAGCAATTCAGTTCAATTTTTATTACATTTTTTTTACATAAAAAACATGGAGGAGCCCCAAACAAAAAAGCGAAACTTTGTTCACTTGACGGGTATTCGGGCCCCCATTACAATGTAACAGCAGTCATGTTATTTTTCACATAAAGAAACACTGAATATAAATAATCGCAATTCAAAGAAAAAGTCGATATAAAACCACATCACAATAAAAACAAAAGAAATGAAATGGTTCATTTATATGACCTACTGAAGACACACGAAAAAGTTTCTCATTGCTTTCTTACTAGCATATACAATATTTATTTCATGTTCCAGCAGGTAGTTTAAATATTTCGGAAGCCTGTGGCATAGCATCTGCTCACTCATAAATAAACGTGTGTATGGTGTAATCCAGTTGTCGGTACTTTGGGATGGGCAAGTGCGTGTTTTATTTTAAGCTCCGTTAATGAACGCAGTGTTCCATCAGAAAATTTCAATGGTTCACAAAGCTGGTTGATGCAAGTTTTCTGCAAACTGCGCACTTGTGGAGAAAGGCTTTAAAGAGGTGACTCATTCCTGGCTAGAATACAGCATCCGGCGCCCTGGACTTGCATTTCTTGATACCTAAGTGTACTTTGTTAAATTGTTTCCAGCATTGCGCAGTTCCATTTATTATGTCCATGACTTCTTTTTCTATTAGTATTATTGCCGGATTTCGGTGAGCAATTTGTAAGCATATTGACACGTGTGTTTATTTATACTTTTTTCGGGGACTGCACTTCACCCGCTAACAACTTAAGGTTATCGCTCAGCGTAACACGCGCCTGCAAGATTGGAACTTTCTCGAATGTTATCGTTGATTGTATCTGCTGTGTATGTTCTCGCAGAACCTTCTGCAATCAGATTGCATGCGCGATATGAATTGTGTAGTAGCTTCTGGAAGGCAAGTTTTGCTACTGTGTTCTTGACAGTTACAACAACGGGACAATATGCAATAGGCTTCCACGTTTTATTTTCACACTGTAGCAAAGCAGCATGTGCACCTATTACATTTTGCGGCACATCACTTCATACTTTGATTCCCTTTGTGGGATTGAACAGTGATAGTAGGGGCTGGTGGCACAGGCTGCCAATTAGCAATTGAAATTCATAGGCGTGCTGTACCGTCTAATAATAATTAAATTATGGGATTTAACGTGCCAAAACCACCATATGATTTTGAGGCACACCGTAGTGGGGGACTCCGTATTAATTTGGACCACCTGGGGTTCTTCAGCGTGCACCGAATTCTAAGTACACGGGTGTTTTCTGCATTTCGCCGCCATCGAAATGCGGCCGCCGTGGCCGTATCGTCGATTGAAAAAGTGAGTCCTGCTTTAATTATCTCCGAATAAATAGTCTTCTGAGCTAGAGAGGGCAAGAACTTGAAGAAATAGCTTGCTACGCCCAGCATCCTTTGAACAGCGTGCTTGTCATAGGTCTCGGGCATTTGCGTCATACACTGTATCGAATTAGGATTTGGTCTGATGCTCTCGCGACTAATTACGCCACCAAGGAGTTACTTGGATTTCTTTGAAACGAACTTTGTACTTAACATCCTATACGACAGGTGTTCCTGTACCTACAGGGGCGTAGCCAGGGGGGGGGGGGGGAGGGGGGGCTCATGGGGCTTCAGCCCCCCCCCCCCCCCCCGAAAGTTTTTCGCGCTAGCATGCACCGCCGACCAAAACAACCACCGGCGCCGGGACTCATTCTCGATTTTGTCTACATTGTCTTTTTCACGCTCGACAAGATATTTCGGCACGTACACTGCGAACTCGGCATAGATTTCGTGGCAACGCCCATGCACCTGCAGTCACATAACGCAAAGAGCCCCAGCCAAGCACGAAGTTTCAAGGGCTTTTGGATAGCGAGCGCGCGCGTCGCGGCATCTCGCAACGGCCCCGGAATCTAGGGAGCGCATGGATTTCAATTCCTAAACTTGATAGGTATAAAGTTCTCATAAACTTTTGACGCAAGACGTGCACTGACATTTCCAAAGGCGTGCTTCCAATATTTAATTCTGGAACATTGTGGGTTTAATGTTCTTATAAACTTGGGCCAACATGCGCGCACTGGAGCCCTCATGTCCAAGCCGTTCCAGAAATGGAAGCACGCGCTCGCAATCTTCCACTCACACGAAGATACTAAATATTACCGTGACTGTCAGCTAGCAGCTGATAATTTTCTCCAAACATTTTCAGGAAGCGTGCCCAAGGTGATCGATCTGCTGGACCAGGGCAGGCAAAGTAAAATATGAGAAAACGGCCTATTATTTAGGAATTTTATTGCGTGCGACAAGGTCTGGCTCTCCATGGCCACAGGGACAGTGGCTCTAGGGATTTAAGCATAGCCCCCACTGAAAATACAGGTATTTTGAAGCGCTTCTTCGCATGCGAGCTGATTGTGGAGATACATATCTGAAGAACGATTTGGAAAGTTGCCCCAGTAATGCCTCTGTCATGTACAAAAGACTTATGTGCGCGTGTCTGGAGCGGCGGACGATCAGTGAACATAAAAGAAGAAAAAGAATGGCGGGATTCGGCGCGTGCTCGGCTGGCGCGGCACCTCGGCCAACAGCGAATCACGAAGACACACGATTGCTGGAAGAGGGAGCAGAAGAAGAGAAGAAGGAAGGCAGCGTTCGAAAAGAAGGCCGGTGTGCGGAGTGGTCGAGGCAAGGTTGTCGGGCTCTGGGTCCGAACCTCAAGACCTCAAGAGCACCCGTCGGAGAACTGAGGCTGTCTGACTGTGGGTCCGAGTCTCAAAGACTTCAGGAGCGCCGGGCGGAGAAGCGAAGCTGTCGGGCTGCAGGCCCGAGTTTCATAACTTCAGCGACGATCCGGCCTCTGTTCTACCTCCAGCCTTTGGTGTCCGTGGGTGCTGCAGTGACATGGTGCTGAAGGCAAGCCCTACCTACTTTCCTCCTGTGACTTCTTGGCCGAGCTGCGGACAATCGTCAAGACGCCAGTAGTGTCTCATCGTTTTATACTCACGCGACCGACGCACTGCATCTGACGCCGTCGCAACGCCGCCCCGTACAGCGCTGCACCGACGCTACCAAGTAATTGTGACCGGTCACGAACTTTAATTACTGTTATATATATAATTATTTATTGTGAGAGAACATTTAAAAGTGCATGAACTTTTATATTAATCTTAGTACCTTGGTTAGTTAGTTTGTGTGTGACAGTTTGTGTTAATTATATGTTCATGTCTTGTTAACAATCGGCTTCGTTGTTTCTTTTCCCCACTGCGAATTAGTCTCAGTGGTGGCCACAATAATTCGAACCGTGCAAGTACAAATACATTCCCGAGTAAACAACCCTTCGTTGACCTAGGAAGATCAAATCATCACAAATTGGCGTCCACGACAGGACGTTAAAAGATTTGTGAGATCGTGCGATGTATGTCAAAGAACCTTCCCAAAAGGTAGAGTGGGCAAGGCTCCACTGGGACGAATCCCGCTTATAGATACCCCATTCGAACGGGTAGCGGTAGATATCATCGGTCCCTTGACTCCAGCATCGAGTAAGGGCAACCGATATATACTCACTCTTGTGGACTTTGCAACTGGCTTCCCGGACGCCATCCCTTTACCTTCTATCGACTCAGCAACTGTAGTCGAAGGGCTGGTTGAGATGTTCTCAAGGATCGGTTTCCCACACGAGATCCTTTGTGACCAGGCATCTTGTTTTACATCAGAGTTGATGAAAGAAATAAATGATTTACTCGCCATCAAGCATCTCAGTTCAACGCCTTATCATCCAATGTGTAATGGAATGGTGGAGCGCTTCAACGGAACCCTTAAAATGATGCTGCGGAAACTATGCCAAGAAAAACCAAAAGCCTGGGATCGATATCTTGCTCCTCTTCTTTTTGCGTACCGTGAGGTGCCACAAACCAGCCTCGGTTTTTCGCCATTTGAATTGATATACGGACGACAAGTACGAGGACCCTTGGCCATACTCAAGGATCTCTGGACAAGAGACAGGCTCAAGGAAGATGTTAAGACGACATATGCATATGTCTTCGACCTCAGAAACCGACTAGAAGAGACTTTGAAGTTAGCTCACCAGAACTTGTGCAAAGCTCAGAAGACTCAAATGTGGTACTACGACCGAAACAGTTGTCGCCGACAGCTGAAGATAGGAGATCGTGCACTCGTACTCCTCCCAACCAGTGATAACAAACTCGTGATGCAATGGAAGGGACCATTTGTAGTCACTGGAAAGAAAAACAACTTTGACTACTGGTTGGACGCAGGCCATACCACTAAATTATTCCACATCAACATGCTGAAGCGGTATGAAGAGCGCCAACCACTAGCTAGGTTCCAAACTTCCTCGTTTATAGTGATTGACGAACCAGAAAATGAAGCCCCTTACCACGCTTTAAAGCTGAAGCAGGTGGGGGTATCAAAGGCATTCCTCAGAAAAGGTTGGAGCTGATTATTTAAGTAGGTCAGGATCAGCTATTGAATCTTGCACTTTGGGAGTTCATGCTTCTGTATGCTTTCTTGTTTCTCTTATTGTTCTTTGTTGTTGAAGTCTGCATGTCGCTCAATCTGTTAAGTACATGTACTGTATGAAGTCTCACGAGTCCACGCGCATCGCCGCAGTTTTTTTTATTATTTCTGCTTCCTCATATAAAAAAAAAACTTTTCGAAAATGGGGCTTTTGTCATGTACAAAAGACTTATGTGCGCGTGTCTGGAGCGGCGGACGATCAGTGAACATAAAAGAAGAAAAAGAATGGCGGGATTCGGCGCGTGCTCGGCTGGCGCGGCACCTCGGCCAACAGCGAATCACGAAGACACACGATTGCTGGAAGAGGGAGCAGAAGAAGAGAAGAAGGAAGGCAGCGTTCGAAAAGAAGGCCGGTGTGCGGAGTGGTCGAGGCAAGGTTGTCGGGCTCTGGGTCCGAACCTCAAGACCTCAAGAGCACCCGTCGGAGAACTGAGGCTGTCTGACAGTGGGTCCGAGTCTCAAAGACTTCAGGAGCGCCGGGCGGAGAAGCGAAGCTGTCGGGCTGCGGGCCCGAGTTTCATAACTTCAGCGACGATCCGGCCTCTGTTCTACCTCCAGCCTTTGGTGTCCGTGGGTCCTGCATGGTGCTGAAGGCAAGCCCTACCTACTTTCCTCCTGTGACTTCTTGGCCGAGCTGCGGACAATCGTCAAGACGCCAGTAGTGTCTCATCGTTTTATACTCACGCGACCGACGCACTGCATCTGACGCCGTCGCAACGCCGCCCCGTACAGCGCTGCACCGACGCTACCAAGTAATTGTGACCGGTCACGAACTTTAATTACTGTTATATATATAATTATTTATTGTGAGAGAACATTTAAAAGTGCATGAACTTTTATATTAATCTTAGTACCTTGGTTAGTTAGTTTGTGTGTGACAGTTTGTGTTAATTATATGTTCATGTCTTGCTAACAATCGGCTTCGTTGTTTCTTTTCCCCACTGCGAATTAGTCTCAGTGGTGGCCACAATAATTCGAACCGTGCAAGTACAAATACATTCCTGAGTAAACAACCATTCGTTGGCCTAGGAAGATCAAATCATCACCGCCTCGTATTTAAGCCCAGATGCATAAAACCAAATTATAGAAATTTGTGGTGAAATTATCAAAGAAGGCCTAGATTCAAAAGTAAATGCTGCAGGCTGCTTCTCCATGCTTGCTGACGAAACTACGGACGTTGCTGGAATCGAACAGCTTATTCTTTGTGCAAGGTACCTAAACAAGCATGCCAACGACATCGAAGGAGTGTTTTTAGGTTTTAACACCGTAATAGACGCCCTCTCTCATTGCGACTGCAGATAATGTAAGTGTGTACAAACTGCTGCAGATTCTAGTCACCCTTTCAGTGACCACTGCCCGCGCATAAACATTATTTTTTAACATGAGGTTACTAAAAGAACTACTTGCGCTCTACAATGTCCGAGGAACGCATGTTTAGGCTGGCGCTTCTATACGCCCACAGAGACGTCGGCATCGAAGTGTGCGAAGTCATTGACCGCTTCACTAAACTTCCCCGCCGAGTGAAGTTTGTCCTTTAGATAGCGAAGCACCATAATCAATGCAAGTAAAAAGCTCTCTTTCTTCAGGTCCACAAACTCGTAATTATGAAAATGACTGTTCATTAGCTTTTAAAACAGTTAGCATCATGATCAAAATTATCATGCAATACGAAAATTACGAGCACAGCAATAACCAATTTTGACCGACCTTGCTCATTGAAAGCCCGGCCGACTCGGTGTTTCCCAACAAACACACTCGGATATTGGGTAGTTCAACTTGCCGCATCATCTGTAGCTTTCGTTTGGCCTTTTCTTTCCTTTGGAGCTAGGTGATCTTACTTATTTTTTGAACCCAAGCAATACCCTTCTTTTATTTTGAGTGCAGAATATTTCTTGGCGTTCTGCACGCAGTTAAATTACACGTGCACATTTTCGTACTGATTTCTGCATTATTCCTCTATTATTCTATTCATATGGTGCTGTCGCAACCACCGCATGGCCAAGTACACATCACGATTTCTGCGAGTATAGTATGTTTTGTTCTTACCTAGATCGTCTGTCTTTCTATGCCTAAAGTTTACTATCTGTGACTGCGCAACAAGTTTGTCTTGTTTGACGCATTGTATACGGTGACGTTTGCTTAAATACATATATTTACTGGAGACTTATACGCATATTTATATATCTTGTTGCGAGGTTTTGTGTATACAAGCTGGTACCTTTGTTTCCAGCGACACTTTTTTGCCCTTTATCAAGGTGTATCTTCGCATTTGTATATTCCATGCTGTCTTCGCGTTTGAAATGTATATTTTGCAGAACTCCTGCTTTTTATATGTACTCACTTTTGCGACTAGAATCTCGGTGTAATTACAATACACGACCGGTAAGAGCTGTTCCTGCGCAGTCTATTGCAACGAAGGACAGCGTCATTGAGGTTTTTCCCTGGCCGTTGGATATGTACAAAAATGTAAACAAGGTACTTGAATGACAAAGATTCATCAAAATATTTGTCCTCAACTTGTTGATTTCAAGGCGTTTACGTTTTTCACATCAGCTGCATGCACTCTTTGGTGGTTTAGAACCGATATATTTCCAAAGTTCGTGTGATATTTTCTTCACTAATTACATAGACATCAACAAAAAAAAACGCGGAAGCATTGACATCAGTAATTTCTACCACAATTTTTGGGACATACGAATATTTCTATTATAAAAAAATACAAGACAGATCGTAGTGTAATTCAATTGCAGCATCTAATATACACTGGCATTGTGTATTGTCACGTAGTGGTGACGTTGGAGAAAACAGTCGTAAAACTGTCCATGACGAAACTGATTATTTATTGGGTTAACCTGGGCCCACAAAAGCAAGCTACACTCGAAGCACAACGATAGCGGCGAATACGGTCGGCGATTGTCGAAATCTGATCAAGGGCGAAACGCGTCGGCTTTTATAAATGAGTCATCGAGTGTTCCAGAGTAATCCCTGGTACCCGCGTGTCTTCCAGAAAGTTCTAGACAATTCGCGTCGCTCATACAATCAGATTACATGAGCGTCGGTGACGAGAGATAACGCATAGAAGCATCGATAACTTTCGAGAAACTTCCGATACATGCAGGCGCATTATGTGCCTAGGGATAACGTTTAAGATTGGCTAGCCGGTGAAAAGTGGTCACCGGTGAAAAATAAACATGTATATGCGTCAATACCCTCCCTTTAAGAAGCATCGGCCCGATGCTACAAACACGAAAGCGAAAACAAAACAGCGCGTACAAAAAAAAATAACAAAACAACAAAGTACCTAAGTTCGTCAGCGGGCGTAGAAAGGCTTAAGACGCACCACATGGATGACTTCTGGGCGTACCCGCGCCACTGTGATTGCGAAATGCCGTCTGGCACGACCTCATAGTCCAGTGCACCAATACGTCGGATGATCTTATATGGTCCGAAATAGCGACGTAACAGTTTCTCACTAAGTCCTCGTTGGCGTATCGGAGTCCAGACCCAAACACGGTCGCCGGGCCGGTGCTCGACATAGCGTCGTCGAAGATTGTAGTTTCGGCTGTCGGTCCTCTGCTGGTTCTTGATGCGCAAGCGGGCGAGCTGTCGACCTTCTTCGGCAAGCTGCAAATAGGTAGCAACGTCGAGATTTTCTTCGTGGGTGACGTCCGGTCGCATGGCGTCAAACGTCGTTGCCGGGTGCCTTCCGTAGACCAGGTTGAACGGCGCCATGTGCGTCGTTTCTTGCACGACCGTGTTGTATGCGAAGGTCACGTACGGAAGGTAGGTATCCTTGGAGCAGTGCTGCAGGATTACGAAGCTCGCCGGCGTCGTACAGATCCTTTTTGTACAGAGCGAGCTACCCTCTATCACACCTCATGGGCATGCCAAAATATCCCCAATAACTCCGCACATCGAAACGCAACGCACGAGCAGTGGGAGATGGTGCTGACCAGCTCGGCACTGGAGGATCAGTGAAAGCTTATCGCCAGAGCCGAAAGTGCTGCCACCGCCGCTGGGGCCCTGGACTGAAGGCTCCACCAACCACTGAGATCCACGCTTCTCCGTGCCCCATCAAAATAAAGTTTTGTCTCGCTCTCTCTCGCCGGCTAAGTGGAGTTGTTTACCATGACTCGCGCTGTGCAGATTCCAATGGGCGTTATTAGGTGGCCTCCCGCTGTCCGGATATCGGGTCCTTGCCAGGCCGTTTTCACCTTCTTCAACTTGGCGGTGAACGGGTCACTGAAGACGCAATAGTCGGCTCCAGTGTCGACGAAAGCGGTGACGTTATGACCATCGAATAGCACGTCTAGGTCGGTAGACCATCGTCTGGCGTTACGGTCAAGTCGTGGCATCGGATCATGGCTGCGTCGGCTTGCTCCGCTGCTGCTACTTCGCGTCGGCAGGTCTTCTTTCGGCGGCGAAATGTTTTCGTCAAGGCTCTTGCCAGGCGGTGTGCTGATACCTCGCGAATCTTCTTCGCTGGCGGCGGATGATCTTCGGCATTGCATCGTACAGCAACCGCACCTTCATCGGTTGCTGCCTTTAGTTTCCCGGGTAAGGGCTGGGAGATCGGCCTCGGGTTTGGCCGGCGTAAAGCCGGCGATGCGGCGAGATGTAGCGGCCTGGTGACGGCGAGCATGAGGGTCGTCGTGGTTGGCACTGGGCTCCGGCGAGGTAGTCGGCGATGTCACGTGGTCACTCGCCAAGCTGTGGACTCGGCGCGTTGACGGCAAACCCTCGTTGGCCCATCTCTCGGTATGGGCATCGGTGGTAGACATGGCTGGCTTCACCACAGTGATAGCAGAGCGGGCGGTGGTCGGGGGCGCGCCAAATGTCCGTCTTCCTCTGGTAGCTGCGCTGGGCGACGGGCGGGCGTGCTGGCGGCGGCGCCGGTGGACGATGGAACTGCGGCGTTCCGGGCCCCTGGCGCGAGCGCGCGGGGGGGCCTTGACGACGGGCGACGGCGGCGTAGATCATCCATTCCGGCTGGGGTTGCGGCTATTGCGGCTGCACATCGGAAACTCCAAGTGAGCGCTGAAATTCTTTTTTCACGATGTCGGCGATAGATGCCACCTGAGGCTGCGACCTGGGAAAGAGCTTGTGCAGTTCCTCGCGAACGACCGCTCTGATGGTCTCGCGCAGGTCGTCGCTGCAAAGTGCTTGAACGTCGATGTTGTTCGCGGCCAGTGTTCGGTGGTTATATTACCTAGTCCGCATCTCGAGCGTCTGCTCAATGGTTGTGTCCTCGGAAACAAATTCAGCAACAGTCTTGGGCGGGTTGCGTATCAATCCGGCGAAGAGATCTTGCTGACACCCCGCATCAAGAGTCGAGCTTTCTTTGCTTCAGACCTCTCGGGGTCGCCGTGGCGGAAGAGGCAAGTCATCTCCTCCGTGAAGATCGCGATGTTCTCATTCGGCAATTGTGCTCTGGTTTCTAGAGAACCTCGGCCCTTTCCTTTCGTACGACACTCGTGAAGGTCCTCACGAAGTTCTCACGAAATAGGTCCCACGTCACCAGTGTGGTCTCTCTGTTCTCAAACCAGGTCCGAGCAGCGTCATTCAACGAAGAATAGACAAAAAGCAGCTTGTCGTCGTCGCTCCAGTTGTTGAACATCGCGGTCCTCTCGTATGTCTCCAGACAAGTTTCAGGGTCTTCGGCCGACGATCCACGGAAGGTTGGCGACTGCCGAGGTTGCTGCAGCAGGAGGGGGAAGGTGGGGCTGCCATTGGGTTCGTTGACTTGGTCTTGATCGCTGTGGTCTTCTCGGGAAGAAGTCCGCACTCCGGCAGAAGTCCTTGCGGCTTACGGCTAGCTCGCTGGTTCTTGGCGACGCTAGTGTTGTCCTCTGGTTTCGGGCTTGAATCGCGGCTTCGCGGGGGCGTTCGATGCATGAACGCACTAGCACCTCCATCAGATGTCACGTAGTATTGACGGTGAGAAAACAGTCGTATGACGAAGCTGATTCTTTATTGGGCGAACCTGTGCCCACAAAAGCAAGCTGCACTCGAAGCACAACGGTAGCGGCAAACACGGTCGGTGATCGTAGAAATCTGGGGCGGTATTCTGTAAGAGTCCACCTAGTGGACTGTACATTTCGCGATTTCGGCGACCGTTGATTCCCTGCTGCTTGACGTGCAAGAAGGTGCCAGCCAGTCTCCTTCCTGCATGTCAAGCAGCTGCGAATCAACGGTTGCCGAAATGGACAGTCCACTAGGTAGACTCTTACAGAATACCGCCCCTGATCAGCGGCGAAACGCGTCAGCTTTTATACATGAGTCATCGAAGGTTCCAGATTAATCGCTGGTACCCGCGTGTATTCAAGAAAATTCTAGAGAATTCGCGTCGCTCATACAACCAGATTACATGAGCGTCGGTGACAATAGACAATGGATAGAAGAAGCATCGATAACGTTCTAGAAACTTCCGATAGATGCAGGCGCATAATGTGCCTAGCGATAACGTTTAACATTGTTTAGCCGGTGAAAATAAACATGTATACGTGTCAGTTTTTTATTCCTCTACAAATCCTACGAGGAGGCCGCGCTGCAACGTGAGTCCCTCCCCGAACAATATTTCTGGCTACGCCACTCTGCACCTACTAGCGCGTTCGCTACCGTTTAAAAGTGTGCTTGACGGATCTTAGGTTTCAAGGGCAACAAACGCGTTTTCTGCAATGCAAGATGTGACCTTAACTAAGACTCCTGATGAAATAAACAGTTTGAGTTTCCTGGCAATTTATACGTATCATCATCATCATCATCATCATCAGCCTATATTTATGTCCACTGCAGGACGAAGGCCTCTCCCTGCGATCTCCAATTACCCCTGTCTTGCGCTAGCGTATTCCAACTTGCGCCTGCGAATTTTCTAACCTCATCATCCCACCTGACTTTCTGCCGTCCTCGACTGCGCTTCCCTTCTCTTGGTATCCATTCTGTAACCCTAATGGTCCACCGGTTATCCATCCTACGCATTACATGGCCTGCCCAGCTCCATTTCTTCCGCTTAATGTCAACTAGAATATCGTCTACCCCCGTTTGTTCTCTGATCCACAACGCTCTCTTCCTGTCTCTTAACGTTACTCCTAAGATTTTTCGTTCCATTGCTCTTTGTGCGGTCCTTAACTTGTTCTCGAGCTTCTTTGTTAACCTCCAAGTTTCTGCCCCGTATGTTAGCACCGGTAGAATGCAATGATTGTACACTTTTCTTTTCAACGACAGTGGTAAGCTCCCAGTCAGGATTTGGCAATGCCTGCCGTATGCACTCCAACCTAATTTTATTCTACTAATTTATACGTATAGACACCAATATTTCAGCAGTTGCAACGTAGCTCTTGCGGTGCAGTAGATAGGGTGACTGGCTTCCCTATGAAATTATTGAGTTTGAATTACCCCTACGTGTATCCGGAACGTAATTAACGATGAATTGCTTGTTTCTTTTAGGTATGTGGTGTGTGAAGTGCGCGACACGGTGCGTTGGACAGAGACAGACAAGAAGCAGACGACAAGCAGTGAGCGCGCTGAGGTGAATTCCATGCTGGATGGAAGACGACGACGTCAAAGAGCGTCCGGCACGTGAACACACAACGCAAGAAAAGAAAATAAAAGAAAAAATGCATCCAATCAGAAGAAAGCACGAAGCTTCGAGCGGCCAATGAGCAAAAGACGAATCGGCCAGTGCGGCAGAAAAGCGAGGCGCGCTGGCAGAAAGACGGAGAGTTCCAGGAAGCGACGCCAGGAGAACTTCGGCCACCGGACCGGGAGTTCAAGATGGGCCTAGGGGTTCCGGACCCGAGCCACCAGGACTTCACCGGACCGGGGACTCCTGCAAACACGTTCTTGGGCGTCGCCACTCGATCAATCGTGAACTGCTGCCCAAGGCCGGCGAGCTTCGGCACCCGTGGGTAGAACGAGAGCAGTCGGGCTACCAGCCCGAGTTGTACGCCCAGCTGCCTGGCAAGAGCGTCCCCGCCATCTGCCCGCGCCGCCAAGCTACCTGCCTTCCCGATGATGATGATGATGATTTATTGGCATCCCCTTTGAAACGGGGCGGCGACAAATAGTCACCTAGCCTGCTTGATTTAATCAGGTATACTATACATGTTCTTTATCTAGCATTTTTGTATACCTCTCATTATTATTTTTCTTTTTCAAAAATATACCTTGTGCCGTTCCCTATGATTTTAAGAGATCAGGTCGTATCCATCTTTTCCCTGCTTTTTTCCCTCTCCAAGCCAGAGCTGCCGCACTCTGGTCTCCAGTTCATCCGCCGATCCCATCGACATTGTGGTGAGACAAACGCCACGTCTTTTTGTCGTATCGCCGCCTATCTGGCTCTGCGAACTATTACGCGCCCTCACACACGTGCTCAGCCCGAGCTTGTGCGCCATTGATACCTGGCTAGCTCTGAGTGTGTTTTGTCGTGATATTCTTTGATTGTTTGTTTTAAGGGTTGCATTTTGTTCTAGTTTTATTAAAAGTTTGTGTGCATTTTACAACAAACGGCTTTGTCCTCAATTGGGTTCTCAGAGGTACCGCCACCTCAGAGAACAGTCTAAACCATTAAAAAAAAGAACCTGTCCTCACAACGTAGCATGATAATAAAAAAACTGGTAAGCAGTGAAAAGTGTAACGACCTGTTAACAATATTTTTATTTTATTTCGCTGCTGCTTCGACGAAACTCCCTTGCTTCGGGTGTTCATCAAATGAGGGTTGTTGTATTACCGACCAAGAATGGTCGTCTGGTGAAAATTTTATTTGCAAACATAAGGGCGTTACAAGGTTTCGTGTGTGCTCTAATATATTGGGCAATTTACCATCGCGGTGGGCACCAGCCTCGAATATAGTGTGATCTAGTCTCAGTGCCGTCGGGAAGCCCCCAGTTTTTCTAATAGGTACAATTGCCCCGGGCCTGGTGCTCGGATATTTCTGGACATTTATCACCTCGAAAGGGGCCCTCAAGGGATAGGGATGTCCCTGGGTGCCCCTGCACAGCTACATACGGCTTTGTTGTAGGGCATCCACCACGGCTGTGGGAGGCAGGTGGAGAGCTGCCGCCGGATACCTACCGGTAAAATAGGTGCAAGCGCACTTCCGTCGACGTGATGGCGCCACATCGGGACCTCAGCGCTTGCAAGGGACACACACTTGATACGTAATTACTGGCATGTGACAGGCAGGCATGTTTTTTCTTCTGCGGAAGTTGCTGCGCTGGCACTGCCGCACTTGCTGCCGATAACTTCTCGGCGGAATTGTGTTATCGCTCCGCAAAGAAAGACGACCAGAAGCACAGGGTTATGCACTTTCTGAAATTGCGAAACCGTGTACAGCTTTTTCTCGAAATCATGCCAAGTTAGGTTCTTCCTCGACCGATAGAGCGATTCAGCCATGGCTCACGCGTTTTAGCTTAGACTTAGCGCAGTAGTACATAGCAAATGATACGGAGCTAGCACAAAATGACCTAGGCAGCCCATTTACCAACTATATGGCTGTAGTGAACACAAAGGTGTTAGCAGGTGTAACACCCATTTGGAAGGGCTTTGTCGTTCTTAACATCTATATTTCTAAGGTTTTTCTTTAGTTAACACCCATATGAAAGGGTCCTGTCATTTTGTTGCAAAACACCACTTGCTTGGGGTGTTGCTAAACCGCCAAAAGGGCTGTCACCATCGGAACAAATATTTTACTACTATGTTGGTGTTAAACCTCTTAGCGTGTAGCGCGGAAAGCCAACAATACATTGAATACGTAATCACGCAAGGATTAACTCGCTAGGAACAACTTTTTATTTTTCTGCCCGTAGGATTGAAAGCATTGTATCTTGTCTGATGCCATGCCTCCTTGATGTTTCTAGTGAAGTTATTTCACAGAAAAATATCACGGAAGTGTCTTACACTTGAAGTCCTTTTCCCAGGTAATGAAGATCCATGGTTGTAGTCGCAGCCATGCCCGTATGAAATGAAGTGAACGACACAGCAACGCACAATTGTGAATCACACTTAGCCCTTGTAGCCGTAACCACCGTATCCGTATCCTCCGTAACCTCCACCGTAGCCGACGCCTCTTCCGTATCCTCCGCCGAGACCAGAGTGAGCGAGAAGGGCTCCTCCTCCGCTAACCTTGTTCACATGGTGGACAGACCTCAC
Organism: Dermacentor silvarum; assembly: GCF_013339745.2. Taxonomy (NCBI): domain Eukaryota; kingdom Metazoa; phylum Arthropoda; class Arachnida; order Ixodida; family Ixodidae; genus Dermacentor; species Dermacentor silvarum. Next base: position 58,531,753 of record NC_051156.1, read on the forward strand.
GACGAAAGCAGGCCCAGCCACAACCTTGGCGAACGCGGGTCCTCCGCTCAAAAGGGCCACGCTGCTGCCGACGCCCACGCCGCCGACGCCGTAGCCACCACCGTATCCCAGGCCTCCACCATATCCCAAGCCTCCCGCGTAGCCTAGGCCTCCGCCGTAGCCTCCACCGTAGCCTAGGCCGTAGCCACCATAGCCGAGTCCATATCCACCGTAGCCAAGGCCTCCAAGACCGTAGCCTCCAAGTCCACCCGCAGTTGCAGAAGCCACGATGGCGCAAAGGACGACGACAGTGCACTGCACAGGTGTTCACGACAGCATGATTTGTTGATTTTGCGAGCTATATTACACCGCGAGCACTTTATTAGGCAGGCTATCAAACAGGGGTGGTTAAATAATAGCATAGGCTGGCCACCGCAAAGGCTGCCTAAAGAATGACGAAATGTACTAGAATGTAATACGCATGTATTGGTTGGTACATTACGTTCAGCACGACTTCGATGCTGAGACTATTTTTAATAGCTGAAATATTTATAACACCAACGACTAAATCTCGCAACAACATTCAGCGCTACGATTCGCTCCAAAATGATTTCGCTGTTCTGGTAAAGTTCGAATGCCTGCATTGTATTATAGCGGCGGGTATATGTTCGTCTGAGTTCAAGTTTAAAAGAAAAGAATTGTACTACCTTTCTTTTGGTTTGTTTAGTTGCTTTTTGCTTACTTTTCATACTGTGTTTGATGTAATTGCGTTCTGTATATTGCCACAGTTGTCTGGCTGCGCGATAATTGTAACACTGTGTTGAATTGTGCTTTACAAAACCTGTCTTATTTCTTTTTTTTTTTCACTTTACTTATATACGTGCCCTCCCTGCTGTGATCTCCTGTGAATTAGCAGTCTTGATAAAATCATTATATAAATAAATAAATAAACAATAATTTTAAATAAAGTAATAAACTTGTAAACATAAACTAGTAAGCATGTCTACTAGCGCTCCTCAGTATTATCGAAATGGTCATTTTCTTCGCAATAATGTACAAATATTATCATAACTACCTCCATAGTCAGCAAATACCGTATGCCCAAAATATTTTGGGCCTACTTACCAGGCAGTTCATGGCTGTGGCTGCTGCTGGCTGGGAGCGGATGACAGAGACGCCCGTTTAGAGTCGCCTATATATACTCCGAGGCAACACTGCTTTTTGCCTCTCCACAGTCGAAAAGTCACATGCCACCTGTGCCCCTCTCCGTTGTGCGGCGACAAAAGTGAAAAAAAAATCAAGAAAGTCAAGGCAGCCATCGCACTACTGCCTTCCGGTCTTCCAACGCTCTGCATACTCCAGAAGCGGAAACAAAAGATGCGCTCGCTGTCGCCTTAGGAGATAAAGCAAACTAGTATCTCTTGTATCGGCTTCCCCGGGCGTCTCTTCCTTCGAACCACGAGGAAACGACGTGGCACGCCTTTAACGGCATTGCTATGTGTGGCCGTAGGCGGAACACTCAGTTCAGTTAATTTTCCGTAAAGAACCCCGACTTCAGGGGTGCCTACAAAGGTATGTAGGACTTCAGTTTGGGTACAAAATTACGTAATATACAAGATAAAGCTATATACAATACGTGACCCACCACCAGCTGAGACGTTTGACAATTTAAAAAAAAACGTGTTGCCACGTACATCGGGCTCATTCTTTTATGCAAATTTTCCACCACCACATCTATATATATATATATATATATATATATATATAGTTCAAGAAATAGAAGCACGTAGGAAAAACATAACAAGACTTTACTGACGTTTCGGCCGGGGTCCGGCCTTCATCAAGAGAGGGTGAAGGCCGGATGAAGGCCGGACCCCGGCCGAAACGTCAGTAAAGTCTTGTTATGTTTTTCCTACGTGCTTCTATTTTTTGAACTACTTCTGTGCCGGCTCCGGTTACTCTTTACTTTACTGATATATATATATATATATATATATATATATATATATATATCCACGTTATCACAAAACATAAGGTACACGTGACGCCTGCGGGGCGGCTGGTCCGGTATGATATGCGCGATGCAGGTGTGGTATGGGTACTTCATGAACGGTAAACCTGTGAAACAAATTTCTGTAAACACAGGGAAACGATGGGCCGGCGAAACACTAAGTTTGGATGACCCGATCGGGGAACGTCCACCTCGACCAAATGTTACGTGTAGCGGATGGTCAAGGCTATTTACAATGTATTTACACGGAAGCCAACGGAGGCCAAGATGGTGACTCTATATCAAGTGGGGACACCTCCTCTTCCTTCTCTTCAGTGCAGCCACACTGCGGCGGCTGTTGGGTATCAATATGAATTCCATACTGCGCCGGCGTAATCTAATTTTGGTCGTACAAGTGATGTGTACGCAAGTAATTTTACCTGACCTGGACCTTTCAGCGAATAATGCGTTACAAAGGCTAAAGGTTTGCTGGTAGCTGCATGACGTTATGAACAAGCTTACGCCAGATTACGTGGTTCGACACAGTGACGCCGAGGTTTTTTTGGTTTCAGTTGATGCTAGACGCCACCGATTAATTGCGTTCGGAAACCTGAGAAGGTTATGGCTTCGGGTTAACGACAGCCATTTGCATTTGCTTACATCTAATGTCATTAAGCAAGTTGCACACCATTCTGAAATATTAGTAAGGTCATTCTGTCGGTTTATCTCATCAGAAGTGTTTAGTAATGGTGCGGTTGATAACAAAGTCATCAGCGAACCCACGTAAATTACAGGATACATAAAAAGGTAAGTCTTTGATATAGAATAATAATGGGAGCAGGCCAATAAATTAATTCCGAAGGGACGCCTGACTTTACTGAAACCGGAGTAGATAGGTGGTTATTTATAACATATTGCGGTAGATTAGTAAAAAAGTTCTTAATTCATATTAGGACAGTATGGTGCATATCTAGCTGGGAGAGTTTCGCAAGCGATCATTGGTGAAGGACTTAATCAAACGCTTTAGCATAATGAAGAAAATTGCGTCAGTCTGTACGTTAGCATACCTGTTAGTGTGGATATCATGTAGGCAAACTCTGTGTTTAGGATGACACCTCCTTTCGGAAGCGATGTTGTGAAGGATGAAAAAAGTGATCATTGTATACTGTGTGAGTAGATGACATGCTCCATGATTTTGCAGGGGACGCTCGTCCAGGAGATAGGGCAGTAATTAAGTGGGGCATTTTGGGTAATCGTCTTGAAGAATGGGACGACCTTCCCTGTCTTCCAGTCATCTGGAATGACTCCTGGGTAAAGTGACCATGAAAATATTAGGGTCATATAAAGTGAGGCGTTGTGTTGCTCTTATTAATATCACCCATTCCAACTGAAGATAATCGTTTAATATGTTCTATTAGGGATGAGATTCCATTTTCGCAGAAATGTATCGCTGGCTTGTCACAATCAAAGTCAGGTAAAGGTAAACGGAAAGGTGCGTTCAATTCTTCAGTAAAGATTCTAGCGAACGTGACGTTGAACAAGCTCGCACAATCCACGTCAGTAGATGCTTCATTCAGACCATGGGTGAGGGCGTTTTCTCGCGATTCGTCGGCTTTCAGTGTTTTACAAAACTGTTTGGGATTAGTTTTTAGTAGTTTGGTCAATTCTAAGTAATATAAGGAGTGCTTTGCTCTACGTAGCACAGAAAAATAGTTCTGTTCTGTTTCGTAATACTTCTCCCGTGCACATGGTCGACCTCTACGCTTGGCAACCCGGAATGGACGTTTCTTTTTATTTTCGAGGCGTTTTAATGTTTTCGTAAACCACGGTTTGTTACTACCGGCTCTGAAACTCCTTCAGAGCCAGTAGTAACAAACCGGGGTTATTCCTGAATTCCTTCAGCTCTTTGTTAAAGCGTGTCGAATCGATATCAAAATTAGGGTGGTGAAAAGTTATCTGAAAGTTACCTGACCTTTGTCGTACACGTGTACCGTTTTCCTGTATATCTTGCGTTTTAGCAGTCGCAAGAAAAACTGGCATGAATTGCTTTACGATCGCTGATTTTGTGGAGATAGTGGATTTGTGAGAGGCTCTCAGGAGTGTTGATTAGTATTAGACTAGAGACATTGGATGTATCCTGCGAAACACGTGTTGCTTCCGTAACAACCTGGGTCATATTCAAATTTAGATATTGAGAAAGTTGCTTGCATCGGTTATCCCTGTCGATCAAGAACAAGTTGTCAGTGCAGCAGTCTATTTGTCGGAAGCTAAAGTTGCCGACTAAATGTAGGTATGCATTTGAGTGAGCAGCATTGAGCTGACACATATTTTGGTTAGATTGGCTGCAAAATTAGGAAGTAGCCTGGGGTGGTCGGTGAAAAGCACCTTGTAGTACGGTCTGTGGATTCAGCCATAATATTTCTAGCTGTGGCGAATATTTATGACTGAGCAAGACGTTCACGGCGACAAAAGAAGTTTGTGTTTGTGTGGACCACAATTGATTCCCAAGTCTCCTGAAACTCCTTATAATCAGCACTATAAAATAGTGGCTTTAATTAGAAAAAAAAACTTCATGCCAAGCAAACTTGCTTGGGTGGGCATTCATGTTGTTGTCGTAAGCCACGCGGTAGTGTGCGTCGTGCCTTCCTGCGCTGCGGGCCTGCGATAACAGCATAGCAGTGCCATTTACAACCTTTCGCTGTCTTTGTTTTGGGCCTGCTCCGTTCACTTTCTGGACGGAAAGCCCACGGAGGTCAACCCGTACACAAAACTGCGCTTTGGATACGAAAGAAAGGTAAGCACAAAGTGTTCAGGTGTGCTTGTCGGCTTCGTAAGTTGCACAGTAATGGTTCCGTTACGGTAAACAAGACTGCACGGAACTTGACGGTTTTCGTGTCCTGTGTTTTTCATGAACATAAATTAGCCGCATTCAATTACTCAAAGAGAAAACAGAATATAATTAGCATGCACAGAAACACGGATGCGCACGGGTCAATGCCTCGCTTGAATTTTTGCAGCGACCTTGTTAGCATGTAGTTGGCCGACATTTTTCGTGTTTGCGTGCGCGGCCTCACACAAAAATATGGGCCGATCCCGGAGACAGTGCAAGGAAGTGGGAAGCGCAGAGTGTGCTGCTTCTCCAAGAGGCACCACATTACGTCCTCAGGTGACATCATCACTGAACGAAGATGACATCGCCTGACGTCACCTATGACGTGATAATGTCATACTGGATACCTACCTTCCGGTTAACCTCCCTGCCTTTCCCATCTCATTTATCTCTCTCTCTCACCAGATTACACCATCAGGCAATATCTTCCCATTCGACGCCGTTATTTGCGTACATTCGAATTACAATCCCAAGCTATCATGTCTGCAGCTTGTGTGTAAGTCGTACTTTACGAATTTGCTGACGCAATTTACTTTGAGAAATTCATTTAGTTCAATAACTCACTTGCGCTTGGCGGAGGGCCTACGAGTATGAAGATGCATGCCGCACTTCGTCACACGAGCGTGTGCGCGTTACGTACGTGTGCACACAATGTATCTGTCCTAGATGCGTGGACGCTCTGCCCGTTGTATCTGTCGCACATCGTGCGCGGCGACCGTAATCGAGATTATCGAAAGCACTGTCCAAAAGCGGTACCTCCCCCTAGCGGCCGCGGCCGCTCGGAGAGATCTCAAACGGCAGCTGGAAAAGGGTATTGTCCTTGAGTTTCCACGCAACGGAAATATGTTTTCTCATATATTCGAATTACAGTCCGAAGCTATCATTTCTACAGCTTGTTTGTGAGTCATTGTTTACAAATTCTGTGACGCAACTTAAAAGAAAAACTCACAGTTTCGCTCGAAAGGTGAAGCATCAATTGCGATAGCAAATTTACTAGTAGAAAGCTATAGGATAGTAGTTGAATCAGTTGCATAAATTTGGACACATTCGCTTACTAATTGAATTAACAAGCAAGGTGTGAGCGCGCACAAGCAAGCATAAATAGATCACACTCGATGACCGCACACAAATACTGTCAAAACGCTGGCGTGAGCAAGCGTTTTGACAGCGTTTTGACATGAAAACGCGCGTCCATCGCGCGCTTTCACTCGCACATACAGTATACGGCGCGCGGCGACAATTTTACCACCGTTGGACTTTATACGGAACCTCACGGCGACGACGACAGCAGGAATTCGCTTGGAGTGTCCATGTAATTGTTATCGCAATAAAATGAATTAGTTCAATATGGCACTTGCGCTTGGTGGAGGGCCTAGAGGTATGAGTATGTATGCTGGACTTCCGGACACATGTGCACGCGCGTGACGTACAGCGCTTGTGGTGGGCGTGCTTGTGTGACGTCGGCAACCGCTTCGCTGTACATCCGCCATCACAGGGTGGAATGGAGACGGATTTTCGTTCTCTTTCTTTCGCGCAATGTGTGGGTGTGGGTGCTTGAACTGCTACAATTGTGCGATGCCCTGACTCAGCTACACTAGAAGCCTGTTCAAAGTTTCTGACAAAACTGGTGCCCTCTTTAGCTATGTCGTAGATGGATACGCAAATTTTTGTGAGTTCGCTATTGACTGCGATGGAGAGAATAATAAAATGCCTGTAGATGGCTGCGTACGCGATGTACAATGTAATACTTTCATCCAGTGCAGACTGCACTGACCCATTAATTGGTTATGTTGCTGACGTGATGACGGGTACGTGTTCAGTCCTTTTCAGGCCTATTGTCATTGTGAAATGCTGCTCACACTTTCTTCGTGTAAAAGTCTTACATAAACACGTAGGAGCTACTAGGGCTATCCCTGTGACTGCATGCTGCGTGCCAAATATAGAAAATAGCTTTATTGTACTCATATCGATCATGGTACGCTAAAAGCTTACGATGGCCAAGATGGCAAAATCAGGGTAAAAACACAGCACAATGTAGCGCGAACAATGTAGCGCGCGGCACAAATATATGATACTCTTCTTTAAATAAAAAACTAAAAGTATGGCGCAATAAATGTCTAGCATCTTTCATACAGTGCCTCACGCTCCCCAAATAAACTTGTTTAATTACACAGATCTCGCAGAAAGAAGCTTGGTCAACTGCACGATGTTGCAACGGCTTTGAAGCATACGGTACGCAGGGTGCTCTCACTGAATTATCTCCGTGGTATATTCATCTGAACTCAAATGTTCTTGTATTGAAGAAGGCTCAATTACCGATTTTCGGAGACGACAAGACGCCTGACGCTTGCGGAACCAGCCCTCGCAGGCGACTGACAACCGAAAACGATCTGTGGCCCGCTGCTGCCTGCGCTGTTTCTGCACCATCATCATCATCACAACGAAAAGAAATGCCGACCGCCTACAGGCGCTTGAAATTCTGGTCTATTATGTACCGGCAGCGACTATCTGAGGGACGCCCGAGACGATGCGTGCGCTCAATATCACTAGGGAGAAATTTTAACTGTCGGTTATCATAGCAAACGTGTATGACCGGCTACGCTGACTCGGCCGAATGTTTCTGAGGTGGAAGGGTCGGGGATGCCATCGAATATTTGGTTATCTCACCTTGAACTGTTCTCAGGGTCATCGATGCGGGCTTCATGCTCAGAAATTCGACAGGCAGTGCACTCTGTGCTAGTGCGCATTATTTCTCTTTTTTTCCGCATTGGTAAGACTGCATGATAATGAGAGTCTAGTTCTCTTAGTCCGCATTGGTAAGACTGCATGATAATGAGAGTCTGGTTCTCGTAGTCTTTTGTTCAATTGTCTGATTGTTTGGTAAGTATTAACGAACCGAGTATTCAGGGCTTGCATTTCTGCAATTAACTACGGTTGGCCAGTTGAAAGGTTACGCAATTCGGCGAGAAAGATTTCAGAATTAGCAAAAGGCGTGGAGTTAGTTTTAGTATCTTATTAGTTCTGATTAGTTCTGGCAGTTCTGACCAGCTAGGATTAGTAGCGAACGAATTTCATTGAGACGTTCCGTAAAATAGGGACAAAGCACTGTGGGCTTGGCAGCAGTACCAGACAATCATTGCTCCTTCTTTTCGTGCGTGCCTGATGGGTGCATCTGTTGCTTCCCAGGAAGTGGCAGCGAAATGTTACAACATTTAGAAGGCTAACTATATAACCAAGGCGTAATTTGGGCAGAGAACCGCTGCAAAAATGCGACCGGTGGTGATTTATGCTCTCGGAAACGCCGAAATCTCGGTGCTGACGCTCTGCCGCTTCGCGTATTGCGAAGCCTATTCTCCAGGTCATGTAAATTGAGTTTATCTAGCGCAAGCTAATAAATAAGCTACTTTCATTTGCAGCAAAACATCGAGTGGATAACTCCGAAATAATTTCTGTATCCTAAACAATTTCTGAAGGATTGATTTTGCTACTAACTGAATTGAATTACCTAAACAAGGCATCACAGCAGTATTATTATCACCCATTGCGATGGTTTGCGGCATCTTATACTTCATTCAGTGCTTTGTTTGGCTCTCTAGTCGCCTGATTGTGTTATTTTTGTTCACTTCAACCAGTTTTTCTAGGAACCGCTCCTGGAAACTGATGCCATTCCGCATCTCCACATGGATCTCTTGAAGAGCCGAGATTACGTGCATTACAAATTTAAACACTCAATGAAAAAAAAAACATATTCAATGATTGTACGTGTCCGAACTACGATCTCATTATGAAGCACGCGAAAGGGGGTGAATCCGGATTAATTTTGGCCACCTGGGACTCTTAGCATGCACCTAAATCTAAGTAAAAGAGCACGTCTGTATTTAATTGCTATGCAAATTAACACAGTTTTACTAAGTTTCGAATTACTTACATTAGGGACTTCTTGAATATCGAATGGCAGTAACGAAATCTCAAGCACAAATCTTCATAATTGCCTCAGTTTGAATATGTGCCTGACCTAAACATACCACGAAATTCGTTTGAATGGTTAATTTTGTCTGAAGCACGCGAGGGAAGCTATTTAGCAAGAAATTCCAGCAACAGCAATGCACTATTGTGAGCAATAGTATGGTGACCACAGCATCTAAAAAAAAGAGATAATCTTTCATGACCGCTCGATGCGCAACTTTGACCTATACAGCATTGCTGGAAGATGAACACACGCGTTGTGCTACTCAATTTGAGGCCGCATGTCATTGTTGAAGATAAGAGCAGAAAATCCCAGCGTTGCTGCTCTCGCAACTTTTGCTTGCGATTCTACAATGTAAATTAAGCAATTATCTTAATACCAGTGTTATCTGGAATTTCTGCTGAATGTAAATTATTTCACCGCTGCCAATGTTCAATTCCACACTTTCTATTTGAGCCTGAAATTAAATAATTGGAAGTTTAACAAAATTATGCATTAATTCGATGTTAAGGTGTGTCGAGCAGACCTTAATATCCGCCTATGCATATAACTGCTCTAGATAGCAACACTTGCATACTTTAGAAGTGTGGCGAAGGCCATTTGAATGACAATAACCATTATATAGGGCAGAAAGGCCAGTTATCTAGGGTTGGTTTGGTGTATTATGAAATTACACCAGGCAAAATGCGTTTGTCGAAGAGGGGCTTCTACGAACGCCACCGCTGATGAGCAAACTCAGTGCTGGTGCGGCAATGCGATTTTTGGACGTGAGCGCGCCGACCACTGGCTATTTCGCAGTTCAAGAGTACGGCAGTTTGTGCAGGGTTCTTGCTTCCGCAACGCGGACTCTGGCAGTGGCAGCGTGGGCTCATGTAGTGCTCAGCGACTGAAACGGGCACGAGAGCAAGCTCAGAGCTCGCGCACCAAAGCTTGTGCACAACATAGCCGTCATTAGTAACGCGCTTTTGGCCAGAATTCATGCACGGCATTTCTCTCGCAAACGGAACAACGCAATAAAGGTAACACACATTGACCGGACCACGGGGTATGAAACATATATTAGGTGTTGACACTCCGACAAAAGAGGCGACAAGACATGGTTCGCAATTGCGTGCTTGGTGGCGAAATCCTCTGCGGGAACGACATACAGAGACGCCAGAGGCCACCAAGATGCAGCGGCCCCGCAATCGCCGCTGTCGGCCCCTGCACCGCACTGGGACAAAAGCATCAAATCAGCGGGTTCGCGTTTCGGTGACATTTCGAACTGTTTTATCTGTGCTTGCGCTTGCAGGTGTCAAGTGGTTCTTTATTTTTCACTAGTAGACTTCCGCGTTGCGGTTTGGTATCGCGGCGTTCGCCACGCTAGCTTCAGTGATGGCGTCAGCCGAGTCTGTGGACGGTTGTCGGCGGATATGGGCCTACTGGCGGCGATGAGTCGATTGTTTGTTCGACAAACTTTAAAGGCCAGCCGGACCGAAAGGCTGTCTCTTCGCAAAAAAAAAGGGGGGCCGGGGGAGCAAGGAGTGATTTGTTCCGGACTTTGATTCGAGACATGTCACTTATGCTGGTTTCGTTTATTTCTATCCTTGTGAGCCGGTTGGCTGTCGTTCATATGTACCAATAAAAGCTTGAAACAAGTTAAACTTCGATAACGGCAATGAACAAGGAGAGCACGTCCTCGTAACTATATTACCCTTTTATGCAGTCCCATTAAATAGAGCCCGAAGCGAAACGATCCGTTGTCGACTGCAGTTGCACCACTTACGTAAGAATCTACATTTAAACCGAATCCAATGACCTCGCAGCTTCCGCAAGTGTGCCGCCGCGACTTGGTCGGGCCATACGTGTTGCCGCATTTGTTGTAAAAGCTGTTGCTTCCTGTTTTGGTTGAGTGCTTGTATCCTTGTACCTAAACCGTTGTTCCTGCATGATTGTATGTTCGGTTACGTGCTTACTTGCTTTTTTCGCTCTCCCTGCTTTTTATCAGTTGTGCTAGCGTTATTTTGCCCCCCCCCCCCCTACTATAATGCCACAAGGCGCTGTGGGTATTGCAATAAATAAGTAAAATAAATAAAAACTGACTACAGGCAACTCTCGGGTTAGTGTCCATGGAAGCTTTAAACATGGTGGTTCAGCCAGCGTGAGAATTATGGTTAGGAGATCGATTTACGTAAACTTAGTCGTGGCTTCAAACGGATTTGTACCTTTGCAATTTGATCACTTCAAACAATATACTTTGCCATAAATGCAGCAGTTTGCCACGATAACAAATATTCGAAGAGTCTTGTCGCACCTGCATCTCCGCATTGCTTCGTATTTAGGTCTGCAAAAATACTATTTTTTGCAGACCGCCTGTCTGTCGCGCGACAGACAGGCGAAGTGGGCGCAGCCCGAAAACATTGGACCAATAGCATAGGGCTAATGGTGAAAAGGCGTCGAATCAGGAATAATTATTTTTCTTTTGTGTGGTTTAATCATGCATAATCAGTGTGCGCACGTTATATCAGATGGGGAGATATCGCGGTTTTTGTGACATCGCGCGACAGACAGGCGAAGTTGATAGTGGCCCCGAAAATGTTTTTACCAATCGTTGTGGGCTCATTGCAGAATTCGAATACAAAAGTTTCGAATAGCTTTACGCTATAGCGCCCCTGTGTGCTTAAATTGATTCAGAAGGTTTACAGCCGTACTTTATAAACCGCGTAGGAAGTTTTACAGCGTCCTTAAACTTATTATGGTATAAAATTTTAATTTTGACGGAATAGAGATATTATATATTTGATATATGGGCGTAGTTTCAAGAGCGTCAGTTCATTACGGGTTTTGCAAAAATTCCTAAAATCGTACTCTAAAATGCTATTAGGTTGTTATCCGCAGTGTTTTGCAGTCCTAAGCGAATTTCACGTTTGGTTTATTGGCCGTGAAGAGGGGGGAGGGGGCAGTCATGTGTGGAGAATGTTGAACGTTTCTGTCTGCCTATATTTGTTGCAAAATATTACTGAATACTCCCGTTTTGTCTGTTTTTATGCTCTACATGAGGCACAAACTAGGTTATCCTGGTGTCCCCCGAGAATAAACGAGGCACTTTCTTGTTTTATAAAAATAACGGACTTTTATAGATTATGTGAAGGCAAATAAGGTTCAAGTTATGTAGGTCAATTGTGGCCTTTCCATTAAATAACGTATGCGAGCACTCCGGAGCGTTTTTGGAGTTATTTATGAACGGTGTAGAAATTATCCTGCTGTTTTTAGAGAAATATGACTGCCACCAAGATCAATTTAAGTGGAAATGACGGGACAATTAAGATTGATATACGGCACATATGAAGAGAAATGCGTGTGAATAACAGCAGTCTCGAAAGAGTTACAGGGCAGATATTCTGTTTTTCAGAATCCGAAAAGAACTCTGTGTTTCAACGAGTTTACATTTTGTTAACATACGGGGCATGCTAATTAAGTAACGTGAAGCGGAACTTTAACCACATTTCAGGCTTGTTACTTCATACGATTTGAGCTTAAGTATGGCCTCTGCAAACAATAACTGAACCCTAGCTCTCTTTATATGTTCACGTGTTATATTTAGCGCCTGTGGTCTTGTCGGAAAGCTTAACGAGTCACGTTGTTATTATTCAGTAAATTACTCACGCATGCGCTCCAGAGAAGTCTAAGTGTTTTTTTAAGAATGCATAGAATTGAGATAGCGCTACTGGAAGAAATATAATGTCACCGAGATCATGGCTCGGCATCGAAGTCAGCTATCGGCAGCGACACGGCCGCACCACGGCTGGTAGCTGCTCGGTGGCTCCGTGGAGAAAGATGACTAAAAGCATAGAAGTATGGTCATTGCTGGAATGGCACAATACTCTTGAGTTTTTCTCTCGAAGCGTGGCACGTACGAGCCACATGCTTGACCAGAGGAGCAATTCTGCCATGCCTCGCGCAGTCGATCTTAGACTGAAGGTATGTGGCTATCGAAAATCGCATAGCTCATACAATGCCACAACCGCCCCAGCGACACCAGAAAAAGAAAAGGATTGTAATACCGTACGTCCCCGGCATAAGCGAAAGGCTGTTCCGAATCTTTCGAGCGTACGAAGTCGACGTCGCACATGTCCCTATATACGCGGAAGCTAAGACACGCAATGGTGACGGTGAAAGACAAGCTCGCGAAAGAGAAGTTCCGGGGGTCGTGTACAGGATTCCTTGCGCTGGTTGTGAACACGTGCACGTCGTTGAAACGGGCGACTTCCGAAAAAGACTAAAGCAGCACAACTATGATGTCAACAACAAGCACTTGTCAACAAACACGCTGGCTGAGCACGCAGTGAGTACGGACCATGGGATCGACTGGGATAACGCAGAGATAATCGCAAAAGAAAAGAACAAGACGGCAAGGCTTTACCTGGAATCCCTTCACATCCAAACGACAACACACACGCTCAATCACACCTCCGGCAATCTGCCCCCAATATACAGGCTTACGTCACGCTTACATGCTTATATATATGCATGCTTATGCACATGCGTACGTCAAACCAAGAAGCATATATAAAAAACCTTCACTTAAAGTTTCCTTCATTGTGATCAAGGCCACCGTAGCGGGGCCCAAAGCTCATTTTGTTTTTAACGATTTGTCTGCGCTCGATATTTTCCGCCATGAATTTTCCCGACTAGACGTGCTTCAGTCAAACCCTTGATTTCAAATGACATAGGCATTCACTTATCAACCTTATGGCTGCATTGAACTCAAAGCTGACAGCATATAAGTTGTAAGAACCATTTCTAAAAAAACAGTAGCATAAGTTGTAAGAACCATCGCATCGATATGTATCACACAGATATGGAAGAGTCTTGTCCATCGTAATACCTATGTTTGTAAGGGTGTGGTTTATGTAGCATATATATGAAAAAGTGTTGTCATTTTAGCTTCTGTTTTTTCGGGGTGTAGCTAAACACATTTTACTTTGGTGTCGCTAAACCTCCGAAATGGCTGCCCCCAGCGGGACAAATCATTTAGTCACTTATGGCTGGCAAATTTTTTAGAGTTTAGCGCGGCAAATCAACGCTACGGTGAATAAGTAATCACGCAAGATTTCACTCTTAAAGAACGATTGTTTATTTTTCTGGGCGTAGCATCAAAAGCACTGTACTGCGTCGGATGCCGTGCATCCTTGTTGTTTCTAACGAAAATATTTCACAGAGAAATATCGCGGAGGTCCATCACGTTTGAAGTCCCATTCTTAGTTAATGTAGAGACACGGCCGTAGTCGCAGCCAAACTCGTATGAAATGAAATGAATGGCACAGCAACGCAGAGTTATGAATCACACTTAACCCTTGTAGCCGTATCCACCGTATCCGTATCCACCGTAACCTCCACCGTAGCCGACGCCTCTTCCGTATCCTCCGCCGAGACCAGAGTGAGCGAGAAGGGCTCCTCCTCCGCTAACCTTGTTCACATGGTGGACAGACCTCACGACGAAAGCAGGCCCAGCCACAACCTTGGCGAACGCGGGTCCTCCGCTCAACAGGGCCACGCTGCTCCCGACGCCTACACCGCCCACGCCGTAGCCGCCACCGTATCCCAGGCCTCCCCCGTAGCCTAGGCCTCCCCCGTAGCCTAGGCCTCCCCCATAGCCAAGGCCTCCGCCGTAGCCTAGGCCTCCGCCGTAGCCACCGCCATAGCCGAGTCCATATCCTCCGTAGCCGAGGCCTCCAAGTCCACCCGCAGTTGCAGACGCCACGATGGCGCAAAGGGCGACGACAGTGCACTGCACAGGTGATCATGACAGCATTATGTGTTGATTTAACGGGGTATATTGTACCGCAACAATTTTATTAGACAAGCTATGAAGCAGGGATGGCTACATCACATCAGAGGCTGGCCGCCGCAGAGGCAGCCTAATGGATGAGGAAATGTACTAGAATATAACAATGAAGTATTTGTTTGGCGCATTATCGTATTTTGTGTAGCACGACCTAAATGTTCTACATTGGGCTAATAACATTGTATAATAACAACCTTTCTATAAAGCAATCATATTCGCGGCAAACTACCTCAGGCTATCGTTAACGTTACAATTATTTCTGGCGCCAACTACAAAATTTTTAGTGACCTTGAGCTTATTCGTTCCAAAATGATGTCCCTGTTCTGATGAAGTTCGAACACCTTCATTATTTTGTAGCTGCGGTATCGGTATGTCATTGCTGGACTGAATAATAAACACATAACTTATAAACGCATAACATAAACTAATAAATCTATAAACATAAAGTTCTAAACATGTACACTAGTACACCTCAGGATTTTAGGATTGCTCATGTCCATAATAACAACGCATGAAAGTTTAACTATTTATTTCCTGTCCCAGAAAATGCTATGCACCCACATATTTTAGGCCTACTCACCAGGGAGTTCATGACTGCGGTTGCTATTTGATGAAAGCGGATGACTGAGCCACCAGTTCATAGCCGCTTATATATACCCCAAGGTAACGCTGCGTAGTCCCTCTCCACATTCGAAGGATCACGATTTCGGCGACTCCTCCGCCTGTAGCCACTGCTCAGCGCCAAAGCTGAAAAAAAATCAAGAGAGCTAAGACCGTTGTTATATCGCATTTCGCAGTGTTTTGCAGTATTCCACCAATCTAGATACTCCAGACGAGGAAACAAAAGATGCGCTCTTTCGCGCTGAAGAGATATGGCAGACCAGCATCGTGTCTTACGGCTTCCCGGGCATCTCTTCCGCTAGGAAACAAAATGGCACTTATTTAAAGGCATCGCTATGTTTGGTCGTAGGCGGAACATTGGGTGCTCACGATGCGCTCCAGGACGTTGAATAAAAATGCAACCAAATCTAGAAGAACAAGGTGATTACCAACGAGTTGGTCAGGCACTGAACAGCAGCAAAAATGCGGTTTTTTGGCGACTTATGCGCTCGGAAATGCAAAAAATCTCTGTGCCCGTCAGCACAGAGTGCCACGTGTTACGGAGGGATGGTGGCTGAAAACGAACTTTTGAACCTTTTGCACAGATATTTATAATACATTATGGGCTTTTGTATCTTTCTGTTTTAAGTACATATTCTAAATTTCATTATTACAGGTTAAACAGAAAAGAAGTTATCGCTGTCATACAAACCAATTAGTCATGTCACCTTAGGAAAACTAGCACACATCCAGCATTTCTGGACCCACACCAACTAGCGCCCCAAGTGCCCGCGGCGTGAAGCTACACGTTTTTTTTAAATGAGCTGGTTTTTCGCGAATGAATAAATGTATAGGTCTATGATCGAAAAACGCAGGTGACAGACATGTTCCAGAAGACAAGCCACACGAGACAAATGCAGTGATTATGCTGTGGAAAGGTAGAATTTTGTTCCCAGATTGGTTAAAGAATTAGCAGTGGAAGCTTATGGAAACGAAGGAAATGTGTACTCTATTTTCGAAAAAAAAAAAACGGTCACTGTGGTAAAATTACGGCTGCTATCGTAACAGCCGCTAATGTATGGCGTTTGGCGATTCGACTTTCGAATGATGCCTATCTCGATTCTACACGCATAGCTTATCACTGTTCCCAAAAGCGATTTTTGAAACAGTCGTGCAAATTCATGTGGCATCTTGTAAATCCAAGCGTATCTGTTACGAATGGTCAGAAGCCGTGGCCGAATTGTTTAATTGAACTCACTTATCATCCCGCGTCCTGCTCACAGCAGTTCAATGCTGTGCTCCCCGACATTATTTTTTAAAGCCACATAAGACTTAGTTCCACAATATTACACGAGAAGACAGAAACAGAAAACTCAAGATTCGGTTTCGGTTTTGGCTTTTCAGTGGTGGTCATCAAATATTATATTTTCTATTTTTCCTTCCTAAGACGTGGTGCTGTGTTGCTCATTTTTGAGTCTTCGCTGTTAGAATAAAATTTCATTCCTTCGACTGCATAGGCTAGCATGTGCTTGTGTTACGTAAAAAGAAAAATTCGTGCTTTCTAGCTTTTAAACGCACAGTTTTGGCAAGTCCTAGAAAGCAAGCAACATTTAGTGAATAATTCGTGCTTATAAAGGCCTCTGTAATTGCGGTAGAGACATGAAATAACAAACTTAGGTTTTTTTAGTAGAAGAGGGGCAGTGGGGCGGGGCGAAGGCAAGCAGCGTGCAGAAATGACAAAGTAGTGATATCCTTTTCCTTTCTCTACAGGACTCATTGGAGTTCACAGGGCGATCGCTGTCTTATAGACGAAAAAGAGAACGGTATTGTGCCTTGCCGCTTCATTATTTTCGATTTCTTTGAAGACCAACTGCATCAAAATAACGGTCAACAAAAAGTGGCCTAGTTATAGATGGCAGCCGGCAAGAACTACCTTCGTGCAAAATAATGCCCTTGAAATACAGGATAAGCTAGAAACGTAGAAGTTATCAAAACCAAAACTGACAAAAACGCCATTAGCTAATTGCAGGGACGCCGAGTTCATGACATTGAGAATCAGCTAGTTCAAAACATTGCAATACGTTTGGGGCTTTCGTAATATCCGCTAATAGCCGTGTCACAGTGTCACTTCGAGCAAGTGCACTTCAACGCACTGAATGTCACTTTGGCGGTGCGCTGCTACACGAGAAAGACAAGTGTCCTATGGAATTGATGAAACTGGCAACTGGGTGAATCATTGGGCACAACATATATTTGTTATTTTAAGCTTGGTTTTCTAAGTAACAGTGTGTTAAAATAAAATATCCAGGACTAGAGAGCGTCGCATCCAAGGCGAGCAGAGGCAATTAAAGAAATTACCGCTCCTTCCACTCCGTGAAGATGGTCGAACAGCGAAGCTGTGTTAGTTACACCGAGTGCTATATGTGCCTGTGTTGCACGTGATGCGATTGCATAAACACAAGTAAACATCGATCTACAACAGGAATGTGTAATATATTGAAATGGTTGCGAGGCGAGAAGAGGCACCGACTTCCGACGCTACTCGACGAGTGTCCCGTTCTGTGGTCGAACGCTGCCGACCCGCGGCCAAAGGCATCGGCTGCAGTCACGGTACCGCACGTGTTCGGAGCGAACGCGGGGAAACGCAGATGGCGTCGACAGCAGATCTACGCGTTGCGCGTTATGTATCCTTTAAAGGGGCCCTGAACCACTTGGTATCGAAGTAGAGAAAGACAGTTAAAGTAAAAATAGGCAATTTCAGAATCACTTTGCCGCAAAAAGTACTTCAATCTGTTCAGCAGAAGCGGAGTTATCGGCAATCAAACACGGCCTCCGTTGTGCTCCACTTCCTCCTCCAAAGCCTTGCACTGCGAAGGCTACGGCGGAGACGTCACCGTGACGTGCGAGACGTCACCGTGGCGCTCAGTTCAAGTTTCCGATTTGGTGCCTACGCCGCGCTAAACGTAAGCCAAACGCGGCGGTCCTCAGAGAGCCGCAGTGCGCTTAGCCACCAGACTCGTGGCGGCACCTCGCGGCGGCTGCGGTGTAGACGACCGCAGCGACCAATAGCAGCTTCGTATTGGAGTGTGCTTTATTACGAAATAAAGCACACAGAAAAGACCGAGGATCGTGGGGTTTTGGAAACGAGAGCGTTTGAGAAAAAGGTGACTCCGCGCTCCGCTTGCGAGCTCCACGAGCCGCGTACAACAGCAGAACTTGGCTGAGATGTTCACAGCAGCGTATGCTACCCGCGGACTATGTTACTTCACCAAGCCCGAGGGGTGGTTAAGGGCCCCCTTAAGCATTGCTACCGAGGCTACGCACTTCCAGGCAGCGAACTGAGTTCGCCTAACACACTCGCTGCCGATTGCGTTCTGCCGCGAGTGTCACTAAGCGTTCTCATGTGACAGCCTGCGAATGACACTAACGGCGAAGTGCGCTCGCTCAAAATTAGACTATGTTTGCCCGTGTAACAGGGGTGCAACTACGGTGTGCACGCGCTGTTTATTAACGTGATACTCGTGGTCTGTAATAAAAAAAGTTGCAGTTGCGCCCGGAAGGCGAAGCTTTCATTGCGATAGGAAATCAGTAGAGAGCTATACGAAGCAAGCATAGTAGTTTAATGGGCCGTATAAAGTTATAAACATTCGTTTACTAACTAAATAGACAAGCACGGTGTCACGCGGGCACAGGTAAAAATGAACACATCTCGCTCGATGACCGCGGAAATTCGCTGTGAAAACGCCGGAGTGAGAAAGCGCGCCAGCAGCAGCGGGCAAATTGACCTTCGTGCTGTCTCTTGTCTCGCTTCAACGCAAACTAAACGACGAAAGCACAGCGCATGCGAAGCTACCGGCACTTGGCGCATGCACTTTGTCGCCGTCACAGATCGCTTTGAAGATGAGGCCCGCGCGGGCGCGCACTTTGCCCAAATTGTAGATCGCTTTCAAGATACGGCGCCCGCGAGGAACCTCCGGCGGCATATAGTTAGTATACCAACTCTATGGCCGACAGAGCAGAACGCAACCTCGCCCCCGCGCCTCGCGCGCGAAAGACCACGGGCTTCCGGCCTGCCTTCTTCGCTCGCGTGCGCTATATCGAGCCGCGATTGCTGGCTCAACCTCGTACTTATTCACTCGCACACGCAGCGTACGGCGCTCGGCAACGATTTTATCGCCGTTGGACTTACAGCGACGGCGACGCCGACTGCAGAAATGCGGTTGGAGTGTCCATATAATTGCTAACACAATAAAACAAAATCAGACAATTACCAGCTCCGCATTTGGGTCAATATTGCTATGATTCCAAATAGGCTACTCCTCTATAACCAATTTATCCGAAGTGAAATTGTGTTGCAGCTGGACTTTAAATGGCACATAAAGTGCCAATTTGATTTTCGATACTTTACTTCGAAGCCATCTCCACACCTCAGGCAGGACGGAGTGGGTGTCAGTTATCTAAAGCCGCGCACTTAATTGTGCAAGTTCTCCGCGGGCACCCTGATGTAGATATGCTTATGCGGGCAATTAACACAGAGTTGTGTTTCTTGGTTAGACTCACGACTAATCAGCCCGATAATCATCTGCATAAAATTTAGCATGCCGCCTGGGAGAACGAAACGGCCTTTCGACTTTCTGCTGTCCTGAATGCGTACACAGGCTACACTTTACAAGAAACTGTACAAGGTACACTGTACAGGTTTCACTTCTTTCTGGGGTTTCACGAGCCAAAACCAGCTCTGATTTTGAAGCACGCCGTAGTGGAGGGCTCCGGATGAATTTTGACCACCTAGGGTTCTTTAACGTGAACTATAACGCAAGCACACGGGCGTTTTTGCATTTCACCTCCATCGAAATGCAGCCGCCACGGCAGGGATTCGATCCCGCGACCTCGTGCTCAGCAGCGCAACGCCTCAGCCACCGAGCCACCACGGCTGGTACAGGATTGACTGTACACGATGACATCACGAAATATCGGCCAAGGCGGGGCGCCTCATACGCTGACGATAAGATCGTGAGTGACAACATCGCATTTACCCTTGACATAACAGAACAAAGTATCAAAGAGGCGTTTGCAGGTTTTTGTTCTTTAACTTGGGTTACTGTGGGTACACTATGATGCTGCATGTGTAGCTAGAAATCTGCAGGGCGGAGCCGCTGTATGCGTTCACTCATGAAACCTGGCAAAGATTTGGGGAGACATGATAAAGTCAAGTGGCATGGGCAGAGGAAGCAGATGACTACTCATTGACATGAGAACCATGCAGTCGAGCCGTAAATTACTGCCCCGAACCTTAATTCCTTCGGAATGAAATGCTCATTATGAATTCTCGTACAAAAAATGTTCACCTATAAGAACAATGTAGCTCAAGAAGTCAAATTGTGCTAGGTCCCAGGGGTTCTTCAAGAAACCCTCCTAAGGCAAAAAAAAAAATGCATATAAAGATCCTTTAGCGTCACCAGCGTGCACAAAAGCCCGGACCCTATTCTGACTGGAACCAGCCATTAAATAGTACTAAAGGTATATATAAAAAAACGATGTCGGAGAAACATAAGTACATTTCCAGAACACAGGTATAAGTTTTGTGCTTTGCTGAAAAATGGGAGATGACCATTCTATTTGACTCCTAACGTAGGCTGGTAGAGCTGCTTACTTTTGTAATAAGTTCGATTTGGCTTGTGTCATCAGTGTTGCATTTGCTATAGTTAATTATTGTGAGCTGGGCGACATGCTAGCGTTCTCTTTGCTCTCAAACCAGGAGTGCCAAACGCTGGCTGATTGTCTGGCGTGAAGAAGTGAACAAGGCTTCAGCATACAAGCCGAAACGTCCAATATTTATTAACAGGACGTTTTGGTCACCGTCCTTACTTGTCCTTCTCACATGAATATACTATCTGACCATACTAGAGGACGCCAAAGCACGAATTGCATTACAGCAGCATTTTGGCAGCACCAACTTTGTGTAGGCAACAATATTGTTACAGGCCATTCCCGTGTAGCATCGGAGAAGGCGCTCCCCGACATGACAAAGACGATGGTTGGAAAGGCGTATAGTTGTTATAGTGTTCTCTTGGCTGTACCTTCTCCTTCTACATTGTGAAAATATTTGCTCTTATTTTCGCCTTCCCTATCCTCGCCACAATTTTGTGGAAATGTGGAGCACTCCAATGTATGCAGTTGTGTGATCGTGAACCTGGTGGAGAAGAGTGGTAGCAGAGAGTACACGCAGAAGTTCGGTACCGTCGTAGTTAGCATCGCGATGGTAGAGAATATCATCACGAAGCAGAAACAGCTTGAGCTCATCGAGGACGAACATCGTGTGGTTCTGGAGAACCGACCACCGCGGGTTCGAGGCCACCGCACCACGTCAGCCATTGCCCCCCGTAGTCGAGCGTGCTGCTGCGCGTCACTCAGGTCGCAGCGAACGCTACGCACGCACGAGAACACAGTATTGCCCTAAGTTAGCGGAAACAGTTTGTCTCCGGCAACACTGAACACTGCACATACGCCCGGTCCCGGGCCGGGGCGCGTATTTCCAATTGCTAGTAGATGCAGCGCTCGACCGCTGGTGCCACGCTGCGCCGCCACGCGTACCATGTTTCTAGCCGCCGCCGTTGGAACGGAGGAGGCGTTGACGGAGAAAACGCTGGGCTGGTGGTGACTTGCCTGCTGTTGGGATCGGTGGTATTATAAACGCATCACTGTTTTGATAATCCAAATATAATCTCACTATCAGGGCGGGAGCAGTCTACCTGACTGGAGCAGTATTTCTTTTATTTGGGGTGTTGCTACGCTGCGCTCCGCAACACCCTAACGACCGCCGCTTCGCGTCGGCGCCCGGCACCACGGCTGCCGCCGTGGAACCGGGGTTCAACCGACCGCGCTAGCAGAGAGGAAAGCGTGATATTAAGAAAAAAATTTTAGCCAGGGCGGGACTCGAACGCGCGTACGCATGATCCTGAAGCGAGGGCCGTAACCACTCAGCCATACAGCCACCTTTTTTTTTCTTTATTTCCGGACATTCGGCAAAAACAATATTACAAACTACTGCATCAGCTGACAATATTCACTTTCCCACCGCTGATGTTTCACTTGCGGTTGAGATTACAAAACTTTCATTTTGACAAGAGCATCCATCAAGAACAATAGTTCATCTTCATAATCTAATTTCTTAAACACTTCACGAAGTTTACTCACATTTTCAGTAAAGTAAGAGTTTACTGTTCTCGGATTAATGTCACAATTCCTTACAGCCATGCGGTTTCTCCAGCTGCTGTGAAGGCCGAGGAGAAAGAACGTGTCATAAGGTATACTGTCGTGCCCTGTAGTTAAGTATCGAATACCATGGGGTGTTAACGGTAATTCTTTTTTAATAGTTCTTTGCATAATGTCCCAGAAGAAGACCGCACTCCAACAATCTAGAAACACATGTTCTGTAGATTCTGGTTTCTTGCAAATTAAACAGTTAGTACCCCATGGTAAATAATGCCCTTTTTCTTCTAGCCATGTTTTTACAGGCAAGGTATTAGTATGTAGTTTAAAAAAGAACGTTTTCACTCCCCCTGGAACCATCATTCGTTTCACACGTTTTAGCCCATCTTTTCCTTGGCCTTCACGGTACAATAATCGATACAATGGTTCTGGGAACATAATGTCTATTAAATCAGCGCTTATCGGCTTACGTGTTACAGTAGCCAAATATTCAGTAGAAAGTTGTGGTTTAAAAATCTAAACGCCACGACCACTTCACGTAGAAATTTACTCGTTGCGTAACACCCACCGTCCCTCATCGAGACAACAAAGTTAGGTAAAGCATTGCTCAATCGGACTTGAATAACTGTTCGCAAGAAAGGATTTGTCGTGTCTCGGAAGAACAAGAATCTAGAAACCAGTTGCTTTAAGAATAAGTTTGGTAATGACAAGCCTCCCTGACCTAACTTGCGAAATAAGTTGTTTCTGCTTGTTCTTTCATATTCTGACTGCCACAAAAACACAGCGAATTCTCTATGAAATTTCTTAAAATTGAATCGGGAACAGCTCAGGACTTGCATGAGATACCACAGCTTGCTCACTAAGAAGATTCTGCAAATTGCTGCACGTGCAAATATTGAGAGGTCACGCCCGGCCCACTTGTCAGTTTGAGCTTTCAATTCTTGCACCTTTCCATTCCACAAATCTTTGGTGTCTCGATGAGTGCCTAACAGTACACCAAGGTAAATCCCAGGTGTGAGCGTCCACTGCATACCTTCAAAAACACGTGGCGTTGTCTGCCACTGGCCATGCCACAAACCGACACATTTATTCAGGTTTATATTTCTACCTGTCATGTCACAAAACTCACGCATAATTTTCATAGAAGTTCGAACACTCTCCTTATCAGTGTAGAAAACAACGACATCATCAGCGTAAGCTAATAAACGCACTTCACATCCTTCTGGGCTGAAACCACGCACATCCGGACTATCAATAATTTTTTTACATAGAGCCTCTAGGTATAACGCGAACAAAAGAGGTGACAGGGGTACCCCTGACGCACAGATGAACGCACTTCAATCCTTTCAGTTAGCTCATGGTTGATAATGAGGTTAGTTGTGCAATTGTTATATGCCATTTTAACTCCCTCTGTTATCAATGATCCAACACCTACATAATCAAGAATTGAAAATAGGAGATCGTGACATACTCTGTCAAATGCCTTTTCTAAATCAATTTGTAACATAGCGACTTTCCTAAAATCAGCATCACACGTTTCCAGTATGCTACGAGCCACATGGATATTAGCAAATATCGACCTCCCTCTTATCCCGCAGGTCTGATGCGGTCCTACTAAATCATCAATAACCCCTTGTAGTCTCCGAGCAAATATCTTCATTAAAATTTTATAATCTACGTTTGTCAGCGTAATTGGTCTGTAGCCTGTGATTTTGTTAAGTTTATTACAGGCTACGCTTCCAAGGCTTGCATTCATGTGAACAATATGATTGCGTTCGAGCGCCCTCGGCGAAAGAAACCACCTAGAAACGCGGTACGCGCGAGCGGCGCAGCGTGGCGCCAGCGGTCGAGCGCTGTATCTACTAGCAATTGGAGTGTTCCGGCCGAGGCGGGTTTCAAAAGGCTTCTGTTGCAAGGAGGAAAATACAGAAAGGGGCGCCGCTATCACGTCGCGGCGGAAGAATAACTCCCCGCGACACGCCGCTAGGAAAACTCCCCGGGGCTATGCTGCTTGCTGTCGCTATAACAAATGGGCCCACTAGCGAAAGCTCGGGCAATCTCCGTCGGCTTGGGCCTCCGATAAGTGCGGCTCGGCGCAGTACGACCACGTACTAGCACTAGGCACTTCTCTTCAGCTTAGCGTTCGGAAATGGATCAACACCAGGGGTGCGATCGGAGATCTTTGTTCTAAATGCGTTCTGTTCAGTTGCCGCGACGTCACAAAGTGGCAGTATGCAAACTTTTCTGAGAACGGGAGGCCGAGAGTAGCCAATCGGCAAGCGGCAAACCATTCCGTAGCCGCAGCCGCCATTTCGATCCAATCTAGTGCACGAGATGTGCCATGCGAAGCCGGTCTCGTAGCGAGCGGATGATTGCTCGAACTTGACATCTCTGGTCGCGTTCTGCTTCTAACAGACGTACTCGTAATCAAAATGATTGACAGGAGCGTGTTGTCATTTCGAGGTCACCAAAAACGACGAACTTCCTGGACGTTTGTCGTCTGGGGAGTTCGCCGCTTGCCGATTGGCTGCTCTACCCCCCCCCCCCCCCCTCCGGTCAATGTCTCAACTTTTGCCTAATTGCACTTTGTGACGTTGCAGCAACTGAACAGAACACGAAACGACCACAGATCGTTATCGCGCCCCTGGGACGCGCTCGCCGTAGGTTCAAAGGCACCGTAGACGAGCTCAAGTCCTAGACCCGAGAAAATGGGCCGGCGGACGAGATGAAAACGTGTGGCTGCCGTGTGATATCTCAGAGAGATCTCTATCGCACTCGCTCTGCCGCTGCCGCCGCCGGCAACACGAGCGCCGCAAACCAGTTCGTGGCAAAGGCCACCACCGACAACCCAGCTAGTGAAAATGCAGAAGCGAAGGGATGACAGAACAGGTGGCTGGAGCAAAGGCGCCGGGGAGCACCTCAATCACCACAACCTTCATCTAAGCAATGTATTTCTTTCTTCGGGGAAAGCTCATCCACAAAACTCGCCACCCTATTTAGGCGATCGTAAAATTATTGCTTAGATTTATCATGAACTCGTTACATTGTTTTCTTGCACGTACTTCCTTAGTTGTCCTTGCTCTCATTTACAAAATTGTGGTTGCTGCATTTAGACAACTTCCATTGTCAATGCCAACAGAGTGAGCGCCATTACTCCGCGATGGCTTCTGAAAACGTAATTACCGCTGCAATAGACAGCATGACTTCGATAATACTATACAGTCCTTCTCGGGAATGACCCGCTAAAAATTGTTAACTTTGTTGTTGGTATATCAAAAACAGCACACTATACTATTTATTTCGGCTCTGAATTAAGTGAAGACAGCCTTCCTGTATTTACTTGCTTGCTTTTTAGTGGAATAATTGGTTTCACGTGCTAGAGAGAAAAATCCAAGAAGGAAGATGTTGTGGTTACAGCTGGGGTTCTACGTTTTAAGTTTTTATTTGCCAGAAATTCCACCTACATTTTTCAGTTTAAATTCCATTCCTTATACTCGGTGGCTTCCAGCGAATTGATTATTCTTGATAAACTTGCACGGGATTTTTTTCAGTTTATATTTTTGCGCGTCGAGGTTACCAGTTCTTGTTTTCCGGTGAAATGTATTGTTGACGCAGAAACCTCCTGTATAACTGCGCATCTTGGTCTCCATTGCTTTACTTTTATCCGATACACGTACAAAATAGCAAACCTTTTGAGAAGTAGTCTAGCAGGGGCACAACGGCATATGGTGACTTTACTAATGCAGTAATTGATACGAGTAGTGTCATGCAAATGAGAACACAATGAGATTTCATTTATAACTTTTTAATGCTGCAGAGCTCCAACAAATAATACCTCAAGAAGATGTCTGACTAGCTCAACAAGGTTTGCTGCTGGGCTAGCCCGTTTATAGTATATAGAAAAATGAGGGAGCGCAACAAATAACTCCGACCGGACTCCTTTGACATCTGTGCTCTCTGTTTTTACTTGCTGTGAACGAGGTAATTATAGGACTCATGAGGGAGGGAGTGGCCGAATACTGCACTAAGGGAGACCAATTCCTGTTCTGGTGCGGGAGTGAATTTGTTAAAGCTTAGTGGGCCTTCCTAATTTTGCTGCACCTGCCCCAGTAGATGTTGGCGATATCTTTTGCCGGTGTCAGGCGCCACTCCATGCCTGAAAATGCAGTGGACTGGAGGAGGATTCGAACTTACGACCTCCAGATTTGAAGCCGGTATTCTACCTCTACTCCACTCCACCACTATAGTAGAGATACCAGTAGTCATAGATGTATTGCGTAAACAAGGAGTACAGGATGTATACGTGATTATCTTGGCAAATATCTACAAGGATTACACACCTACCTTGGTTCTCCACAAGAAAAGTAGAAAGTTACCTACCAAGCAGACAGGCAAGACAAGGAGACACAATCTCTCCAATGCTATTCGCTACACGCTTAGAGGTATTCAAGCTTTTAGACTGGGAAGGCTTAGGAGTGAGGATCAATATTTGCATATGACATTGTCCTATTCAGCAACAATGCGGACAAATTACTTCAAATGGTTGAGGACCTTAAGCGAGAAAGTGTAAGAGTGGGGTTGAACATTAATTTGCAGAAGACAAAGATAATGTTCAATAGCCTGGCAAGGAAACAAGAATTCAGGATCGCCAGTCAGTCTCTAGAGTCTCTGTAAAGGAGTACGTTTATCAAGGTCAGTTACTCACAGGGGACCCTGATCATGAGAAGGAAATTTACAGAAGAATAAAATTGCATTGAAGTGCATACGGCAGGCATTACCAAATCCTGACTGGGTGCTTACCACTGTCGTAGAAAATAAAAGTGTGCAATCATTGCATTCTACCGGCGCTAACATACGGAGCAGGAACTTGGAGGTTAACGAAGAAGTTCGAGAACAAGATAAGGACCGCACAAAGAGCGATGGAACGAAAAATGTTAGGCCTAACGTTAAGAAACAGGAAGAGCGGTGTGAATGAGAGTGCAAACAGGGATAACCGATATTCTAGTTGACATTAGAGAGAAAAGTGGAGCTGGGCAGGCCATGTAATGCGTAGCATGGATAAAAGATGGACCATTAGAGTTACAGAACGGATACCAAGAGAAAGTAAGTGCAGTCCAGAACTGCAGAAAAATAGGTGGGGTGATGAAGTTAGAAAATTTGCAAGCGCAAGTTGGAATCAGGCAGCGCAATACGGGGGTAATTAGAGATCGCAGGGAGAGGCCATCGTCCAACAGTAGACATAAATATAAGCTGATGATGATGAACGAGGTAAAACAACTTACCAGTGTCCTATAACACTGTTATAAGACACTGTCCTCTGTTCCAGCACAGTTAATTATTTGAATCCTCCGTCTTCCTGCCAACCTTGCTCTTGTTTTGAACTCTTCTATATAGGATAAATATGCCGTTCACTCGCGACTGTTTTTTCAAGGATATGTGATGTGATGAAACTAAAAGTAGACTACTAAGCGCTGTAGAGCAGTTGCTTGTTGAGCCATCCAGCTTGGAAAGTCTGGTGTTATACTGCACTTACCACAAATTCAACAACAAAATCTAAAACTTATAAGACAGTCTGTACAAATACTTTGACAGTGTTCAAGTTATCGCCCGAACTTAATATTCTACACGGGCTCAAACCTTTGCTACATTAATGGCCACCAATCTGATGTCTCTGTGTGCACGAGATCTGGGGCACTTGGAAGAAAGCGAGATCCTACTTGCATCAGTAAATATGCTATAGTATTTTTCATGACCAAAGTATGCTAACACCCAGAAAAATAAAGTTCAGAAGTACTATTAAATGGCCTTTCACCTTTTGACAATTCGTCCGTAATAATCTGAATGAGTTCTATCGCAACAGTCAAGCCATACTTGCTGCTGAGCTACGCGCAGAAAACAACGTTTCATATGCACGTACTAGGACAGTGGCGACATTTGTGCACATAGCGCTGGAAACCAACGCAACGTTGAGTCAATAATCGCACAAGCATTCACTTGCAAAGGATCACTCTCTTTATTTTTTTTCTAGCGGAGGACGCACTGCGTCTGTCCGATGCCATGGCTGCTTGATGTTTGTGGTGAAAATGTCCCGGAAATTATCGTGGGAATGTCGCACGCTTAGAGTGGATGAAATGAAGTGAATGACACAGCAACGAACAGTTATGAATCATATTTAGCCCTTGTAGCCGTAGCCACCATATCCGTATCCACCGTATCCTCCACCGTAGCCGACGCCTCTTCCGTATCCTCCGCCGAGACCAGAGTGAGCGAGAAGGGCGCCTCCTCCGCTAACCTTGTTCACATGGTGGACAGACCTCACGACGAAAGCAGGCCCGGCCACAACCTTGGCGAACGCAGGTCCTCCGCTCAAAAGGGCCACGCTGCTGCCGACGCCCACGCCTCCGACGCCGTAGCCGCCACCATAACCTAGGCCTCCACCATATCCCAGGCCTCCCCCGTAACCTAGGCCTCCGCCGTAGCCACCGCCGTAGCCGAGCCCATATCCTCCGTAGCCAAGACCTCCAAGACCATAGCCTCCAAGTCCACCCGCAGTTGCAGAAGCAACGATGACGCAAAGGGCGACGACAGTGCACTGCATAGGGGTTAACGACAGCATTATATGTTGTTTTTATGGGCGCATTATGGAGCAAGAATTCCATTAAAGCCAGCAAGCAGGGAAAGCTTATTGTCAAGATTATCTGGCCACAAGAGCCGCACTTCAAGAAATCGGTAAAAGCAGTAAATGCATTAGGTTGGTACATCATGACAATTTGTGTAGCAAAGACTTTGCTCATTTGAGCAACCGAATTTTATGAGCGATGCTTTTTTGATAAAGTAATTGCTTTTGACAAAAACTACCTAAAACTTTTTTTAGAACCTTAAGTAATTTTTCACACCACTCACAAAATGTTACAATAAGCTTGAGTGCTACATTTCGCCCCTAAACCATGGAGCTGTTCTAAGAATGTTTCAACTGTTTCTTCGTTTTATAGCTGCTAGTTCCTGTCACTTTTTGACTAGACTATACGTATATGAAGACGTCCACTAGGATTCCTCCTTCTTATTTAAACGTTACGTCCATCCTAATAACGTTTGATAAGTAAGATATCCGTCTCTTTTCCTACCACATGGCCTCATGGCATATCCCCAAACATTTGCGCCTTCTTACCAGGGAGTTCATGTTTGTGGCTGCTGCTGGTTGAGAGCGGATGACTGTGCCACCAGCTTACTGCCGCTTTTATATACTCCAAAATTACGCTGCTCACTCTCTCTCCACATACGAAGGGTCACGATTTCAACGACCGCATCGCGTGTCACCGTTGCCCGAGAACAAAAGTTAAAATCAATACAAGTGAGGAAGGTGCCTACGTCCGTAGTTCGATCGCATTTCACTAAGTGCTTTACGATCGTGCGCTTCTCCGCATACGCCAGACACGGAAAGAAAAACAGCGTTCGCAGTTGCCTTAGGAGATATGGCAAAGCAGTATCTTGCGTCGCAGCTGCCCGGGTGTCTCTTCCTCCGAATCGTGAGGAAACGACAGAGCACGTTTTTAACGGCGGTACTACTTTTGGCCGTACACGGAGCACTGGGTGCAGCCGGCGCTTTGCAGCACGTTGCATGCAAATGTTACGAAAGCTAGAAGAACTGCTTTATTGCCGACAAGCTTATTCTACAGGACACGGCGGTAAAAATGCGGCTATTGGCGACGTGCGCGTTTGGAGTCAGTGAAGTTTTGATGCCCGAGCTTAGCGCTATGCCATTCTATGTTTTGCTAAGGCTTTATTAGAGTTCACGAAGATTGAGTGCACTGAAAGCGAGGTGTTTACAGGTCCATTTCATTTGCAGCTAAGCTCGATTAGAAACGCTCGCATCAATATCACACGCCAGACAATATTCCAGGTAGTTAGTTTGTTTTTGGTATTTGAAATAAATTAAAAGAATTACATCGTGTCTCACAGGAGTATTCTTATCGCATGAGGTGCTAAATGGCTTTCTAGACTTCTTAGGACACTGAGGTCCAGACCCGGAGTGTATGGTTACTGTTTGTTTTTGCACCGTACCATAATTTTAAAGCTGCCTACGGCAGGTAATGCAATTTTGTCTCTCAGGTGCTCGCAACTCTCAGGCGCCAGAATACTACTGTTTCATAGAGCTTCAAATGATCCACTTTGGAGGCATGGTTTACAGCACAATAGGAGCGCGACAGTCCGCAACATCTTAAACAGAATAATTTATGTCCACAGCAGGATGAAAGCCTCTTCCAACGATATCCAAATACCCCTGTCTTGCGCTAGCTGATTCCAACATGCGCCTGCAAATTTCCTAATTTCATTACCCCACCTAGTTTTCTACCATCCTCGATTGCACTTCCCTTTTCTTGGTACCTATTCTGTAACTCTAATAGTCCACTGGTTATCCATCCTAAGTGTTAGTTATACTACCCAGCTCCTTTTTGGCCTCTTAATGTAAATTAGAAAATCGGCCATGCCCTCATATTCTCTCATCAACGCCGATCTCTTCATGTCTCTTAACGTTAGGCGCTAACATTTTTCGTTCCATCGCTCTTTGTGTGGTCCTTAACTTGTTCTCGAGCTTCCTTGCTAAACTCGAAGTTTCTACCCCATATGTTAGCACCGGTAGAATGCAATGATTGTACACTTTTCTTTTCAACGACAGTGGTAATATCCCTGTCAGGATTTGGTAATGCCTGTCGTATGCACTCCAGCCCAATTTTTTTCTTCTATAAGTTTCTTTCTCATGATCAGGGTCCCCTGTGAATAACTGACCTAGATAAACGTACTTTTTTACAGACTATAGAGGCTGACTGGCGATCCTGAATTCTTGTTTCCTTGCCAGGCTATTGAACATTATATTTTTCTTCTGCATATTAATCTTCAACCCCACTTTTACACTTCGTCGGTTAAGGTCCTCACCCATTTGTTGTAATTCGTCCCCATTGTTGCTGAATAGAACAATGTCATCTACAAACCGAAGGTTGCTGAGATATTCGCCATTGATCCTCACTCCTAAGCCTTCCCAGTCTAAGAGCTTGAGTACTTCTAAGCATGCAGTGAATTGCATTGGAAAGATTGTCTCTCCGTGCCTGACCCCTTTCTTGATAGGTAACTTTCAACTTTGCTTGTGGAGTACCAAGGTGGCTGTGGAATCCTTGTAGATGTTTGCTAAAATATTCACGTATGCCTCCTGTACTCCTTCATTACGCAATGCCTCTATGACTGCTGGTATCTCTACTGAATCAAATGCATTTTCATAATCTATGAAAGCCATATAGAGAGGTTGATTGTGCTCTGCAGATTTCTCGATGACCTGATTGATTACATGGATATGATCGATCTTAGAATATCCCTACCTGAAGCCAGTTTGTTCTCTCGGTTGGCATAAGTCAAGTGTTGCCCTGATTCTATTAGAAATTACCTTGGTGAATATTTCATACAATACTGAAAGCAAGCTAATTCTTCAATTCTTTACCGTCTCCCTTCTTATGGATGAGTATAATGTTAGCGTTCTTCCAGCTTTCTGGTACACTTGAAGTAGTGAGGCATTGCGTATAAAGGGCCTCAAGCTTTTCAAGTGTGATATCTCCTCCATCCTTGATTAAATCGACTGTTATTCCATCTTCTCCAGCTTCTTTTCCTCTGGTCATGGCTTTCAAGGCCCTTATAATTTCATTGCTAGTTATATAAGGGGCCTCTGTATCCTGTTCATCACTACTTCGAATAAAGGTGGCTTGGCTGCTCAGGGAACTGTACAGGTCAGTATAGAATTCTTCCGCTGCTTTTACTATGTTACCGAAATTGCTGATGATATTACCCTGACCATCTTTCACTCGATACATTTTTCCTTGTCCTATGCCTAGTTTTCTTCTCACTGATTTCATGCTCCGTCCATATTTAACTGCTTCCTCAATCTTTTCCACTTTATAATTTCGGATATCCCTTTCTTTCTTCATGTTGATCAGTTTCGACAGTTCTGCGAATTCTATCTGATCTCTCCAGTTTAACACTTTCATGTTTTCCCGTTTCTTTATTAGGTCCTTTTTTACTAGGAAGGCTTACCTACTGGTTGCCTTGGTGCCTTACATTCCACTTCAATTGCTGCTTCTAAGATCAGGCTAGTTACGGTTTCATTCATTACCTCTATGTTGTCTTCATCTTCCTGTTCTAAAGCTGCATACTTGTTTGCGAGCACCAGCCTGAATTGGTCTGATGTTACCCTTACTGCGTCTGGGTTGGCCTCTTTCTTCATGACTAACTTTCTTTCTCTTTTCAAATTGAGAGAAATCCTAGACGTCACTAACTTTACCACTGCACGGTCACTGCACTTTACCCTTCCTAACACTTCTACATCCTGCACTATGCTGGGATCGGAAGAGAGCATGAAATCTATTTCATTCCTTGTTTCTCCGTTTGGGCTTTTCCAGGTCCATTTACTGTTGCTGCGCTTCCCGAAGAAGGTATTCATTATTCGGAGCCTATTCCTTTCCGCAAATTCTACTAACCTCTCTCCTCTTGCATTCCTAGAATCGATGCCGTAGTTGCCAATTGCTTACTCACCAACCTGCTTTTTCCCCACTTTTGCATTGAAGTCGCCCATGACTACACTATGCTCAGTTTGCACCTTTATCATTGCTAATTCAACATCTTCACTAAACTGGTCGATTCCTTCATCATCGTGACTAGAGGTTGGGGCGTATGCTTCTACTACCTTTATTTTGTACCTACTATTCAGTTTTATTGCGACGACTGCTACCCTCTAATTAATGCTGTAGAATTCATCAATGTTGCACGCTTTGTCTATATGGACTAGAAATCCTACCCCGAATTCTCTCTTATCTGGTAGGCCTCTGTAGCAGAGGACGTGGCCGTTAGTCAGCACTGTATAAGCCTCACCAGTTCTTCTCACCTCACTAAGGCCAATAATATCCCTGGCAACACTTGATAATTCTTCAAATAGCCCTGCTAAGCTAGCCTCACGTGCGTGTGTTCAACGTTGCCAGGTTCAGTTTTCATTGGCGGCCTGCCCTGACCCAGAGATTCTTAGCACCGTCTGCCGCGTAGCAGGTCTGACCACCGCCTTGGTCAGGGGCTCCGCAGTCGCTGGAGACTGAGGGCCACGTGTAAATTGTTGGAGTCTTGAGGAGGTAGCGGCGGAATACTGCACCAGGGAGGCCAAAATCTGTTCTGGTGAGAGAGTGACTTTGTTGAAGCTCAGTGGGCCTTCCTAATTTCGTTGCACCTTGACTAGTATAGCCCCACCATCTCTCGGCGATATTTTTTGCCGGTGTCAGGCGCCACTCCATGACTGAAAGTGTAGTGGACTGGAGGATGATTCGCACTTACGACCTTCAGCTTACTACACAAAAAAAAACGCACAGAACATTACACGTCTAGGTATACAACAACATAATCCTCCAACTTAACTGCAGGATGACCCTAGATAAATGGTCATTAAATATTATATGTGGCACTAATGCCATGTGCATGTGCCACATATGCCCATGCCCATGTGCCATGCCATGGGCAGGCCGCCAATGAAAACTGAACCTGGCAACGTTGAACACACGCACGTGAGGCTAGCTTAGCAGGGCTATTTGAAGAATTATCAAGTGTTGCCAGGGATATTATTGGCCTTAGTGAGGTGACAAGAACTGGTGAGGCTTATACAGTGCTGACTAACGGTCACGTCCTCTGCTACAGAGGCCTACCAGATAAGAGAGACTTCGGGGTAGGATTTCTAGTCCATAAGGACAAAGCGCACAAATTAATGCGCAAATTACGCGTTCAAGACTGCAAGAAGATTCGTGCTTATTTATAAGTACCTCCACGCACTGAATGAAACTGAAATACTGCCCTATTCTATATACACGTGCGAGACACGCACAGCCTTAGACATACCCTTACATAGTAAGTCGAAGAGAAAAGAAATCTGTAGAGTATGCCATTACTAAAAGCGATCCGCGCAGTCCGTTTCTAAGGTGCGGTACTCTCTACGTGTGTGCGGGAACAACCACCCGGCGATTCCTAAAATCAGCTGAAGTAGACGGCAGAATAACGAGTATCTTACCTGATACAGTGTTATTTTCAGAACTCTCGAAATCCGAAAACAGTCTTAGTTTCACGGAAACCCACGCGAAATTTCTACATATCTCTGCGAAAGAAAACCACTGACGCCATCTTTTCTCGAGCGTTCAGCTGTCACGCTTTCCTGAAAGCAAACATCAAATTAACTCGAAAATTTATCTGCCTCTACCACGATCAGGAGAGACCAACACTGACCTCTGCCTAACAGAACGTTCCTAAAACTCAAAGTTGTTTGAAAGTATCCTCAGAGAAATGAATAATAATGAATGCGGCTTACCAAACGTGCCTCGAAAGAAATGCACTACTGTCAAACAGAACACGACTTGTCACGAACTCCCGCAGAAGCGTTACTCATCAACTGGCGCAACTTGCGCGTGACCTTCCAAACTATAATACGGCGCCCGTTAATCGGCGCGTCGCTGTGTGAAATATATGCCGTACCATGAGACCATGACGTTTTTGACGCCCGTTAATCGGCGTGTCGCTATCTCGAAACTATATGCCGCACCGTGAGACTACGACGTTTTTGGCGCCCGTTAATCGGCGTGTACTAGGAGAACGTCAACTGCCTGAACAATGTTTTCGTTATCCTAAGTCAGTCAAAGACCCCTCCCCGCATTTTTGTTATAATTTAATTGCTGTCAATGATTGTCAGCGTTCGAGACTTGGCCGGGTTACAATTGGTGACATAGTTTTAAAAGACTTATGAGGCTAAGTGTTTTTTTTTCTTTTATCAGCACCGCATCTAAAGAACACCTCGACTACCACTTAATATCAACAGATTGTGAAACAATTACAGTACAAAACTGAAATACGACGACACCAATCATCACTTCGTAATGCGATTTTTTTCTTCTTTTTTAAAGTTTAATCGTATGAGTGGTGCACTAGGGCACATGAGAACTATACACGACGGCGCGGCAGGTTACTAAACGCGTGCGCTGAATCCGAAGGCGTTGCATTGTATGTGCGATAAAACTGCAAGAAAACGTGACAGCGATTTATTTGGCAAGGGATATTAGTTGTAAGGTAGAAGAAGAGGAGGAAAGGTGGGGAGAGAAAAAGAGAAAGAAGTTACAATAAGCAAGGATGGCTACCCCTTTTGTTTTATTTTATCCAGTGTGGCCAATCGCCCTCGTGGGTACGAGCCCTGTTTTGAGGCAACAACAACAACAACCTTGTCATACTGATTATCTCAGTTTTATTAAAGATTTGGCGCAGTCAAGGACAGTATCGGAACCTATGTTGTGTTTTACCGAGGACCATGTGGTTGGACGTCACCGAAATCTGCACGGAGGGCGACAGGCGTGTGAGCGTGGCAAGCTTTTTCCACAGAAGATGGTTCGCTGTTCGGGTGAGCACTGATCTTTTCTTCAGAACGCTCACAAACACGACATTTTGGGATAGGTGATAGTACGTAACTGTGTACCACCAGCAAGAGTGAACAAGACCGGAAATTTTTCATCATATAATAGAATTCGAGCAGAGAAACAGTGAACGCCGGCAACAAATACTAGAGCTCGTGACGAAAAGCGTCCTCCATCATTCTCGGAGGCCGTCGTTGGAAACGGTAAAACCGGATGTTTACGATGGTTCATCATCAGCAAACGCTCAAGCCTGGCTGAGTTTATATAAGTACGCGTGCGACTAAAATAGTTGGCGACAAGACCTTGACAAGGTTATGAACATGCGCTAGTACCTACGAGGAATAGCGAAAACGTGACATGACTTGAGAATCACGGCAAAGAGGGCACCGGCCGTGGGATGAGTGGAGAGACAGTTTTTGACGTCTTTCTCTCGGAGTAAGTTCCAGAGCTGTGACAGTGCTATGGCCTTCAAATATAATTCTGGCCCTCTGGTAGAACACTTTTTGGAAAAGAGAAGGCTGCTACATGTTGCTCGCTCCACGTTATCGGACTCGTCGCTCATACCTCTGATTATATTACGACTTCCTAAGAACATGCAGCACAATGTCTAACTACGAACGTCGCGTACTGTGGATGACTTTCTTGAAAATATGAAAGATTTATGCACTCTTCAGCTTCAAGAGAGTGCTTTTAACGGCTACAGTAAGTCATCTAATGAAGATCACAGATTGCATGGTAAAACTGTGACCAAGTTGACATCGGGAGGTCACCCTTTCTCATTTCAAGAGACCATCTTCCTTACCGATCGCGCCAAACTTGTGCACATTTCTGTGCAAGCAAATGAGACGGACGTCAAGGCTTTAGTAGATAGTGAAGCTTCGATAAGGGTTGTAAACAAGAGCGAAATTCTGGACGTAAGCATCGTGGAAGATTGTCCTGCGACGGCGTATATTCACTACGGCAGGAAACAGACGTATAATGTGTGGGCGCAAGTGTTTATCACGTGAAAAGGAAAAAGCACCTTAACCAAGCCTCTCGTACTCGGCGGAGTAAAATATCAGTTGCTATTGTCTTGCCCAATCTTGCTACAGCTAGGAATTAACCTCTACTGGGATGGCGAAGTCACTGCTCGAAATGACCGCCAAATGTCTTCGGTTTCATTTTCTGAACTTCAACGGAAGCTTACTACAACAGCGGACGTTATCAAGCTGTATCCAGAGCGTCGGGGGTTATCCAAAGGCCACATCAAAGTTTGAAGTACCGTTCGAACTTCGCGAGAAGACAGTAGTGAAACGCAAGGCCTACCATATGTCACGAGAGAAGAAACATTGGTTGAAGGAAGAACTACAGAAGATGCTCGACGCCGGTGTCATCCGCCCATCAACCCCTCCCATTGCTTCTCCGGTCACCATTGCTCCTAAAGGAGATGACACATTTCGTATCTGCACTGATTACAGGCAGGTCAACACACAGACTGACTTATTTCCGTTTCCAACGACACTTATCGACGAAATCATATACGAAAGCGGGGGCAGTAAGATGTTTTCTCGATTGGATCTGTGCAAAGGCTTCTGGCAAGTGCCACTTTCAGACGAGACAAAAAAAATGTTCGCTTTTGGGACACTATTCAGCATATACGAACATAACAGACTACCTTTTGGCTGGAAAAAACTCACCTGCATGGTTTCAGAAGATTATGAACTGTGTTCTAATGCAATATATTGGAATTTTTTGCAATGTTTACATTCATGACATCATCGTGTATTCGAGGTCTGAGCTGGAGCACAGCGAACACATGGCGAAGGTCCTACAAGCACTGAGCAATGCCGATCTGAAGATAAATGAAAAGAGTGATTTCTTGCAGCCGTAGGTAATTTTTCTCGGTAGAGTGTTCAACGGTGCTACCAAAAGTACCGAACGAGAGTCCGTACATCGAATTTCCACACCTATGAAGCCGCATGACCTTCATTCGCTGCGAGTTTTTCTTCGACTACCAGGCCACTTCAGGGCTGTCATTGAGGATTTTGCAAAGATGACAAAGTGCCTGAAAAATAAGGATGTACCTTTTATTTGGTCTGATTAGTGCGAATAGGTCTATCATGAACTAGTGCGCCGCATCTCGTCTGACTCTGTACTAAGTTTACCTGACTTCAGCCTGCCGTTCGAGATGAACACTGATGCATCACACTACGGTACAGGGGCAGTGCTGTATCAGAGGGACTGCAGTTTTCCCCTAAACCGACAGCTCCGAGTGGTTGGGCACTATTCCTACACGTTTAGCGCTACTCAGCTGAACAACACTACTACATAGAAAGAGTCCCTTGCCGTCTTCATGGCCGTGGGATACTTTATATCATACATAGACGGGAGAAAATTCAAACTGTATACAGACCATCAGGCTCTGACCTATCTCCTCGGTCAGTCGGGGCCAAGAGGAAAGCTGGCGCGCTGGATAAACGAACTACAGCAGTCCGATTTTTAGGTTTACTACCGTGCAGGCAGCGGGTTGACGGATGCAGATGCGTTATCATTTCATTTCGTTTGTTCTCATTTTTTATTTCATTTATTTCTGGAAGTGTCCAAGAACAGCTCTAGGCCTTAGTATTGGTGCACGTGTGTTACGCAATGAACAGAAAAAAACAGGAAACCTGAAAGTACAGTGCTAAAATACTCCAACAATTTAATTACATTGACAGAAATCAGATAATGAGCAAATGCATGAACTGAGGAAATCAATATCGTAACGCAAGGTATTTTTTTGTCACAAGACGTGTTATAGCTTTAGAGTTGCAAGAGGAGTTAACGTAGAAAATGTTGGGATTACGCAAGTTAGGGCGAGGCACGTCGAACGTTCCAGCCGACAGTAAGTGGTTATGACTTAGTTTATACAACAATAAGTAATCGCGATATTTTCGCCTAAATTCTAGCGGTGTAATATTAAACATGCGCCGTATACGCTCATGGGCAAAAAATACGCGGCATCCCAGAAATCGACCGTAGAGGCTACGAATGGACCGTCACGGAACACATTTAATACAGATGCTGCGTATTCTAATACTAGTCCAAAAAAAGCTTTGTACGCCAAAAGGTTTATCTCATAGGTCGAATGAACAAATGATCGTCATAGGCAGCCTAATTGTCTGAAACCCTGGGCCCGAATTCACAAAAAACATCTTGTGCTTAGCTTTTTCGTAAGAATGAATTTGAGCCAATCTGAATGCCAGACATATCATTAGCGAATGCGGCCGGCCAATGGCAAAGCGAACTTACGAAACAAACACTTTGTGAATCTGGGGCGCTATAACGTAAAATGATTCCAAACTGTTTTGATTCCAAACTCCTGACGTCAAATTTGCGTAACCACCGACGCAAGCATCGGGCGGTGACACGCAGCGTTGTCTGAACAACCCAATCAAACACTCTCCTCGTTTATAGGAGGTCACCTTTGTTCGCTTTCAAAACGAGTAACATTGTCTACACTGAGCGGTTTTTCTTATATAATTGGCTGACAAGAGGCGAGGAGCACGCTCTAGTGGAGAGGGTTCGATGAGGCCGGGGCAGCACAGTGAAAATGAAGAGGGTGGTGCGGCTTCCCCGATTGGACCGCTTCGCCTTACTTAGCTTGCGGTGGCTGGTCGAAAATCGCGGCGGCGTGCAACGGCCGGATAAGAATGCCGCTAAAACGGATCCTCAGCAAGGAAGAGTTGGCAAAGCGATGTCGTATGCGTGCCGAAAGGGCTCGATAACATTTTACTGCCATGCAAAAAGGTTTATCATGCGCAAATAAATACATGCTCACCGGCAGGTGCGCGTACCGAGGGCGTGAGCGATCTGCCTCCTTCTACAGCCATCTTCTACTCGTTTCGGAACGGGGCAGTCTCTGGCTATTCAGAAAAATTTTCAGTTTCGTTCGGCACATTAATGCATTTTTTCGCGCACGCGTCAGTTTGACGCGGTGAGTTTTCGCGGTTTTGTGAGGTTGCGCGACAGACAGGCGAAGTGGGCGCAGCCCGAAAACATTACGGCAATAGCAGAGGGCAAATTGTTAAAAGGCGACTAATCAGGAATGATTATTTTTCTTTTGTGCAGCTTAATGATGCATAATCAGTGTGTACACGTTATATCAGATGGGGAGCTAACACGGTTTTCATGAATTCGCGTGACAGACAGGCGAAGTCGGCAGTGGCCCGAAAAATGTTTTGACCAATCGTGGAGGCTCATTGCTGAAGTCTGAATCAAAACAGTTTGGAATCATTTTAAGTTATAGCGCCCTTGGTCCCCGTTTTTTTTTCAACATACCTTACGTGCTCAATCCACCGTAGCTCTGAAGTCATAGTTACTCCTAAATACTTATATTTATGTAAAACACTGAAAGGTTGGCTGGCTAGTCTGTATGGGAACATTCGTGTTTTTTTTCTTAGTAGCTGTCATCGCTACGCACTTTAGGATATTCGAGACATCTGCGACGTGGAGCACCATTGCTCTATGTAGGTCAATGCATCGTTCAATATGGCCTGATCCCCGTTAGCAAGAAATTTCATAATATCGTACATAAGTGTCTGTGAAAAGCGGTATTTTAACAAGGATGTTATGAGCAATGACATTTATGAAGAGCAAAAAAAATAAAAGAGTGCCCAGAATTCATCTCCGAGGTATTCCGGACATGAATGGGGTGAAACAAGAGGTAGTGCCGTGGATGTTTACACTTATCTGCACGAAAGGTACGCTTCAGTTCAAGCAAACAAGGACAAGTTTATTTAGGATTCGCTTTAGTTAAGCAAGAGTTTAGAATTTGATAACCGGTAAAATACTTCTTCGAAGTCTAGAAAAATATTAAATTCATTACTTCTGTCTAACGCGGCCGCAAGACCATGAGTTGAGATTAGGAGTTGCATTACTGTGGAATTTTCGTGACAGAGTCCGCGTTGAAGGTTGGTAATGATGCGGTTTATTTCGAGGACCAGAGAGATATGCTTGAATGCGATATGTTATGGTGCTATTATGTAGCTAGATAAAATTGGTACAGGGCTGTAAGACAAAAGAGTTGAACGGTTATTAGCTTTAGGTATAGGGGGATTGTTGCATATTTCCAGTCATTGGGAAGCTCCACGCGCGCCATTGACTTAATAAATAGTAAACTCGGATGTTTTCAACACCATAAAGCGTACCTGATTAGAAAAGCGTTTTGTATTTAAGAACTTACTGATGATTTCTTTACGTCCAGATTTAATCAAAGTGCTAGTACACCATCTCCGTAAATGCGTATGTCGTCAAGAGGTGGTAATTCTAGAAAATCACAACACCAGGCGCTTCATCTTCTATAACTACAGCGCTGAAATAATCTTCTAGCGCCTGCAAAACTTCAAATACATAATCTATGACTTAATTCTTTATGCATAGACGAGACACAAACTTCTCTTGTGGTGACCAAATTAGTCCGGGTGTGAAACCAGAAATATTTTCTTGCGTAGGCTCTGAAAATTTTCTTTAGCGTCTATGATGCCGTTTTTCAACATGACGCACACCTCGGCAATCTTATCTGCATAGTTGAGCGAAGTATACTGCTTGTGATTCTTACCTGGTTGTTTAAGGTTACGCACAATTCACGCAATATGCTTTGTCGTCCAAGAATTCGAGTTTTGTACTATGATCCGTTCTTATTTTTTTACAGTTAAGGTGTATATGGCTAGGTTCTGGCGCATCGCTACCGTGGACAAAACGACGCATGCAAGAATAAAGTGGGCCGATCCTGGTGATTGTGCAGAAAGCGGCTCCAAGTCAAAGAAACATACGTTGGCACGGGCCCTTCACGAAGCCACCAGGTCTCACACAGTCGATGAACTCGTCTCCAAACTCATACAGAAGCACCTACCCGTCCGGCGCGATGGGGTTTCGGCAACCCAACTTCCGGACTACCGAGGCCGTTGCCTCAAGCTGGACGATGACTTCTTCGTTGCCCATGAGATTTTCGCGCTCAACCGCAACTCTGCGCTGGGTCCGGACGGAGTCAACAACAGAATGTTGAGAAACCTCGACGACCCAGTGATTATCTTTCTAACCGACAAGATCAACGAGTCATGGAAGAGCAGCGTTGTTTCTGCAGAATGCAAGACGGCCTGCACGGTGCTCATTCCCAAGCCCGGCAAGGCCCCGAACATCGAGAATCTCAGGCCGATTTCTATAACGTCCTGCATCGGCAAGGTCATGGAGCACGTCGTCCTCAACAGGCTCAACGGGTGCCTCGATGACAACGAGGTTTACACGTACAACATCATCGGCTTCTGCGCCGGACTCTAGACGCAGGATGTCATGAAACTAATCAAGCATCAGGTCGTGGACGGCCATTCCAGAGACGTCAAGGTTTTTTTCGGTCTGGACCACGAGAAGGATTTCGACAACGTGATCCACACCTTCATCGTCACGACTATCCCAGACTTGGGTCTCAATTCCAGATTCCACAGCTCCGTCAGATCTTTGCTAACGGACAGGAAAGCCAAGCTCCGCATTTTTGACTTCCGCTCTGAGGATGTGCTCCTCGGAGGACGGGTTCTCTCCTCAGGGCGCCGTCATCTCCCCCACACTGTTTTACGTCTGAATGATTGGCCTTTCCAAGACGTTGGCACGTGTCGAGGACGTGAACCACACCATCTATGCCGCCGACATCACCCTCTGGTACTCCGGCGGCTGCGAGGGCAGAGTCGAAGAAGCCATGCAGGAGGCGATCTCCACCCGACCGGACGTCGATGCCCCCCCCCCCCCACCTCCCGCGAAGTTGGAGCTTCTGCTGTAGAGAAAAGAGATGGGGGGGGGGGCAAACCCTAAGATTAGCAGCCATTCTCCTACTTGTATCCTACTCCAACTTGTTATGGGGGGGTGGGGGGGCAGGGGTGATACCCAGGGTCGACGTCATTCGGGTCCTGGGCATATTTGTCGAATTCAACGGTGGGAACGGAACGGTTCTCCGCAAGATCATCGCAATGACGGACAACGCTTTCCGCCTTGCTCGCAGAATCGCAGACACCAAAAAAAGCCAATCTCCTGAGGCCGATCAACGCCATCGTGCGATGCCCCTACACGTACACTATCTCTATGCACAACTAGCACAGAGCGGAGCAGCACAAGCTCAACGCTCTCATTCGCAAAGTAGTCAAAAGGGCTCTCGGGCTACCCATCAGGACCAATACCGAGGATCTCCTCAAGCTTCGGGTAGACAACACCGCCGAGGAGATTGCCGAAGCCCAAGAATGCGCGAAACTCGCTCGCCTGACCATCACAGCGGCTTGTAAAAGCATCCTCGAAGAGCTGGGTTACCACCTTGCGCTATCTTTGAGGGCCAGTACCCCGATCGCTAGGTGCATTCGAGACAAGTTCGAAGTGGTCCCCGTGCCCGGAAACGTCCATCCCGTCCACAACGAGCGTAGACGCAACGTGAAGGCAGTAGCGATCCTCAGACAGATCAAGCAACAAGGCCTGAGACCAAGCTTCGTCGACGCCGCAGGGTACAGCGATGGGAAGACCTTTGCCGTCGTCGTGCTTAACTCCATCGCCAAGATTTCCAATAGCACTTCGACTCGCACTTCATACCCCGAAGTCGCCGAGCAATACGCCACCACTCTCGCCCTGGTCGTGGGTCCGAGAAATATAGCGATTCTAAAACAGCAGTTAGGGCTTTTAAAAAGGGTCGCATCGCCGAGCAAGCTGATCGTCTTGTTAGCGTCTCGAGTCCGGATGCTCTCACGCATCATTCGATTCACTGGTGTCCCTGTCACGTAGGGTCGGTTGAAGGTGCTCCCTGAACCTCAGTGAGTCTGCTCACGAGGCTCTGCGCAACCTCGCCGACCGCACTTCCTCTGTAACTAGCGCCGAATCCCCTCCCCCTTACGGCCGC
Organism: Dermacentor silvarum; assembly: GCF_013339745.2. NCBI lineage: Eukaryota > Metazoa > Arthropoda > Arachnida > Ixodida > Ixodidae > Dermacentor > Dermacentor silvarum. The sequence goes on from NC_051156.1 coordinate 58,575,575, forward strand.
AGGGACGCTCCCGCTGCTCACGACGACGTTATGAAATTCTAGTAAATGTCTAGAAGGGTCTGTCAACCCCCTCACCCCAAGTTGAATAGGGCGCAAGCCGTTTCTCTTAGACTCTTACATACCGGCCCATATCCGCGTCTGGCGATTCTACACGAAGGTTACCCTGACGTATATCGCGACGACGCTGCCCGTCTTGCGGGCAGACCTCTATTTTAACACACATGCTCTGGGAGTGCGGTTCGAGATAACCTAAGTTCAGGAAGGAGAAGTGGGACTCGCGTCTCCGTAGCCCCGCTCTAGACAAGCAAATCTCGGCTGTCCGGCGTATCCGCGACCGGGCCGGTGGGCTAGACCTGCCGGTCCCGACATGGGACTTGCCGGGTGCGCGACGAGTTCGCGTCCTCGCCAGACCTCCAATAAAATTCTTTCATTCACTCACTCACTCACTCACTGTCATGTGGGCCGATCCTAGTGATAGTGCAGAAAGGGTCGAAGCTCAATGGCACATACCCCTGTGGGCTCGGGGACCTATAACACGCCCTTGAACTACTCTTGTCACATGTGAGAACCAAAGAGACAAGAACAATGCACCGTAGCGATGAACGCTGTTGCCCAAACGCTAGTCTATGATGATGCGTGTCGAAACGTCAGTGACAAAACGTAATAGTCCACCAACAAATGTGCCGCAATCTCTCTTGACATAGCCATTTCCCTAGTGACGTCATCAGTTGCCTCTTGGACTCGGTATGGCTTTCGTGGTTATGTTAAGCCACTCGCCGTATACCATACTGACCACAAGGCGATGGTTACCATGGTTACAAAATAAATGATGAACACCGGGATCTTTGAGTGTATGTCTCTGTATTCGCTCAATATAGTCCATAATGATAATATATAAATTCATTATAGCAGACCCACCATCGTCACAGCTTCACTGGCTTCCATCTTCACAGTAGTGGCAGGGCTCTGACTATTTTAAATAACGATATTATCTATACATCGCAAGACCAAGTCCATAAAAAACACCATAACTGCTCAACGGAGGCATCGTCGGTGCCACATAGAGTTCTGAAAGTTAACTACCCAGTGCATCTAGCCTGTCGATATCGCTAGCGCTGGAGAAATAATTATCGTTTCTTTTTCTGAAGTTTAAAATCAGAGCGCACTTCCATTGGTAAGCATGCTATCTTGCGATCTGACGTACCGTCAACGACCTTTAGCGAATGATCTCGGCGGAGGAAATTGTCATTCAGCTTTGAACCAACACGCCCAAATCAAAGCTTTAATTCAAGATAGACTTGCTATTATGGTGAGTGCGGGTGGGTTCACTAACAAGTTCTGTCAGAATGTGTAAGTGGAAACTGAACCTGGCAATGATCAACAAACGAACGCTCTCGAGTGAGGCTAGCTTAGCAGGGCTGTTTTAGGAAATATGAGGCATTGCATGGGACATTCTTTACTGTATGTATTATGCGTTTGCACTGTGTTTCATAATCCAATGTATCATAATGTGGCGCATCCTAGACATCTTGATTGTTGTGCTTATTTTTGAAATTTGATAGACATCATTTGGGATGTATAATACAAAACGCGTCTTAGCTTTGTTGTTCACTTAGTGTAATTCATTATTTTATAAAGGCTATATAACTTTCTGAAAAGATTAATGTTGCTTTACATGTTCCATTTTTGTCTGCTACACTTTAATTGTTTATCCTAACAAATGAGTGTTTGATATGTTGTACGTATGCCGATAGGGGACTTACTGCTGCAATGTGAGGGCCTTCAGGCACATTCAAGCTGTATGTCGCAGCTTTTTGCCTGGAGGACCCCCAACAATGTTTATTGGAAATAAAGTCATTGTCATATTATTGGCCTTAGTGAGGTTAGAAGGCCTGGTGAGGCTTATACTGTGCTGACTAACGGCCGCGTCCTCTGCTACAGAGGTCTTCCAGATAAGACATAACACGGGGTAGGATTTCTAATCCAGAAGGACATAGCGGACAGCATTGATGAATTATACAGCATAAATCGGACTGTAGCAGTCACCGTAATAAAGCTGAATAAGAGGTATAGAATAAAAGTAGTACAAGCCTACGCCCCATCCTCCAGTAACGATGATGAAGAGATAGAGCAGTTTTATGAAGACATTGAATTAGCGATGAGGAAAGTGCAAACTCCGTATACTGTAGTCATGGGCGACACCATTGGAAAAGTGGGAGAAAGCAGGCTGGTGAACAAGCGATTGACAAATACGGCATCGATTCTAGGAAGACTAGAGGAGAGATGTTGGTAGAATTCACGGAAAGAAATAGACTTCGAATAATCAATACCTTCTTCAAGAAGACCAGCAACAGGAAGTGGACCAGGAAAAGATCTAATGGAGAAACAAGAAATGACATAGATTTCATACTCTCGGTCGATCCCAGCACAGTGCAGGTTGTAGAAGTGCTAGATAAGATAAAGTACAATGACCATAGAGTAGTGAGGCCTAGAATTTGTCTGTATTTGAAGCGAGAGAGCGTAAAATTAGTCAAGAAGAAACGGGCTGACCTAGACGCAGTAAGTGTAAAAGCCGACCAATTCAGGTGGGTGCTCGCAAACAAATAGGCAGCTTTAGAACAGAAAGAAGAAAGAAGGTAATGCATCAAACGTTAACTAAGCCGATATCAGAAGCAGCAATTGAAGTGGGAGGTAAGGCACCAAGGCAACCAGCATTCTCCCAAGTAACAAATTACCTAATAAGGAAACGACAAAGCATGAAAATGTCAAACTCTAGAGATAAGATAGAATTCGCTGAACTGGCAAAACTGTTCAACAAGAAAAAGTAAGAGATATTCGAAATTATAACAGTGGGAAAGATTTAGGAAGCCGTAAAATATGGATGCAGCATGAAATGAGTGCGAAGAAAACTTGGCATACCACAAGGCTGGCTGTATGCACTGAAAGATAAGCAGCGCAATATCGTAAGCAATTTCGATTACATTGTAAAAGCGGAGCAAGGATTCTATACTGACCTAAACAGTACCAGAGCAGCCAAGCTTTATTGTGTGTGCCAAATTATATAGCTTGAAATGGAAAGGTGAAAGGGAAACAAAACAAAAGAAAAAAGAGACGCGGTTTAGATGCCAGTCGCGCTTAGGTCTGAAGGTAAAACTAACAATCATATAATAAGTCAAGTAGATATCAGTATTCCTTGTCGGTGAGAACGAGTGAAGGGGAGCTGACGCATAACGGGCCTATGCGCATCATCGTGACAGTTTCAAAAATTGCCCGTGCTTGACTGTCGATGACGGCGCAGTACCTTAGTATCATCAAGCACCGGCCTGCACTCGCACTTGGCGCATAGGATAGGGAAATTGCTTCCATTCTTGTTTTTGACGTTATACGCATGTTCCCGCAATCTTTCGTTGAGACAGCGTCCGGTCTGGCCGATGTACGTTCTGCCACAAGAGGTGGGAATCTTGTAGACGAAGGTGTGATTCTTGCTGCGGGAACTGTTGTAGGGTGGCGGGCGTTCACTTTCCTGCATAATGAGCCCAGTCTGTTGGGGGCTGAGAAACCAAAACGAACACCGGCTCGTCCTGCTGGTTTTTTTTTATTCTGTGGGAAACGTCGTGCACGTATGGGATAACTGATAATTTTGTTTTGTCGAGTTCAGGCCTCACCTTGTCCCTGGGACTTCTGATCTCTTTGGCAAGAACTTCGAACAAGGAACAAAGTAGGTCTTCCGGGTAGCCGCTTCCTCTCAAGCGCTGAAGTTTGCTGTTGTCGCTTTGTTGAATTTCATGATGGCAGGAGCGATAGAGGGAATTTTGAGGGCTCCAAGTGCAATGGCACGCTTCACAATTCTCGAGTGACCTGACGTGTAGGGAAGTAGGTGCTTCTTGGAGCGAGAGGCATATGCCCAGCAAATGTGGCTGGGGCTCAGGTGGAGCTGCAGGTCACGAAAGCGGATTACGCCTTCTACCGGCAGTTGTTGATCTACTTGGACAGGGGCTTCTTGCTGGTTTGACACTGATTAAAACCAAGAATTCATAGACGTAGCGGATCAATTTTAGTGGTCCAACGTGTTCCCGGAGATCCTGCAGGAGCCTATCGTAGTGTGCGAGGAGAAGGTTGCTCAAAATTGGAGCGATACGGGAGCCAATGCAGACTCCATTCTTTTGCACAAACAACTGCTCATTCTGCCTAATCACTGGGGAGCATAACTAAAGGCGTAGCAAACACAAAAAATATTGGCAACACTGTTGCCGATAGCATTCTGGAAGCGCAAGACGCTCATCGATGCCCTCATCGCGCAAGACATGCTCATCGATGCTCTCCTGTACCACGGTGGCCAGGTCATCTTGGGGAAGGGAATAAAACTTATCCTTTATGTCCACTGAGAAGGCGAACATTCCGAAGGGCTAGACTAGGCCAAGTACAGAGAAACCTCTGAAGGTCTGTGGACCAAAAACGGATCTTTGACTTTTAACAACGACAAACAGTTTAGCAGGTAACACCCCAGACACATTTGCCAAGTTCCAGCCTCAGAAACAATGACCCTAAAGCGGGTGCGCTCCTTTTGGGTTACCGCCGTGAAAAAAGCTGAAAGGCAAAGCTCTTTTGAGTTCTAGAGCGTGGCTGCCAGCTTCGTAGGTCCTGCTTTTTCGCAACTTTCGATGGCGAGCTTCTTGGTCTTTGTTGGTTGGAAATTCACGGGATACTTGAAAATGTCGTGGAAGAACCTTTGCGCCAACTGTCGGTACGTCCCGGAATTGGCTACTACAAAATCACCTTCCTTATATGCTTGAATCAATTTCGAGTCGTTGTCGCGTAGGAACGAGACCGCACTGCATGGGCAGGTTCAATGGACGTCAGGAAGCGCTTCAGCGGATTCGAAAAGAATGCGGTCGCTATCGGGCTGTGTCGCCTTGCTGGCTGCTCTTCTAACGAGAGGTAGGTCTCTGTTCTATCCAATTTTCGGGCAACGCTAAACTTGGGCCACATTCTTAGAAGATCCTCGTCTAGGAAGGAGGACACCCCGAGTTTTGTGACAGGCTGACCTGATACTGGAGCGGGAGGTTTCTTGGGTATCTTTGGGAGCAAGTGCATCCACAGACCCTTTCAGCCCGGCTACTTTCATTCGAAGTAGTGATGACCAGGATACAGAGGCTCCTTCTGTAATTAGTGATTAGGTTACAAGGGCCTTGCAAGACATGAACCGGAGAAAAGCTGCTGGGGAAGATGGGATAACAGTCGATTTATTAAAAGACCGTGGAGATATCATGCTTGAAAAGCGTGTGGCCCTTTATACGGAATGCCCCACGACCTTATGTGTACCAGATCGCTGGAAGAACTCCAACATTACACTTATCCACAAAAAGGGAGACTTTAAAGAGTTGAAGAATCATCGACCCATGAGATTGCTGTCTGTACTGTATAATATATTCCCCAACCAAATTTCCAATAGAATCAGGGCAACGCTTGACTTCAATCAACCAAGAGAACAGGCTGGCTTCAGGAAGGGATATTCTACAATGAATCACATCCATGTCATCAATCAGATTATCGAGAAATCTGCGGAGTACAATAAACCTCTCCATATGGCTTTCATAGATTATGAAAATGCATTTGATTCAGTAGAGATACTGCAATCATAAAGACATTGCGTAATGAATCAGTACAGGAGGCTTATGTGAATATCTTCGGAAATATTTACAAAGATTGCACAGCTACATTGGTTCTTCCCAAGAAAAGTAGAAAGTTGCCTATCAAGAAAAGGTTCAAGTAAGGAGACACAATCTCCCCAATGCTATTCACTGCATGCCTAGAAGAAGTATTCAAGCGCTTAGATTGGGAAGGCTTAGGAGTGAGGATCAACCGCGAATATCAGCAACCTCCGGTTTGGAAACGACATTGCCCTGTTCAGCAACAATGGGGATGAATTACAACAAATGATGGAGGACCTTAACCGAGAAAGTGCAGGAGTGGGGTTGAATATTAATCTGCAGAAGACGAAGTTATGATCAATAGCCTGGCAAGGGAACAAGAATTCAGGATCGCCAGTCAGGCTCTCGAGTCTGTGGACGAGTACATTTATCTAGGTCAATTACCCACAGGGGACCCTGATCATTAGGAGGGAATTTACAGAACAATAACATTGGGTTGGAGTGCATACGGCAGGCATCGCCAAATCCTGACTGGGAGCTTAACACTGTCGTTGAAAAAAGTGCCAAGTTATTGCATTGTACCGATTCTAACATATAGAACAGAAACTTGTAAGCTAACAAAGAAGATCGAGAACAAGTTAAGGACCGCAGAAAGAGCGATGAAACGAAAAATGTTAGGCCTAACGTTAAGAGACAGGAAGAGAGTGGTGTGGATCAGAGAACAAACTGGGATAGCCGATAGCAGTCGAGGACGGCAGAAAACTAGGTGGGGTGATGAAGTTCGAAAATTTGCAGGTGCTAGTTAGAATCACCTAGCACAAGAGAGGGGTAATTGGATATCGCAGGGAGAGGCCTTCATCCTGCAGTGGACATACCCATAGGCTGATGATGATTATGATTTAAGAGGAGTATATCAACAAATCGTTGAGAGGGGCTAGCGAGAGCTTCTAGAAAGTCATTAAACTGACTTATTGATGCAAAATAGAAATCCTGAGTTTGAGGATGAATTACAAGAACAAAATTTATTTGAATCCTAAAATTCATTGAGCCACCTAGGGATCGATGTTCGTGGTTTGTGGTGGTCTGAGATGGCGCCTCTCGATGGCCAGAGTTCACGGCGGCAATGCGAAGGAAGACACAGCGTCTGGTGGAGGACAGTGTTATTTCCGCAGCAAATCGTCTGGCCAACCTCCGTCCAGGCAACTCTCCCCGTCTCATGCCGGGCGCCTGTATTTAAGGTCTCAGTCTCGCTCAATTAAACAACCCAACAAAACGCAGACATTCTTTAACTGTGTCGGCTTTCCCCCACCCCTATGGGAGCAACACTCATTCGTCAAACACCGCAAGCGTTTTCAGTCACTCGCTGCCGGTAAATTGCCCTCCGCCATGCCTACTTGAGCAAACAGTTATCGGTTCGTGGCAATCTGCAGCAACACGGGTTCAAAAAGCCGCATCCAGCGCAATTATATTCCTCCCAAAATTAAAGACCCGCCGCCACCGCTCACTTCAATGAAACACACTTTCCACGTGTGCTTTGTCATTTCTCTGCCCACTGGTTCGGGGGGCGCCGTCACGGCTTTCTACATAATTTCTATGACGGCCCCCATGTGCATTGTTGTATGCCCTGGGACTTACTGCAGCTGCATGCAGTACAAAGAAGACTGCTTAGAAAAGCGTGGCAAATCGCAGCAAGGCCCCCCAACTTCTGCACTGTCAAACGGACTTCTCTCTCCTGCAAACATGTCGCAGTTCGGAGGATTGTATAACCCCTCGACAACTAAATGAATTTTATTAGGAAATATTTAACTATAACGCCTTCTAAGTCTCAGGCATCAGGTAATCTGGACATGCCCAATGACTCGCTGTATAATAATGCAGCTCGGCCTTCCCCTGCATCTCTCTCATAAAGAAAGATGCTGTAAACTTGGGGTGTTTTTTCAGATTCTCCATCGTCTTGATGCAGGCAAGTCTCATTTACCACTATATTATGTAGCTTATCAGCAATAAGACCGCTTTCTAATTTGGATAATTTATGTGGCATATGCTACGAGCATACATATTAGGTCATTAAATCTCACCTGAACTACGATCAGCAGTTCTTTGAATTTTGAAGGAAGTCATTGATTCAGTCATTTCTGTTTTATTTTCCAGAAAGTAATACACATTTCTGGTAGGGATACCTGGCGAAAAGCTGTTTTTTGACAGCTTGACTGGGCCAGGGCAACTTGGAAACGGTTAGCAGTGGTGACATTCAGGATATGAATAAGAATAATGATAAAATATAGCCAATAATATCACATACAAGTGACATGCACATATTCTTGCACATATACATATTCACAGATACACTAACACACGCATATACTATACTATATATACAAATAAACAGATTACACTTCAACAGTGCACAGATACCACAAAAAAGTTATAACATGTCCTTTTGCAATAATAATATACTTTCGAAGCTTACACGAGGTTGAAAATAAAACCACTTGTACAATCTGCATTGCATCCTGATTTCCTGATAGTTACGGTAGGGATCCTGAAGAAATGGTAACGAGCTAATCTCAAATGCCAATTGTTGCAGTGAAGCATTACGGAGACGGCGTTCGTCGACTGGCAAGGAGCCGAGGTTAGCGACAGCGAACGTAACGTATAAGCGATTAATTATCATCATCAGCCAATATTTATGTCCACAGCAGGATGAAGGCCTCTTCCAACAAACTCCAAGTACCCCTGTCTTGCACTAGCTGATTGCAACATGCGCCCGCAAATTTCCTAATTTCTACCGTCCTCGACTGCGCTTCCCTTTTCTTGGTACCCATTGTGTAACTCTAATAGTCCACCGGTTATCCATCCTAAGTGTTAGAAATACTGCCCAGCTGCTTCTTGTCCTCTTAATGTAAATTAGAAAATCGGCTATGCGCGCATGTTCTCTCATCCGCACCGCTCTCTTCCCGTCTCTTTACGTTAGGCCTAACATTTTTCGTTATGTCACTCTTTGTGCTGTCCTTAACTTGTTCTCGAACTCCTTTGTTAACCTCTAAGTTTCTGGCCCATAAGTTAGCACCGGTAGAATGCAATGATTGTACACTTTTCTTATCAACGACCGTGGTAAGCTACCAGTCAGGATTTTGCAATGCCTGCCGTATTCACTCCAACTCAATTTTATTCTTCTGTAAATTTTCTTCTCGTGATCAGGGTCCGCTGTAATTGACCAAGATAAACGTTTGTCTTTAAAGACTCTAGAAGCTGACTGGCAATCCTGAATTTTTGTTTACTTGCCAGGCTATTGAACATTAACTTTGTCTTCTGTATATTAATCTTCTACACCACTCTTACACTTTCTCGGTTAAGGTCCGTATTAATTTGTTGTAATTCGCTCCCATTGTTGCTGAACAGGGCAATGTCTTCTACAAACCAGAGGTTGCTGAGATATTCGCCGTTGATCCTCACTCCTAAGCCTTCCCAGTCTAAGGGTTTGAATACTTCTTCTAGGCATGCAGTGAATAGCATTGGAGAGATTGTGTCTCCTTGCTTGAACCCTTTCTTGATAGGAAAATTTCTACTTTTCTTGTGGAGAAGCAATGTAGCTGTGCAATCTTTGCAAATATTTCCGAAGATATTCACATATGCCTGCTGTACTCCTTGATTCAATGCCTTTATGACTGCTGGTATCTCTACTGAGCCTAATGCTTTTTCATAATTTATGAAAGCCATACTGTCACCTGCCTTCTGAGAGAACGGGCGACGCGACGTTTATTGAGGGTAGCGGCTCCTGAAAAGCACGGCGCTGGGAGCTGGCTTTCGAGCGGGCGGAGAAGCACGCGCACTTCTTTCTTCTTGTCCGTGCCTGCTTCTTAGCAATGTACCCACTGCTGCTGGTGGCAATATAGAGAGCTTAATTTTTTTAAATGCAGCTTCTGTCATGAACTTAGCTTATATGCTTTCACCTTTTTTCCTGCGCTACTATTTTCACCAAATATTCTAAGGTGTTTAAGATTGCCAAGTCATGTAAAGTACCACCCAGCAATGATTTTGTATAACATGAGAGAATATCTACATAATAAACAAATACAAAATAAATAGGTGATTTGAATTCTTTATTTGACCAATTGTTAACTACGAGGCATGCAGCTAATGAGTGCGTCGACGAAACGGGAAAAGTTGTATGTCACCGAGCCGACAAGAGAAAGAGATGGTCATCCGTGGTTGCCTGCGTAATGAATACCAGGCAGCATATACCATGTTCTTGCTACAGGGGTAGGTGGTTCGATCGAGTTCAAATCACCCTGACGAATTATCTCGTTATCTTTTTGTTTCCGCAAAACACTATTGTTTGCGGTTTTTAATTGTGCTATGGGGCGGCGGTTTAGACTCCTATAAAAGTTCACTTGCCCACACGTCAACGAGTAGCCTGTGAGCCTTAGACACGCTGCCTATGCAATGATCTCGTAACCCCGGCTAGTACAATTAAAGTGGCCATAAGTGTTAACTGGCACAACCCCTACAGATATCAAGGACGTATTGCCCGAAACTGGCGCAGAGCAGATGCATCTATGGATTTGTGCTCGAGAGAATAACGAAAAGGGAAGTAGTCAGGCTTTGCGAACTCGTTAACGTCATAGTGCCATCTATCGTGTAAGTGTGCGTCACTTGAAGTAACACAGAACTAATCACCAGTGTTTTACTTCTGTGGTTTGATATGTTTCGCGTACGTTAGGCCCTATAACGTAAATCTAAATTTCAATCTCTTTTTATTCCCAACTCCTAGCGTAAATTCAGGTAACCGCTACAAAAGCTTCGGGCGGTGGCCCGCAGCTTTGTTCCGACCACCCAATTAATCGCTTTACTTGTTTATAAGAGGTCACTTTTGTTTGCTTTCACAATTATGTTTGGCATAATAATGCATATTTAATGCCTCCATGTCACATTGACGTGATAAGCTTTCACGGTTTTGTGGCGTCGCATAACAGGCAGCCGAAGTGAGCGCACCCCGAAACCGTTTGACCCATCGCGGAGGGCTAACGGCGAAGAAGGCGTGGAATTCCACATAATTACATTTTGTTCGGTCTAATGATGCATAATAAGTGTGCACACGTCATATCAGATGGGGAGTTATCGCGGTTTTCGTGACGTCGCGTGACAGACAGACAAGGCCCAAGAAATGTTTGACTAATCGTGGAGGATTGATTTCAGAACTCTATAGAAAAACCATGAAATTGCTTTACTTTATCGCGCGTCTTATTTACAACAAGCAAGCTTTCCCTCTTCCACATGTTTCCAATCTTTCAATCATAGCCTGACATTTCAACACTCCGTGGTTCTTCCCACGCAAATGGAAGGATACTACATCGCCGCTGCGGTGAAATTCTGCATCGAGGGTTTAACGTTAGCAAATCACAATGAAATTTGTCATGTGTGAATTTATTCACTTGTAGAATTTGAGAATCGCCGACATCAATAAAACATATAGACATTCAGGTAATAATGGCTTTGCAAGGACGATGCCACACATGGTCTCAATCTTCATATTTTTATTTTTGTCTAGCGAAAAGAAAAATTTACAATGAATTCGGTGAGCTCGATGTCCTCAATGAAGAGGTATGTCACTAAACAATGACGCACTTGACTGCATTACTCGTAGTCCTTCTTCTTAGGCCACTAAGGCAATCATGTACTCGCTGTCATGAGGTCACCACAAGCGGCGATCCCAAGCTGCATTTACACCAGGAATAAAAATTACATGCACTCCTAATAAACTCGGTCAGCCCTTGTAGCCGTATCCACCGTAGCCACCACCATAGCCGTAGCCGCCTCCATATCCACCGTAGCCACCACCATAGCCGTAGCCACCTCCGTATCCGTAGCCTCCGCCATATCCGTAGGCGCCTCCGTACCCACCGCCGAGGCCAGAGTGAGCGAGAAGGGCTCCTCCGCCGCTGACTTTGTTGACGTGGTGAACCGTCCTTACCAAGAAAGCTGGTCCGGCCACGGCCTTGGCAAATGGAGGTCCTCCGCTAAGTAGAGCGACGCTGCTGCCGACGCCTACGCCTCCAAGGCCTGCACCCCCGACGCCGTAGCCTCCGCCGTAGCCTCCGCCGTATCCCAAGCCGCCGCCGTATCCGAGGCCGTAGCCGCCGTAGCCAAGACCACCAAGACCGTAGCCACCGAGGAGTCCCCCGGCAAACGCACAGGCTACGATGGCTAGTTAGTTAGTTAGATTGGGTTTATTGGCGCAAAAGCGACTTAGGCTTTGCTGCGCCAGTCACAGGGTGTTAAAGTCAGTGATAGAAAAGAGTAAGACATGCGTTATTTAGAGTCTGTTCAAAGAGCCTACTTCGTCCAAAAAATTCACTACATCTGTAAAAGGGACAAGGGAATCGTCTCCCAAAATGAGAATGGGGTGTAGTGGTATATGTGAATTGTATAGATCGTGGAAATGTTTTTGTCTTTGTCTTTCAGTATGTGGGCATGTAATTAGAATGTGTAGTACCGTAAGTGGTTCTTGACATTTATCACATACCGGTTGTGCTTCCTTTGTGAGTAGATAATTGTGCGTGAGGTGTGTGTGCCCTATTCGGAGTCTGGCTAAAATTACCTCCATGAAGCGCTCTTGGTGATAGCAGGTTTTCCATTCACCTAGTACCGGTTTGATGATGTGCAATTTATTATTAGTGTTCATGTTCCAATGACATTGCCATTTGTTATTTAGTGCTCTGCAAATAGCTCGAAGCCCATCCTTCAAAGGTAGCTTTATTTTAGATATAGTTTTGTGTTTCGCATTAGCAGCGCACATATCCGCCTTTTCATTTCCTTGGATCCCAACGTGACTTGGGACCCAGCAGAAACGAATTGAGTGGTTTTGATTTACGCGTGACAGTGTGTGTAGGATGTCGCCGATGAGAGGTTTTTGCTCCGATTTTAAGTTAAGGGCTCTTAGAGTACTTAGGGAGTCTGTGTAAATGACTGCTTTCTTGTGCTTTCCATTTACAACTTCTTGCACTGCCATCCACAGAGCATAACATTCGGCTGTGAAAACAGAGACGAATAGGGGGAGTCTAACAGTCTGTTCCCATGTTCCTGATATGACACTGCTTCCCACGTAATCACGTGTCTTTGAACCGTCTGTGTAAAACTCGTTGTAAGTACTATATGTTTCTTGTATTGTGCGGACCTCTTGTATCATGTGCTCCTGTGGGGTATCCTGTTTCTTAAGGTGTGTTAGTGATAAATCTAGAAAACGTGTAAAGTCGCACCAGGGGGCTAATCTGGATGGCTTCTCTGCAACATCAAGTGCCTCTTTTGGGATACTGCACTCGTGACACTTTTCTTCGAATCGAAGTATGAGAGGTTTGATGGCATGTGGTTTGTTAGTGTAGTGTATTCGCGTGGTACAGTATGCGACAATGTCATAGCATATATGTTCTGGTGATGATCGAACTCTGAGAACGTAAGTTAGCATGAGTTGTGTTCTTCTTTGTTCCAGCGATGGCTCGTTAGTTTCTGCATACAGACTAGGAACAGGGGAAGTTCTGTAGGCACCAGTTGCTAAGCGTAGCCCTAGATTGTGTACTGGATCTAGTCGCGCGAGGTAAGACTGTCTGGCTGACCCATAGACTACACAGCCGTAGTCTATTTTGCTACGTACCAAGGATCGGTATATATGCAGGAGGCATTTCCGGTCAGATCCCCAGCGTTTGCGTGATAAGACTTTAAGTATGTTCAGTGCATTGTTGGCTTTTATTTTCAAAGTGTTTATGTGTGCTATAAAGTTTAGCTTCTTATCAAACATAACGCCTAGAAACTTGTGTTCTTTTCTAACTGGTAGAACAGATTGGTGCATCTTCAGAACAGGGTCTGGATATAAGCCCCTTTTTTGGGAGAAGACCACAGCGACAGTTTTTCAGTGGAGAAACGAAAACCGTTTTCGGTTGCCCATTGTGTTAGTTTATTTAGTGCGATTTGAACTTGTCGTTCGCAGGTTACCATGTTTGATCCTCGGCACGCAATTTGGAGATCGTCAACGTATAATGAATGCATGAGAGAAGATGGAATTATTCTATTTACGGAGTTCATTTTCACCACGAACAGAGTTGTACTTAGTATACATCCCTGGGGTACACCATTTTCCTGGACGAATATGCGTGACAACGCCGTTCCTAGACGGACTTGAAATGTTCGGTCACACAGAAAGTCGGCTAGACACTTAAGAATTTTTCCATGGATCCCTAGATCCGCCAGATCTCTTAGTATGCCAAATCTCCACGTGGTGTCGTATGCTTTTTCCAGGTCAAAGAAAACTGTAAGGCAGTGCTGTTTATGCAGAAAAGCATTCCGTATTTCTTGTTCTAGTCGGACAAGGTGATCGGTTGTTGAGCAGTTCTTTTTATACCCACACTGGTGAATGTCTAGCATGTTTTGTGTTTCAAGAATGAATGTCAGCCTTGTATTTATAATGCTTTCGTAGGATTTTGCTAAGCAGCTTGTCAGAGCAATGGGTCGGTAGCTGCTGGGAGATGTAGGTGGTTTTCCGGCTTTCAGGAAAGGTACTATGATTGCGTTTTTCCAGGATTTTGGTATTATGCCTGTATCCCATATTTTGTTGAAAAATTCTAGTAGTGATTTTACGGATGCCAGTGAAAGGTGGGAAAGCATTGAATAATGAATGCGGTCATGGCCAACTGCTGTTTTCTTGCCAGCAGAAAGTACCCTGTTTAATTCCTGAAGTGTTAGGGGAGCATTGTAGGGTTCACTTGATGTCCATGTAATAGGCAGTTTCTGTTTCTCTGCAGACTGTTTGTATTTTAGAAATGTACCAGAGTAGTTCGCTGAGCTGGAAACATTATAAAAGTGTTCCCCTAGTATGTCAGCTTGTTCGTGTAGTGTTGTCTGTATGCCTGGAGCTGTCAGTAGAGGTACTGTATAGGACGAATAATCTCCCCTGAACTTCCTGAGCTGATCCCACAACTTTTTGGATGTGATTGAACTATTTATTGAGGTCACGTATAGTTGCCATGATGATTTTTCTGCTTGCCTCCGGACGTATCGCGCTTTAGCTTTAGCCTGTTTGAAGTTTATCAGGTTGTTATAAGTGGGGTACCTTCTCAGGATACCCCAAGCCTTATTTTGCTGTTTCTTTGCTTGTGTGCACTCTGGGGTCCACCAGGGGTTTAGCTTCTTTCGCACAATGTTTGATGATTGGGGTATTGCCTTTTCTGCTGCTGCTATCAGGACTGCTGTGAGTTTTTCATTCATTTCATCTATGTTTAGTTCCGTTAAAAGGACGTCTTCAAGTTTTGCGGTCTCCGTAAATAGAGGCCAGTCTGCGTGTTGTAACTTCCAGCGACGTGGTTTAGAGCTTATGATAGGTAATGGGGATGAAAGTTTGATGACTGCTGGCAAATGATCACTTCCATATGAAGTGTCCAGGACTTCCCACTTAAAATCATTAAAAACACATGGTGAGCAGAAGGCTAAATCGAGACAACTAAAGTTACGTGAGGTAGGCGAGAAATAGGTTGGTGCACCTGAGTTTAAAAGACAAACATTATTTGATAAAATAAAATCTTCAATAAGCTGCCCTCTTTGGTCAGTTTTATCGCTGCCCCAAAGAGCATAATGTGCATTAAAATCTCCAACTAAAAGAAAAGGCTCAGGCAGCTGTTGTATTAGGTCTTCCATCTCTCTAATCGTAACGTGGGCATGAGGTGGAATATAAGTTGAACAGATGGTAATAGTTTTATATGAGAGAACAGTGATGGCTACAGCCTCGAGAGAGGTATTTAATGGAACGTTTCGGGTAGGAGTGCCACCTTGCACGACTATAGCAACTCCTCCTGACAAACGGCTAGACTGTTCGCGGTCCTTTCGGACGATGGTGAAACCTTTGAGCAATTGACTATTTTTAGGGCCTAAATTCGTTTCCTGTAGGCAAAATGCGACTGGCGAGAACTTATTTGTTATGTCTTTAATGTCACCTAAGTTATGAATTAGGCCTCTACAATTCCAGTGCACGATAAAAGCCATAGTGGCGGAATTGAGAATGTTAATTTATGTGTATGAACTCAAAGGTTTTAGGTGACATGAGTTAAAGGGATTGAACTAATGTGAGAGCGGTAACCGTTCAGGTTACCGGTCCCTTTTTTGGCGCAGTTACTAAGAGTTTATCTTTCTTAGTGCGCTCCAGAGAGCGCTGATCTTTTGGCGTCGAGGACGCTGGAGTTTTTGTGTCGATCTCTATAGCCTTCTCGGAGGCGCTGGATGATCGAGAACCAGGCACTGAGACGCGCGTCTCAGGCCTTGGAGTTCGATTTAGCCTAGGGCCCTGCGAAACCGGGGTCTGCAGGCCGGTCTTGGATGACGATGGAGCAGCACTGACTGCTGCTACCAAGGGGGCGGGTGGAGTTACTACTGGGCCACTGACTGTGATCCCTGTAGACCCCTGAGACCACTGTGGCGCTGCCCCCTGCCGCGCCGCACTCGCATAGGATGTTTGAGGTAAGTGCGATAGTTTTTTCCTTGCTTCATAAAAAGAAATCTTCTCTTTCACCGTGAGTGCAATTATCTCTTTTTCTTTCTTCCAGCAAGGGCAAGATCGTGAATACGCTGGATGATCTCCCTTGCAGTTTGTACAGTGTGGAGGAGCATTGCAGTTGTCCGACTGGTGATCATTGGCACTACACTTTGCACATGTTGATTTCCCTCTGCATGATTGTGAAGCATGTCCGAACCTCTGGCACTTGAAACACCGCCTCGGGTTGGGGATATACGGTCTCACGTCGATTTTGACATATCCTGCTTCAAGTGAACTAGGCACAATACTCGTAGCAAAGGTAAGTATGACGTGCTTGGTGGGGATTTGTTCGTCGTTTCTTCGGAGAGTTATTCTTTGAGCCTTGATTACATTTTGTTCTTGGAACCCTTCAAGGAGTTCTTCATCACTCAGATTTAAGAAATCTTCTTCTGAAATCACGCCCCTGCTTGTGTTTAGAGAACGGTGTGCTGAGAGTGTGACTTTGATATCACCGATATTGGTGAGATCAGCCAGCTTTTCCACTTGGTCTTTGGTTTTGAGTTCGAGGAGGAGGTCCCCACTTGACATCTTTGAGGCCTTGTATTGTTTCCCAATTTTTTCTACGAGGCATTTCGACACTAAGAATGGTGATAGCTTTCTTACAGGAGTGGTTCCTTCACTGTGCATTACGTGGTAACGTGGGAATGTTTCTGGGTTGCTTCGAAAAGTAAAATCAAAAGTTGCTTCGGTGCGCCCTCTTTTGTTAGGGCGATCTGGAAGGGGGGGAATGCATTTGCCATGACATTCTTTGAATATTCGGCGGCGATGGTAGCCACCCACCACCGAGCCCAACAAGGGGACGCTACGAGGTTAGGAAAATACCTGTAGACGCCAGCTATGCAACGCCGCTATAACCTAATATATGTACCCAAGATTGGATAAATACACACGGTTAACCCTTGCTGCCTGGAAAAACGAGAAGTAAACGAAGTGAGTAGAAGACAGGAAAGATTGAAAGTGAGAGGGAAAGACGAAGACTTGAGAGGGGGACAGGAAAAGGCAACTACCGATTTCCCCCGGGTGGGTCAGTCCGGGGGTGCCGTCTACGTGAAGCAGAGGCCAAAGGGGTGTGTTGCCTCCGCCGAGGGGCCTTAAAGGTCCAAACACCCGGCATCGGCTCAACCCCCAGGATCCCCCTTTCCCCGGACACGGCTAAGCCACGCACGGTTAAGCGTGGGAGGGTCCAACCCTCGTGTGCTCGGGTACGTGGTGTCGCAACACACCAAACGCCTGCTGACGCAGACGCCCCTGCGGGGGGCTACGATGGCGGAAAGGACAACGGCAGTATTCTGCGCAGGTTAAGTCGACTTAGTCATTCCTTACAAGGTAAGGTTCATATGTCTAGCCAATGTTCCGAATTGACTAGTTTATCCAGACATGAATTAGGATAAGGGCTGGCTTTATGTATGTAAATTTCTGCGATAACGTATTGCTCAAGGGACATCGCTAGCCTCTTGAGCTTTATGTGCACTGATAATATAATAATTATAATGATGTCATAACCTTGAAGAGCCGAGATAATCATGTTTTCTTTAAGAAAATGTCGTAAGATAAGATACAGCTTTGTGGTTTCGCAAAAACATTGCGACAAGCAACAATGAACGCCCCCTGTGTTTCACATTGCGAGATCTGTCATTGCACCTATACAGTGCGTATATTTAATAATGTCAGTGGAAGAAAACCAATTTTCGCAGTGCGGACAGCTCGTTTATTACTATGGAAATGTACATTCCACTTGAAAAAAAGAAAAACATATTCTAGGGCTCTCTTATTGCTAAGTATGTCAAATGCTTCACAATTATGTGTTTGTTATCTAAAAAAAAAACAAATGTTGTGAGCTAATGTCTCAGCGCACGAACATTTTTTGCCTGTCCCTCAAAAAAACGGTATAGAATTTTTTTATCTGGGTTAGCTGTGCTCTCACCGCACCTTGCTAATGGCGCGGACAATCTAATCTTAGTTAACAAACTAAATTATCCCCAATAATTTTATGTCAACGTGGAGAACATTCACAGTGACTAAAGCCACTTTTGATGGCCACAATATCAGTTAGAGCTCCAACAATGCTACTCGTATACTGCGTGAAAACTAGTAACTATTACCGTATAGAAAATTTGAAACGTATAATTTGTTGTGTAGCGCAATGCGATTTTTTTTCAATATGGCCTCACTTCAAAACGCAACATCGTAACATTGCACTTTCGTTTGGGCGCCAACCTCTACAGTCTACTGTAACTAGAACCTTGCGGTAATTAAAGGAATGAACTATAATTACCACATTATGTCTGACCGATAGGATATTTAGACATGAGATTAGGCTTGTATCCTTAGCCGGTAAAATTCACTGACTGCTATTTAGGCTATAATATTGTGGTTAGGGGAAGCGACTACAAGTTCGTGATCGTGCGGACAAGTGCCTTAGGACTACATTGCAATCAAGTCTAAAGTTTGTTCTTCAACACCGCAGTGAATTCCATGCATAGTGTGATTTGTGCGATAAGCACATGGTGAAACGCATATTTAGCGGGCTTAAACTCGCGTTATAAACTTTCTTAACTTTTATTTGCTCCCACGCACCACTATTTGATACACACTAATTTACAAATATTCTGCAATGCTGTAGTCGTGTAGGTTAGACCTAACCGCTTCGTTAACTGGGTTGGCACTGAGCACACCCAAAAGCACGGAAATGAATTCTGCGCCATTTTGGTCGCTCTGCTTAAGTTAGGTTACTCACCAGGGCGTTTATGGCTTCGGGATGCTGCTCCTTGGGCGTGCTAGAAGAATGTGTTTGCGTTAGCGCCCTGTTCTAGGCCATTTATATACTCCGTGCGTACCAGGAACACGCTCTGAGTATCACACGAGGGTTACGGACTAGCCTCGACGGTAGTGACTGCAGCCGCCAGACGTACGGCGCGAAAGGAAAAAAAAAAGAAAATACGCTCAGGAAACCACTTTGTATCCCTCTATCGATCCCATTCACGCAAGGGCTCCAGCGGTCTCTGGTTAAAGAGACGGAAACAAATTGCATCTTCCACATGGACCGAAAAAAAAAGACAGATAACGGGTATCGCTTGTTTACTTTTCAGCAGTCTTTGGGATGGGAAGAGCCCGCGTTCCAAGTGGATACAATGCTTTCTTAGAGGATGAAGTCTGTGCACGTTTTCCACAGAATACAAGTAGAGACTAACCCTGGGAATATCAAGCAAGGCATTACACCTTCAGGGTACCCGGGGTTAAATGTACAGCTTCTCAATCTTCAACTGCCTAAAGAGGGTGGACACATGACCAGCGCTACTGTCAACTGTTTATTTCACAACGGCATCCTGAAATATTTAAATACACGATTCGCGCATGCGCTGATATGTTAATGGCAACAAAAATAAACAGTATTGAATATGTGATATACGCCTCGAGAAATGAGATTTATTTCGAGTGCAGAGAAACCGAGGGCTCACAGAAACAGCCCTACTCCCTTTCTTAATGTGAAACCGTCCCAATAACAAGCGGACTTGCTCATTGCAGCTTTTGGAAAGAATATTTGCTTCTTGAAACAGTGCATCACAATCTCAGTAATTCATGTAGTCCGCTAGATGCGTTACTCTTTCTTGTGTTCAATGCGTGGTCCCGGATTCGGTAGTTTACACACCTTCCGGGTGGACAGATCTTTCTTCCCACAGGACACTATTCTGTATGGTATGAATGCTAATACGGCTAAACCAAGCACTAGTAAAGCTCGCTGGCTCTCGCTTTGAAAATACAAAAATCCGCACCCTCTGCAAAAAAAGGCAGAAAAAAGGATTCACTACAGTTTTAAGCTGATAATTTTAGCTTTTCTGGGGGCCACTTGTGCTGATCATGTAGACATTTCTCATGTACCATGTTGTTTAATAAATTCAAACTCAAACTTAGGGCAAAACAGGGATTTAACCTTTTCACTCGTCTCATTCGAAGACAATAACAAGAGCCATTGCTTCTCTGTGCCTCGAGTCCGCCCTGAAGATATCAGAGTGTTATAGTTGAGCGAGTTTACATGCCAGTGGAACGAGCGGGCGAGTGGAGACGGCAGCGAAGCGCCGCACGGAAGGAATAGATTTAGCTCAGCGATCCCTCGCTCGGTTGAGCTGAGTAAAGCTGACTAAGCCCCCTGAATAAAAATTTGGAGGACGCTTAAGCTTTTCCTTTAAGAGTAGAACGCGATAGCGTTCTCGGGACCCTTTCACATAGCATCGTTCGCATACGGCAAGTAGGCTTCATTCACTGCAGCACTGAACGTGGGAAAGCCAGCTTACAAAGACAACGCTTACACTGATCCCCTTATAGTCAGCTTAATTTTTAAACAGAAATGCATTGCTGAAAAGTCGTTCTTCCTGGGGCAATGTAAGTGGTCTTATATTAAAATGTGAAGGCCCTAGCACCATTTTTAATATTTTATTATTTCTTTGCTATTGCCCCTATCCAAAACTAATTAGTAGGTGAATTCCCAATTTGACAGATGGTGATGATGATTAATTGGCATCCCCTTTGAAACGGGGGCGGCGACAAATAGTCACGTAGACTGCTTGATTTAATCAGGTATACTATACATGTTCTTTATCTAGCATTTTGTATACCTCTCATTATTCTTTTTCTTTTTCAAAAATTTACCTTGTACCGCTACCTATGATTTTAAGAGATCAGGTCGTAACTATCTTTTCCCTGCTTTTTTTCCACCAGTACTCTAATCGTCTCTTGCTTATGTCTTCGGCTGATCTGTTGATGTTTCCTTCCACTTTAAACGCAAGCGCTTCTGGGAGTTACACATTACCTACGGTTCTCGCTGGGTGGATCCCGTCGCATTCCATTAGGATGTGCTGATTGGTCTCTGGATCTTTACTGCAGAATACACATGCCTCATCTAGTTACGAATATTAGCTCCGGTATGTTTTGGTCCTTAGGCAACCGGCTCGAGCCTCAAATACCAAGGTGTTATCGTACAGATTTTTCGTTCTAATTTATTTCTTCTCATTCTTGTAAATCTCCATTGTTCTTTTTGCTTCCATCCTTTTTTCCAATTCACGGTCTCTATTTCATTCACTTTCTTTCTGAAGACTCCTGGTTGCCTGTTTACAGGTTCGATTATCCTGAACTTGGTTGCAAACTTCCTTGACCTCTTCCTCCATTCTGTGTCCACGCTTTTCAGGTAGAGATACTTGTGCACTTTAGCCGCCCATTTATTTTCATCCATGTTCCTGAGCCTTTCTTCAAAACTAATTTTGCTCTGTGCTTCTCTGACTTCAAATTAAGCCCAACCCATGTCACCCTGCACTGCCTCATTTGTGGTATTACCGTGCGCTCCAAAAGACAACCGGCCTACTGATGTTTGGTTAACTTCCAAACCCGACAAGATATCCGATTTTAAATATAGAATGACGTTTGCGAATGTTAGCGCTGCCACCATTACTCCTTTCCAGATTCCACGCACCGCCTCATACTTATTGTGGCCCCACAGTGCCCTGTGTTTCATTATTGCTGCATTCCGCTTCCCCGTTATTTTCAGATTATCTTAGTGGTTGCTTGAGTGATTCTTTCTGTCGTTTATGTGTACGCCGAAGTACTTATATTCCTTCACTATGGGTATTACTTGCTGTTGTATTGACACCACAAAGTTACTCGTCTCTTCATTAAAGATCATAATTCCTGATTTCTCTGTGCTAAACTTAAGGCCTAGATTTGTCGCTGCATTCCCACAGATATTCGCAAGTATCTGCAAATCTTTTTTTATTGTCCGCTAGTATCACAATGTCGTCTGCGTACATCAGTCCAGAGACCTTCTGTTGCACCATTTGTCCATTACGCATGTATGATTAATCAAAACCGAATTCGCTGTTTTCCAGTCGTCTTTCTATACCCTTGACGTAAAGCGTGAACAACAATGGTGACAGAGGGCATCCTTGCTTCAATCCTTGGTGAATTCCCACCATTTCATTTCCTTTTCGACCTTCCCTTACCACTTGTACTTGGTTGTCCCTCAGCAGCTCCATGAAATCGTCATCTATGCCTTCGTGCTGAATGATATTCCATAACGATTCCCTGTCTACGTTGTCATAAGCTCCTTTGTCATAAGCTCCTTGTCATATCCCTGCCTAGGATGCGAGCGCCATCTGGATATAATTTTCGCAAGTAAAGTACCCGAACGCGCAGCTGTAGTTCTGTTAGACATGCTGGAAATGGGGTTTGTGTTTTTGTTTCCTCGTAGCAGAATTAGGTTTTCTTGTACATTCAAATTACAATCCGACGCCGAGAGGTAAACAATCCGACGGTGAATACGACGCCGATTGGTAAAAAGTAGTACTTAACCATTTTTCTGATGGATTTCACTGTGATAAATTCAATTTTTGTTCACAAAACTTGCACTACGTGGAAGGCCTGCGCGGTCGGAGTGGTTGGGGATGATTTTCTCCGCCACCCTCTGACATCGCACGCCGACGCCGGTTGCCGACGCCGGATTTTCTGCGACACGGGGCCATTAACGCTGTCGCGTTAAAACTAAAGGCAGCGACATTCTGTTATCTTGCCGCCGCAGTTGCAGAAAGGAGCATGAGAGGACGCGGGAGAGAAGGTCTGCGTCTCCTAATTGTTTGACCACCGTCACGTGGTATTTCTCGCGCCCTTTTCTGTATCTATTTCTTTTTTTTTCAGCGTCTTGGCGCAGTCGCCGCCTTGACAGTTGGGCGTCGAGTTGCTGTGACGACGCATTCACAAGGGATTTGATGTGCTTTGGGTGTCTCCTGGCTACCCGCTTCATTGAAGAATTAGAAGAGGAGGATACCGCGTGCATGCGCACGTTATGCGCACGCGGTCTCCTCCTCGCCAGTTTTGCCTTCCCGACCACTGCCTTTCTTCTCTCGGTGGCGCGCTGAGCCAGGAGAAAAAAGAAAGACGAAAGCTTGCACGGGGCCGCGCAAAGCTCACGACTACAGTGTACTAGAATAGGGGCAGTGTGCTCACTGCCATATCCCTGCGCCGCGTCGCCGCGGCGCACTCAGTGTCGCCTGCCCCGGCGCCCGCCAGAGGCGCTGCCGCCAGTTTCTCCTGAAAACTTCCCTCGCTTGGTATGGAGTACGTTCTGTTGGATCGCGACGTTGACCGTTCTCCCTCAAGGGCTGCAGAAGATAGCGCAAACCTTTCCTTTCTGAAAACTAACCATTTAATGTCGACGTTGTCGGCTCTCGACTGCAAGTCCCGCCGGCGTTTTCAGCAGTATCCTCTCTGCTTGCTCTCTGCTTGACGCTTTACTCAATGTGCACTCTTAGTGAGTGAGAATGGCTAGCCGCCGTCGAAAATACTGCTTTGAACCCGAGTGCAGATCTGCCTACAGTCGTGTGAAAGATGCACCAAAGGCGTCTTTGCTCAGCGTTCCACGTGATGAAGAACGGCGAAAGGAATTGGAGAGGAACCTCAACCGCGCAGATAAGACACTGGGGGAATCTTGCGAGTCTGTGATTTACACTTCGAACCGCGATTCATAATTAGGGACATGTACACCTTATAAATATAGAATGCAAAGAGGTGTGAATTCCTCGTGACAATTGCCACTGCTATCAGAAAACGCTGTTCCCACGATTCTTCCGAATTTACCAAAGTACGTGACGAAGACGACACCGAAGCCCAGGAACAAAAGGAAATGGTGTGAAAGGGACGAAGCAACCGCGAAGAAAAGCCGAAGCGCACTAGACAGTAGCTATTCGGAATTTTCACCGGCTGCTCCCGTCTCTTCCAGGATCATTCTATACTTCGTTGTAAATAAACATTGTTAATTATTGCAGAAATGTACACCCGTGAGTAAAAGTATATGGACCAGGGATTGCGCGATAAAGCTGATTTTTTTTAACTGCCTGCGAATGCAACTTGAAATTGAGGACTGCAGTCCAATCTTGGCATTGCGATCGAGCTTTAACGTGTACTGGTCAATTCCACTTTATGCATGTTAATTACGAAGAAATTGAGTTTTTTCGGCGACCCTGTGGTCTGTATACTTTTGCTCACCGGTGTACCTGGTATTTTCATCCTTTCGATTTCATGTCGCATTAACGTTACGAAAGATGTAATACATAAATAACCAGCTAACCAGCTTAAAATGTGCAACAGTGATACCTAAATATTTAATTTCGTGAATAGATGGGGCAACGTGAAAATGTCTAAGGCGCTGCACGCCTTACCTGCGAAAAAACAAACAAAAAAACTCGAAGTGGTGGTTAAATTCGGCGCGGTGGTGCTGGAAACGCGGATGCGCGGTCGTTGTGGCGAAACCACACTGACCATTTTATCGATCAGCTGCAGAAAAAACTCGAGTGCCTCTTGCTACCGTGACTGCAGCGGCCGTATCAAGCCTTTAACAGAACAGCATGAATAGCAAGGCTAGTTCATCCGTGCCTCCGGCTAAAAAAAAATCGCCAACCCACTGTAGATCAGCCGCAACAGTAGTAATTTATTTCACTGCACACTGCGAAGGTGCACCAAAAGAACTTTCGTGCGCTGCACGTCGTGCATTTTACTTTTATTCGGTGAAAACAGCAACACGCGATAGCTGTTTTACCGCGACGCGTAGGAAAGTTTCAGGTGACGCTGCGAACTGCGCCACTTTCGGCGGCAACATGAAGTGCGTCAAGCTCTGCCGCGGTGTGAGCGCACTACAACTCTTCTAGTACACTGTACTCACGACACAGCGAAGCTGGCAGCAGCGTTCTTGGCACTGTGCCAACCTTGCTTAGCCTGCCTGCGGTTGTGGCATGCCAGAAGCGCTGTCGCTCGTAGGCGCCCACGCGTCCAGCGCTAGTCACGCGAAATGTCGCGAAAGGGAAGGTGCCTCCGAAATTATCGCTCGAGAATACCTTCCTACATGCGCAGGTAAGTTAAACCAAGACATTGCAGCAACCAAGTTCATACCTAGCAGTAGCAGCCAGTAAGCTTCGCTGTGCCTAAGCTTTCCGCGACCGAGTGCAAACTTGCCCGATTTTTTTTTTTTTGTTTTATGTTAGGGATGGCTTTCAAAGGTTCTGAAGGTGCAAAAGTGTACAAACAGAGCTGTTTCTTCCTTCATTCACGGGCTACTGAGCTCAGGCATTGTTAAGGTTAGCCACGGGTAGACTTGTGCGAGGCTTGCTTTCTCGGTTCTCGTTCAGATATTTACAGGGAATCTGTTAAGGGCTCACTCTTCGATGGTCGCGTCCGGCATAGAAAAAAAAAAAAACTCTCATTGGCCGTATGTTCTGTGTCGCAGGGAGGGGCCTTCGTCCTGCAGGGGACAGAAATATAGGATGATGATGATGATGATCCAATCATAAAGGTAATGTGCCAGTTAAAAACCTTCCGCCATTGCACAATGTAGCTATCATACACATTCAAAATTGTGACATTTATGCATCAAGACTTACACTAACTTCAGGGGCCGTGGCGTATAGGCTCTAATACAATGTACAGGTATTGTTCAAAAATTATAAGATATATTTTGCTATAATCCTTAAATTACAAGATCCAGCTATACGCCCATCAGCTGAACTTAAAAGAAATTTGACAGACGCTAGTTGGTGCTTACTGGACAAGAACAAAGAGCGCAAAAAACAAACGCGGCAGTGCAGAAGTGGGACTGAAATGCTCTGCTGAGAAGTCTGAACTCCTAGTACTCAGTAACAGGAGAATGGGTAGAAAGCCGAGGGGATATGTTCCCGAGGAAGAACCCAGGTTAGTACTAAACACGAAGGCAGGCGAAACTATTAAGCAATTCGAATCCATTAGAGTCTTAGGGTTATTCCTGGAGGCAAACGGGGCAAATGGAAAAACAATACATCACAAGCAAGACTGAGGAGGTAATATGACTGCTAAGGAGAATCACTAACAGCCACAGAGGGTTGGGAGAGGAGAGCGCCATGAGACTGGCCCACGCTCTCGCCTTGTGTCACTTCTCATATGTAGCAGGGATGCTTAGGTGGACACAGACAAAGCTAAATAAGTTGAACAGATTAATTAAAAGGCTTGTCAAAACATCAGTTAGCACATCGGATGATAAATTAATGAAACTAGGGCTCCACAACACAATAGCCGAGATAATTGAAGCTCAGTAAACTGCCCACAGAGAGAGGCTTTCCGAAACAATGTCAGGTAGAGCAATACTCGAAGAGGTAAGGTAGTACCCAACCAAATCCGAAAATTCGGAAAACACAGTAGAACTAAAAGATAGCATACGAGAGATCATCAAGACGACTCCTTTTCCCAGAAATATGCACCCGGTGCACAACGCGGACAGAAGAACGGCAAGGGCTAAAGCTGTCCTGCAGGAGATAGAAGAGGACAGAGAACATGCGGCTTTTGTAGATGCTGCATGGGTCAGAGGAAAGAAAGCATTTACGGCTGTAGTAGTAGATGCAGATGGACTCACTCGGGATGCTATTACAATAATGAGTAAAGAAGCGACAGTCGCGGAACAAGTAGCGATAGCATTGGCTTTAAGGAATAATAAGTGGACGCGAATGAGAGTGACTTACCAAATTAGACACTTTACCAAAGTCTGTAACCAAAAGGGCTGCCTAGCTGATCGGTGGGATGGACAGCCAAGACATCGAAATCAGCTGGTTTCCTGCACACATGGGGTCTGTCGATGCATCTCGGAGAAATTTAAACGAGATGGCTAACGCAGCTGCACGAGGACTTACTATCCGTGCACTACGTGACCAGGACCCCAATAATATACAGGAGGAGAACAGGGAGCGATTACTTACTTGTAATGCAGTCACGAAGCATTACTACATGAATAGGAGGGAATTCCCAGTGCTTCAGCTCAATAGAGCTCTAGCGGTGACTCTGAGATTGTTACAGACAAGAACTTATCCGAGTCCAAACTTTATTAACAAACTATATCCAGAAAGAGAGGTACCAATTAACTGCGACAAGTGTAATGGCATCATTACTCTGGATCATATGCTTTGGCAATGTTCTGTGGCTTTCACAGACTGCGACAAGGAAAGAGACTGGTGGCGGCGAGTGCTTCACAGTCGAGTTCTTTTAGATCAAGTACAGGCCGTCCAGAAGGCCACGAAACCGCGGTAAGGTTAAACCTTACTGTCCCGACGTATGAGCCGCCTGCGTCATCTTAAGGATTGATCTTCAGGACTTAAATATAGTTTATCATACCATATCATACTGAAGAAGTGGGGGACATGGGACAAGAGCTTCTGTCAACTATTTATTCCAAAACCTGGTCATGAAATATAGATACATGAAACGCGCATGCCCAGATGTTCTAATGGTAACAGAAAAAATGAAACGTTCGACTATGTGAAATACGGTTCGAGCAATCTGATTTATTTCGCGTACCAAAACACCTACGACTCACTGACGCAGGCCTGACCCCTCTGTTTTATGTGAAATCCTTCTAGTCAAAAGAAGTCTTGCTCAGTGCAGCGTTTTCCAAAAACCTTTGCTTTTTGAAACTATGGCCTCACAGCTTCAAGAGTTCACATGATCCCCTAGACAGGTGCGTTCATTCTTTTTTAGATCGTAAGCTGTTATGGACTCATTCTAATAACCGTTTCGGTTCGCGTTGCTGTCCGCCGCCGTCGCGTAACCGCTATCGCCTGAAATGCGAAAAAAAGTACCCGGACTCCACCGGGATAGAACCCAGGCCAGCTGCGTGGGAGTCGGATACTTTACCACTCAGCCACGCAAGCGCTTGCTGTCAGCATCAGAAAAAGGCCCTATAAACGCGCCCTGGACAGGCGCGCAGGCCCAGACGACCCGAGCCTCCGCCAGTATGGTGGCGCCGTCTTGTTAAGGCGCCTGCAAAACCCACATGCGAAGGTGCAGACGACGAGATGCTATTCAGACGAGGCGCACAATAAATGCAATCCCGATGTGAGATGTGCGCCAGGTGTTCTCGGTACCTCTTCAGTACACGCTATGGCGTCTCCTCGCAAGGTACGAACCGTTGCTGAAGAAGCCAATCGTAGAGCTACTTGCGCGGGAACTGCCAGGCATCAACGGGCTGAGCAGACTGCTGTACAGAGAGCATTACAAGCCGCAGCTCACCGTCGACGACGGACGGACAGTTGAGATCGCTCTCGTCGAAACGATGCGAAGTGACTTTGCGGCGAAGACCTACTGTGCGTGGTGCCGAAATTGCTACTCTTTTGCCGCTCCACCAGCTTACGCTGTGACTGTACTGCGTGTGCCGCGCAGGCCTGTGAATTCTTTATTTTGAAGGCATGCTACCGGAATCGTTCGTGTACACATCTTCTGGTTTTAACGACACTGCTCTTCCCACAGAAGAATTACATGTAGTATACCACTCCGCTGGTGCATTTGACACAGGGCGAAACGTGCTTTTTTGGCAAACTCGATTTTTATCCCTTGCTGCGGGGATGTAAGGGCCAAGGCGGCAAAATTTAGTTTAGGGCCATAAAATCCTACTGCCATGTGGTGTCAACTCACCGCCCCTTTGAAGTTATGCGAGACTTCATGTACATAAGGAACAACTTTCAGCATACGCTACTTCCTCGTGAACTGAACACCTTCCTTGCTGGGCCCTTGAATAAACTTCTGCAGGATGTTTCGGCAACCACCGAGACCATTGTGGGTGGAAAACCTGTGTGCCGGTGGACTACTAGGGTTACAGAATGGATACCAAGAGAAGGGAAGCTCAGTCGCGGACGGCAGAAAACTAGGCGGGGTAATGAAGTCAGAAATTTGCAGGTGCAAGTTGGAATCAGCTAGCGCAAGACAGGGTTAATTGGAGATCGCAGGGAGAGGCCTTCGTCCTGCAGTGGACATAAATATAGGCTGATGATGATGATGACAGTCATCTTGCACGTGTCACTTCAGCTTGGCACAGAATGCATTGAACCATGCAATGCATAACGGTCGCGTGTGCTCGAAGGCCTACTTAGGCCCTTTAATGAGCGGGCCCGAGTCTGGCCCGGGCCCGTGGCTTCAAGCCCGAGTCCGGTCCAGGCCCGCGGCCTCAAGCCCGAGCCCGGCCCGGGCCCGCGGCTTTAAGTCCGGGCCCGGGCTTTCGGGCCGACCCGGGCCCGTGCAGTGCTCTACTTTCTGCAGCAGAGGATACAGTGTTGGGGGGCGCGCTTTTCCCTTTGGTGGGGCTGACTGAACCACTGTATGCGGGTGGGCAGGCACGCGTTTGCGCATGTTGGCTCATCAAATTGCGGCTGGCGTCGGGAGAGCCGACTGCCGGGGTGGCGGTGCACTCGGCGCGGGTTGCGGGAGCTTGCGGTGATGCTGTGTCGTCACTGTGACTGGACGAAGAAGTTGTTTCGTCACTGTCCGTGGGAGATGACGACTCAGAGCTGACAGTCAAGGGTGACGATTGAGGGGCCGTTTGTTCATATACAGAAGAGCCAGGAGACGTGCTGGCGTTGCTTGGTGAGGATACGGGGCTGGTCTCATGACTCTCGTCACTGCGTGCGTCGGTTTCGTCACAATCGGCGGAAGCCGTGGGCGTGGCTCGAGGAGCGACGGACTTGGTGGAGGGCAGGAGTGGAGGGTAGAGCCGTGGGGGTGAGTTGACCCGCGGCAACAGGCGCGAGAAAACAGAATCTCACCACTGGGGGTTCTTCCTCGACGGCAGGGGCACTGAGGGCATCGGAAGAGATGGTCTCTGATGGTGGCGAAGGTACGGTGTCATCAGCGGCAGAGGGCTGTGTTGAGCCTTGTTCCTCTGGCGTGGGAGTCTTCTCGGTGGTGCGCGGCCACGGCCAGAAGTCGTGGTTGGGGCTTTCTGGTCTCTCTTCACTTTAGTTGAGGAGGCATGGGTTGGACGTGAACGAAGCATTCTTCCACACGCTGTGTAAACAGCTGCGATGTTGTGGGAGCGGGCGAGACCGCTTGCGCCAGGGTCGGAGGATGCGAAATCCTCGTTGGCATCCATGGTGGTGAACACAGTAAATGTGGAGGCTACATAATAATGTAGCGAGAGAAAAGTCAAGATCCCACTCCCTGGGGAACCCTACAAAGGGCTACGCTCACGAGCGTGGTCGTGGGAGTAGGAGAAGGGCGGGCGCAATTAAGAGAGCAAAAGGACGACCTGCTCCAGTTAGCGCACGAACAAAAGATGAGGGGGGAGGGATAGCGGGCGGCGTTGTACTCTGCTCTGGCATCAACTGCGTACTGCGCAGCGGTGCGCGGTCGCGCGGGTCGTGTCTCGAAAGCGATCTGCGTTGGAGCAGAGTCTAGGCAGCGTAGGTGCGTCAGCGGCTCGTAGCTTGACAGGCGCTAATCGCCGCATACTGGACAAGAAGAAAGAGCGCAAAAAAGAAACGCGGCAATGAAGTGGGGGACATGGGACAAGAGCTTCTGCCAACTATTTATTCCACAACCTTGTCATGAAATATAGATACGTGAAACGCGCATGCCCAGATGCTCTAATGGCGAAAAAAAATGACACATTCGTCTACATGAAATACGGTTCGAGAAATCTGATTTCTTTCGCGTACCAAAAAGCCTGCGACTCACTGACGCAGGCCTGACCCCTCTGTTTTATGTGAAATCCTTCTCGTAGAAAGAAGGCTTGCTCAGTGCAGCGTTTTCAAAAAATGTTTGCTTCTCGAAGAAATGGCCTCACAGCTTCAAGAGTTAACATGGTCCCCTAGATGCGTGCGTTCATTATTTTTTTTTTATTTTGAAGGAATTTTTCCGGAATCGGTCGTTTACACATCTTCCGGTTTAGCGACACAGCTCTTCCCACAGGAAAATTGCATGTAGTATGCCACTCCGCTGATGCATTTGACAAAGGGCGACAAGGGCTTTTTTGGCAAACTCGCTTTTTATCCCTTGCTGCGGTAATATAAGGGCAAAGGCAGGCAAGCTTGTTGGGGCCATAAAATACTACTGCCATGTCGTGTCTACTCACCGCTCCTCTGAGGTTATGCGAGACTTCATGCATATAAGGAACAACTTTCATCATAGGCTACTTCCTCGGGAACTGACCACCTTCCTTGCTGGGCCCTAGCTTAAACTTCTGCAGCAGGGTTTCGGCAACCGCCGATACCATTGTGGGTGGAAAGCCTGTAGACTATTGCCTGTGGAAAGCCTGTGGCCCGGTGTACTATTAGAGTTACAGAATGAATACCAAGAGAAGGGAAGCGCAGTCGAGGACGGCAGAAATCGAGGTGGGGTGATGAAGATAGGAAATTTGCAGATGCAAGTTGGAATCAGCTAGCGTAAGACAGGAGTAATTAGAGTTTGCAGGGAGAGGCCTTCGTGCTGCAGTGGACATAAATATAGGCTGATGATGATGATGATGACAGCAGACAGCCTACGCACTCCATAGCTTCATACACTTGTTGATGCAGAGATGCTGGTTGACGTTAGTGCAATCAGAAGAAAAATATGTGAACGAGAACCGAGAAAGCAAGCCTCGCACAAGTCTACCCACGGCTAAGCTTAACAATGCCCGAGTTCCGCAGCCCCTGAATAAAGGGAAAAAGGCTCTGTTTGTACACTTTTGCACCATCAGCGCCCCTAAAAGTAATCGCTAACATAAAACAAAACAAAAACAGAGTTCTCCAATGAAGCGGGTAGCCAGGAGACTTACCCAAAGCACAATCAAATCTCTTGCGTATACGTCGTCGCAGCAACTCGACGGCCAACTGTCATGGCGGCGACTGCACCAAGACGCTGCAAAAAGAAAAAAAGAAATAGAGAATAGGGCGCGAAAAATACCACGTGACGGCGCTCAACCAATTGGGAGACGCAGACCTTCTCTCCTGCGTCTTCTCATGCTCCTCGCCGCAGCCGCGGCGGCAAGTTAAAAGAATGTTGCTACCGTTGGTTTTATGATGCCAGAGGGTTCACATTCTAATATAAAACCACTTACATTGCCCCTGAAAAAACGTCTTTCCAGCAATGCATTTCTGTTTAAAAGTTAAGCTGACTTTAAGGGGATCAGTGTAAGCTTTGTCTTTGTAAGCTGGCTTTCCCGCGTTCTGTGTTGCAGTGAATGAAGCCTACTTGCCGTATGCGAACGATGCGATGTGAACGGGTCCCGATAACGCTATGGCCCTCTACTCTTAAAGGACAAGCTTAAGCGTCCTCCAAATTTTTATTCAGGGGCTTAGTCAGCTTTACTCGGCACAACAGGGAGAGGGATCGTTGATCTAAAGCTCTTCCTTTCGTGCCGCGCTTCGCTGCCGTCGCCGCTTGCCTGCTCGCCCGCTCGTTCCGCTGGCCTGTAAACTTGCTCAGCTATAACACTCTAATATCTTCAGGGTGGACTCGAGGCACAGAGACGGAATGGCTCTTGTTACTGTCTTCGAATGAGACGAGTGAAAAGGTAAATACCCTGTTTTGCCCTAAGTCTATATGATCAACACAAGCGGCCCCAGAAAAGCTAAAATTATTAGCCAGAAACTGTAGTGAACCTTTTTTGTCTTTTTTTTTGCAGAAGGAGCGGATTTGCATTGGTACTTGTGTAGCTCCAATTTTAAGTGATACTAGTTTTTGTACCAAAGTGCGGACACACTGGACCATCTTTTTGAAAAGGGAAGCAATCTTTTGCACTACTTTGATATTTGCTTATGAATTTTTGTATTTTCGTATTTTCAAAGTGAGAGCCAGCGAGTTTTACCAGGGCTTGCTTGATGCAATTTTAGCCTTGTTAGCATCCATACCATACAGAATAGTGTCCTGTGGGAAGACCTATCTTTCCACCCGGAAGGTGTGTAAACTATCGAATCCGGGAGCACGCCTTGAAGACAAGAAAGACTAACGCATCTGGCGGACCACATGAATTACTGAGATTGTGATGCACTGTTTCAAGAAGCAAATATTCTTTCCAAAAGCTGCAATGACCAAGTCCGCTTGTTATTGGGAGGATTTCACATAAGAAAAGGTATTAGGGCTATTTCTGTGAGCCTTCTGTTTCTCTGCACTCGAAATAAATCACATTTCTCGAGGGGTATATCACATATTTGATACTGTATATTATTGTCTCCATTAACACATCAGTGCATGCGAGAATCATGTATACAGATATTTCAGGATGCCGTTGTGAAATAAACAGTTGACAGTAGCGCTGGTCATGTGTCCACCCTCTTTAGGCAGTTCAAAATTGAGAAGCACTACTTTTAACCCAGGCTACCCTGAAGCTGTAATGTCTTGCTTGATATTTCCATGGTTAGTTTCTACTTGTATTTTGTTGAAAACGTGCACAAACTTCATCCTGTAAGAAAGCACTGTATCCACTTGGAACGCGCGCTCTTCCCATCCCAAAGACTGCTGAAAAGTAAACAAGCGATACCTGATTTCTGTCTTTCTTTTTTCGGCCCATTTGGAAGATGCAATTTGTTTCCGTCTCTTTAACCAGAGACCGCTGGAGCCCTTGCGTGAATGCGATCGATAGAGGGATACAAAGTAGTTTCCTGAGCGTATTTTCTTTTTCTTTTTTTCCTCTCCCGGCGTACGTCTGGCGGCTGCAGCACTACCGTCGAGGCTAGTACGTAACCCTCGTGTGATACTGAAAGCGTGTTCCTCGTACGCTCGGAGTATATAAATGGCCCAGAACAGGGTGCTAACGCATACACATTCTTCTAGCACGCCCAAGGAGCAGCATCCCGAAGCCATGAACGCCCTCGTGAGTAACCTAACTTAAGCAGAGCGACCAAAATGGCGCAGAATTCATTTCCGTGCTTTGGGTGTGCTCAGTGCCAACCCAGTTAACGAAGCGGTTAGGTCTAACCTACACGACTACAGCATTGCAGAATATTTGTAAATTAGTGTGTATCAAATAGTGGTGCGTGGGAGCAAATAAAAGTTAAGAAAGTTTATAACGCGAGTTTAAGCCCGCTCAATATGCGTTTCACCATGTGCTTATCGCACAAATCACACTATGCATGGAATTCACTGCGGTGTTGAAGAACAAACTTTAGCCTTAATTGCAATGTAGTCCCAAGGCGCAGTCCGCACGATCACGAACTTGTAGTCGCTTCCCCTAACCACAATATTATAGCCTAAATAGCAGTCAGTGAAATTTACCGGCTAAGGGTACAAGCCTAATCTCCATGTCTAAATATCATTTCGGTCAGACATAATGTGGTAATTATAGTTCATTCCTTTAATTACTGCAAGGTTTCAGCTACAGTAGACTGTAGAGGTTGGCGCCCAAACGAAAGTGCAATGTTGCGATGTTGCGTTTTGAAGTGAGGCCATATTGAAAAAAAATCGCATTGCGCTACACAACAAATTATACGTTTCCAAATTTCTATGCGTTAATAATTACTAGTTTTCACGCAGTACGAGTAGCATTGTTAGAGCTCTAACTGATATTGTGGCCATCAAAAATGGCTTTAGTAACTGTGAATGTTCTCCACGTTGACAAAAAATTATGGGGGATAATTTAGTTTGTTAACTAAGATTAGGTTGTCCGCGCCATTAGCAAGGTGCGGTGAGAGCACAGCTAACCCAGATAAAAAATTCTATACCGTTCTTTTGAGGGACAGGCAAAAAATGTTCGTGCCCTCAGACATTAACTCACAACATTTCTTTTTCTAGAGATAACAAAGACATAATTGTGAAGAATTTGAGATACTTAGCAATAAGAGAGCCCTAGATTATGTTTTTCTTTTTTTCAAGTGGAATGTACATTTTCATAGTAATAAACGAGATGTCCACACTGCGAAAATTGGTTTTCTTCCGCTCACATTATTAAATATTCGCACTGTATAAGTGCAATGATGGATCTCGCATTGGGAAACACAAGGGACGTTGATTGTTGCTTGTCGCAATGTTTTCGAGAAACCACAAAGCTCTATCTTACGACATTTTTTAAAAAGAAAACATGATTATCTCGGCTCTTCAAGGTTATGACATCATTATAATTATTATATTATCAGTGCACATAATGCTCAAGAGGCTAGCGATGTCCCTTGAGCAATATGTTATCGCATTAATTTACATATATAGAACAAGCGCTCATCATAATTCATGCCTGAATAATCTAGTCAATTCGGATCATTGGCTAGACATATGAACCTGACCTTTTAAGGAATGACTAAGCCGACTAAACCTGCGCAGAGCACTGTCGTCGTCCTTTCCGCCATCGTAGCCTGTGCCTCTGCCGGGGGACTCCTCGGTGGCTACGGCCTTGGTGGTCTTGGCTACGGCGGCTACGGCCTCGGATACGGTGGAGGCTTGGGATACGGCGGAGGCTACGGCGGAGGCTACGGCGGAGGCTACGGTGGAGGCTACGGTGGAGGCTACGGCGGAGGCTATGGCGGAGGCTACGGCGTCGGGGGTGCAGGCCTTGGAGGCGTAGGCGTCGGCAGCAGCGTCGCTCTACTTAGCGGAGGACCTCCATTTGCCAAGGCCGTGGCCGGACCAGCTTTCGTGGTAAGGACGGTTCACCACGTCAAGAAAGTCAGCGGCGGAGGAGCCCTTCTCGCTCACTCTGGCCTCGGCGGTGGATACGGAGGCGGCTACGGATATGGCGGAGGCTACGGATACGGAGGCGGCTATGGATATGGCGGCGGCTACGGAGGCGGCTACGGCTATGGTGGTGGCTACGGTTACAAGGACTGACTGAGTTGATGATGTGTGCATGTAATTTTTTTCTAGTGTAAATGCAGCTTGGGATTGCCGCTTGCGTTGACCTCATGACAGCGAGTACATGATTACCTGGAGGGGCCTAAGAAGAAGGACTACGAGTAAAGCACTCAATAGCGTCATTGTTTTGTAGCATACCTCTTCATTGAGGGCATCGAACTCATCGAATTCATTGTATATTGTTCCTCTCTCCAGAAAAAAATAAAAAATGATGATTGGGACTATGTGTGGCATCATCCTTGCAAAGTCATTACTACCTGAATGTTTATGCGCGTGATGTCTGTGGTTTTGCAATTATAAAATTGAATACATGCATAAATGCGAAATTTCATTGCATGTTGCTAACGTTCCACCCTCGAGGCAAAATTTCACTGCAGCAGCGACGCAGCATATTTCAATGTGCGTGGGAAGCAACCACGCAGTATTGAAATGTCAAGCTATGATTGAAAGAGTGCAAACATTTGGAAGAGGGAAGAGGAAGCAGAGTTAACCAAGCCGACGCCAAGCTCCTACCCATGTGGGAAGCGAAGCAAGGCCTGCAAAGACAATTGAGCAAACAAAAGCTAAATCGTAACTTACGAAGACGCATTGCAAGGACATTACGCGAACCAACTAACCAGACAAAACTGGTACAGCACGTGCGAAGAAATGGATCTACAGATTGGTGTCGCCAAAACATGGATTATTCTTAGACCAATTGATCCACATAAGAGCAAGACGACGCAAAAGCACAACCTAAGCAAGATAATACATAATTACCTTGGTACGGACAAGGCGTTAATTAAAGAAATCCAAGACACATACATAGGATCCAATCCCAAAGAAAATCTCAGGCATACGAAGGGGCATACAACGAAGCACTCGATCGTCCTTTTACCGTGGCAGAGGTACGAGGGGCTATTCAAAACCTCCGCACAAAGTCGGCCCAGGGCCCAGACGGAGTTACCAACAAGATGCTTCGTAACCTGGATGATCAGTCTACTGAAGCTCTTACAAAATATATGACCATCTGCTAGGAAAGAGGCAAAATCCCAAAACAGTGGAAAACAGCAAAAAATCGTAATGATCACGAAGCCAGGCAAAAAACTACAGCTTGAAAACCCCAGACCAATCTCGCTGAACTCGTGCGTTGGGAAATTAATGGAACACGTGGTCCTCGACAGATTGAACAGATACATGGCGAACAGAGAAGCCTTTTCACACACAATGGTGGGGTTTCGCCCGAAGTTATCGACGCAAAACCTAATGCTGAGAATTAAACATCAAATAATAGACGGAAACGGCTGCTCCCGGATGGATACCAGGGCCATACTGAGACTATAACCTAACCAAGGCCTTCTACAATGTGAAACATGAAGCAATATTTTAAAACCTGGAAAAATTAGGAGTTGAGCGTAGGACGTATTATTATATCAAAGACTTTCTATCTGACAGAAGAGCAATCTTAACATTAGGAGGAGTGGCGTTGGACGAACTAGAGATGGGAAGCAGAGGTACGCCACAAGGCTCACCCCTTTCGCCTTTCCTCTTCAATGTCGTCATGATAGGCCTCCCAGAAATACTTAATAACGTTGAAGATCTAAATCATAGCCTATACGCCAATGATATTACGCTATGGATAGCGGGAGGCAGTGATGGTCATATTCAGGACACACTGCAAAAGGCGATTGATGCGGTAGAAGTATACGTTGGGTCGAGAGGTCTGGGATGCTCCCCGCAGAAATGCGAGCGCCTGCTATACCAGCCGACGTCAAGAGTGAAAAAGAAAACTGAAGTCCCCAATATACAGCTCTTCGCAAACCAATGATAACCCATACCGCTGGTTACAAGTATAAAGATCCTCGGTATGCGGATTCAGAACAAGGGCTACAATATTGAAACCATCAGACAGTTAGAAAGCACTACATAATTCAAACCTCTGCTCTCAGTTGGATCGTCTACGTAGCGCCATTCTTAGACCTTAAAACTAAAGAAAAGAAAACAACGTCATGATCAGGAAAAGCTACAAGCAAGCTTAGGGGATCCCGGTTTCCACTTCGAATGAACGTTTCGAAGCACTGGGACTCCATTACACCATAGAAGAATTGATAGAAGCTCACAGAACTGCCCAGATGGAGAGGCTCACCAAAAGTCAAACCAGAAGACATATTCTCGAATCACTGCGGATCAACTATGAACCCAGAACTGACATCAAAACAGATATACCAGCGGATATTAGGAGACACCATGGGCAGGCCATGTAATGCGTAGGATGGATAACCGGTGGACCATTAGGGTTACAGAATGGATACCAAGAGAAGGGAAGCGCAGTCGAGTTAGGCAGAAAACCAGATGGGATGATAAAGTTAGGAAATTTGCAGGCGCAAGTTGGAATACGCTAGCGCAAGACAGGGGTAATTGGAGATCGCAGGGAGAGGCCTTCGTCCTGCAGTGGACATAAAATAGGCTGATGATGATTGTTGTATCTTGACACCGGGACCGGGTTAGAACGTACTTTATTATCGAGGTGCACACTGGCAGCCTCAACTCAACAACAAGAAGAGAACACACAACGATACTCGAGCGCGTATATAAGCACTGGCTATCTCTCGGCGCATGCGCAGCCACCACTAGTTTGCGAGCCCACAATTTATGAAACGCGATTGTCTTATCGCATGACGGATAACGTCACAACACTTCCTTCACGCACAATTGTAGAAATTATCATAAGTCAGGCGATCAGGTGGGCGCCGCTCCCTTGTGCTCCTTCGTAATGGTAACGGCTGCTCGTGATTGCTTGCACGCAATGAAGTCGTTGCTGGTGACGACGACTCCGGTCTTTGGTATGTCGTCGGTGTAGTATCGGTGACGTCAGATGTATGTGGCAGTTCCACTTCAGCCACTGGGTCATGTCGTACCTTTGGCTCGATGTTCGATGGTCGCAGGTGGTCCGCGTGCACGAACCGCACTGTGTTTCGCACTTACACTAGACATGTCGAAGATGACTTTACACGCGTCACTTCTCCAGGCGACCAGTTCACCACTTCTCCACGCACAGAACGCACCAGAACTCGATCACCCACAGCAAACACTCGAGGCGGACCTCTGCGCATATCTGCAGATGTTTTTATTTTTGCGGTCTTAGCGCTCATTGCATCTTTTACGTCTGGGCGCAGCAGTGACAATCGGGTCCGCAGCTTCCTTCGTACAAATAATTCCGCAGGTGTTCTTCCCGTGAAGGTGTGAGGCGTTGTTCGATAACAGATTACGACGTTATCTATTCTGTGTTGAAGCGATCTATTAATGCCATTTTCTGCGTCTTCTAGTACCTGTTCGAGAAGAGCTTTTTTAGTTGTCTGAACTGCGCGCTCCGCCGCACCGTTAGACTGCGGGTGGTACGGCGGCGTCAGTGTGTGCCTCACACCATTAGCTTGAAGGAAGTCTTTGAACTCAGCGGCTCGAAACTGCGGCCCGTTGTCCATCACTACCTCCAGAGGAAGGCCATGCGCCGCGAACCAAGAACGCACAACCTCAACCGTCTTCGAGGCGGTTGTTAACTTCATGATCTTAATTTCCAACCATTTGGAAGACGTGTCAATAGCGAGAAGAAATGCCATCCCTGTTTCTTCGGCGAAATCTAAATGCACTCGTTCCCATGGATTTTGACATACCTGCCATGACGACAAAGGTACTGGTGACGCTGCAGGGAGAACAGTGTGGCATATTTCACATTTGTGCACAATGTTTTCGAGGGCCTTCACCATTCCAGACCACCATACTATTGACCTCGCTAATGCTTTCATTCGGGTTATTCCCAAGTGCTGTTCATGCAGCAATTTGCAAAAGACCATTTTGCAATGACTCCGGTATCACAACTCTGTTTGTCCATATAACGCACCCGTCGTCTACACTGAGGTCCAACCGGCATATCCAGAATGGCTTTAGCTCCTCAAATACTGCTTTGGGCCATCCATGCCATCATGTCACGCACAGCCCTGAGCACTCCATCGCGTCCCGTTTCCCGGCTGACATCCTTTGATGTCAATGGCAAGTCATTTAGGGCCGAAAAGTAAAAGATTTCTTCACAGCTGCTGCCTGTGTCGGGCAGCGGTAAACGAGACAATGCGTCTGTATGCTGGATGGCTGTTCCTGGCTTGTGTTTGATTCTATAGCTGTAGTCGGCCAAAAATGTTAACCAGCGATGCACTCTTGCAGTGGCCACTGCACTGCCCTGCCGTTTAGGATCAAACAAAATTGTCAAGGGCTGGTGATCGGTTATTATATCAAAGGGTCGCCCGTAGAGGTACTTGTGAAGTTTTTTTACAGTAAACACAATACTAAGTGCTTCTTTTTCAATTTGTCCGTAGTTACGTTCGGACGCAGACAACGACCGTGAAGCAAAAGCAACTGGCTTTTCTTCACCGTTTACCACGTGCGATAGCACTGCACCTAACCCATAATCAGATGCATCACATGTAACCCAAATTTCTTTTTTACATCATAGAGTTGCAGCACACTTTTATCAGCCAACATTTCTTTGCATCTTCGGAATGCCTCATCACAATCACGTGACCAGTGCCGCATAGTTTCTTTTCTCAGCAAGTCATGCAATGGTTCCAAGACCGAGGCCAAATTCGGCAAAAATTTCCCACAGTAGTTTATCAAACCCAAAAAGCCTTCAGCTGGGTCACGCAAGTGGGCCTTGGTGCTTTTCTAATGGCTTCTACTTTTTCCGCCGTTGGGTGCAAGCCATCCTTGTCGATCTCGTGCCCCAAGTATGTGACGAGCTGCTGAAAGAAACTGCATTTCTTAGCGTTCACTTTTATGCGGTGTTCACTCAGGCGTCGCAGAACTTGCTCCACTCGTTCGTAGCACTGCTTGTAACTCTCACCTGGGATGACTACATCATCTAATAGCAGGCGGTTCCCGGCATATTGTGCAGTATCTGGTCCATGACTGCCTGGAAAATCGCCGGTGCGCACGCTACGACATAAGGCAAGCGGCGGAACCTAAAGAGTCCTAAGTGGGTGTTTATTGTGAGCAGTTCTTGAGCTCGCTTGTTTACCTCAAGCTGCAAGTACGCTTTCGAGAGATCTATGATAGAAAACACGGTTCCAACCTGCAGGCTTGCGAAGATATCTTCAGGCAGTGGCAAGGGATATTGATCGACCTTGATTGCTGGATTTACCGTGACGCGGTAATCGCCACATAATGGCAGTTCCTGTGTGTTCTTTTTTGGGACAATCACAAGCGGCGTTGCCCATGTACTGTGCCTGACCCTAAATATGACACCAGCTGTTTCTAATTTCACCAATGCTTGCTCGACTTGCTCGCGCAAGGCATATGGCACTGGTCGCGCTTTCATAAAGACAGGGCGCACGTCATCCTTCAATTCAATGCTGCATTCGAACGCCTTAATGGTACCAAAACCCCCGCCAAACATTTCGGGAAATTTCTCAGCAGGCGATGTCTCCTTATCCAGAACTCTTACAGGCAAGACTTCAGACCAATTTATTTTGATTTTAGAAGGCCAATCTCGGCCAAACAACGTGGGCATTCTTGCCCCTTGCGCTTCTTTCGCTATGACCAGTGGTAGTTCGTAGCATTGGTCTTGGTATTGCACCTTTACATCCATGACGCCTACAGTAGGGACTGCCGTGATATTGTAGGTGGCTAATTTGACATTTGCTTGTCTGCAAGAGGCATTCGGAAAGTGTTTCGCACACTGTATTTCTGACATTATTGACACTGCTGCGCCCGTGTAAAGTTTCATGGGTATCACTTTATCATTTATCAAAACCTCGAGTAAAATGGCGGGCGCGCCTTCCTTTTGGTTCGTGTGACATAAAGTGAGTAGTTCGTTGTCGAACTCTTCGCTCTCTACACTGTGGACAAGCTTAGATTTGCACATTTTGGCAACATGACCATTTTTCGTACACTTATAACAGGTACTGTTCAGAAATCGGCAACTCACGGGTGAATGCTATCCTCCGCATCGATGACACATTCTTTTCGTTTCTTCGTTCTCTGACCACTTTGCTTTTGCGAAGCTGGACTGGGCCGGCGCTTCTTTCGTTAGGGCTTTGCTTTGTTGCGCGACTTCTCGTTGCCAGTGGATGTCTTCCGTTTCTGAAGGCGCTCCTTTGGCATTGGTTTGCAGCGTTTCTTTCGTGTCTTGCATCGCTGCTTCCATGGCTATGGCTACGCTGCACGCGCGTTCCCATGTCATTTCGTCATCTGGCATTGCCAACAGCCTGCACCGTACTCCCTCGGTGGTCGCGCAGAGCTTCCGTCAAAAAGGTGCTGAATTCGCAGGTTGCAGCGAGTTTTTTTCAATTCGACTATGAAATCTGCGACGGTCTCATGCGGTTGTTGCTTTCGCTGGTGAAACCGATACCGTTCCGTGACCATGGAGCGTTTAGGAGCGTAATGCTTCTTCAGAACGTCCACGACTTCCGTGAATGACGCCTTAGTTGGTATTTTAGGCAGCAGCAAACTGCGCAGCGTGACGTACGCCTTCTCACCGATAGCCGTTAAGAAGACCGGTAGCTTCTTGCCTTCAGCTATGTCATTGGCCGCGGCAAATACTTCGAACCGCTCCACGTACACCTCAAAGCTGCCGTCATCTGGATGGAACTCCGGTAGCTTCCCAACAGTGGTCGCCATGCTTCCGTTCGGACTGGTTGTGGTGGCCATCCTAGAAACCCGGCACGGATCCCATTCTCGTCGCCAGTTGTTGTAGCTTGACACCGGGACCGGGTTAGAACGTACTTTATTATTGAGGTGCACACTGGCAGCCTCAACTCAACAACAAGAAGAGAACATACAACGATACTCGAGTGCGTATATAAGCACTGGCTATCTCTCGGCGCATGCGCAGCCAGCACTAGTTTGCGAGCCCACAACTTATGACACGCGATTGTCTTATCGCATGACGGATGACGATTAAGAGACACCTATATATCCCTCCGTTACCCAAACACATGCATCCTTCTCACAACGAAGAACGAAGAAAAGAAAGAGCCAAAGCATTAGGCAGAAGGTTTGAAAATTCTAAAGGTGTGCTCTATGTAGACGCAGCCGACTACGAACATCAAGATGCCATGGCAGTGGCAGTAGTCAATAATCAAGGACATGCAATTGCGTCAGGCACAGTCCTAACAACAATGCCAGAGGTAGGAAAAGAGGTCGCCATTGCACTAGCAATGACATCTTCTCCCAAATATAAAATTTTAATCAGTGATTCTAAGACCGCCATATTAAATTACGCTAAAAGACGCATCTCGCTAAAGGCGCAAAAAATCCTCCAGGCTGGTTTCCACGGAGACCGAGTTAGGGGAATACAAATTATCTGGGCACCAGCCCACTCTGGCCTGCCAGGCAACGTGAATGCGCATGACGCGGCTCGAGGTTTCGCAGACCGAGACGACGTCACCAACACCAACGCGGACGTATTAGCAATCCGCCGGTCGGGCAGAGATAGGCTGCTTTCCTTTAGAGAAATTATTGATCCTTACAGACTAGCCAGGGCTAGATATCCGGCAGCACATTGCTCATTAAAGAAGTGGCAATCGGTGGCGTGGCGGCTAATACAAACCAAAACATTCCCCGTACCCATTGTCTTCAGTCACTACCACCCAGATGTATACACATACAGATGTAAACATTGTAACAACCAAGCCGATCTTCAACACATAATCTGGGCATGCCCAAAAAACAATATAATGACAATAACTGGTCAAAAACACAACAACAAAGTTTAATAATAACAAATCAGGAGCAATGGGAGACCGTTCTGCTGAGCTCGGACCCGGATGTTCAAGCAAGAGTAGTCTAAATGGCTGAAGACGCCGCCGCGGCTCAGGGGCGGCCGGCCGCCGTCTAAAGGGGGGATGGGGGAGGCTTCTAGTAGTTACCTCTAACCACATTTTGGGCAAAATAAAGTTATTTCTCTCTCTCTCTCTCTTTCTTGCTTGTTGTAAATAAGGCGCGCTGTAACGTAAAGTGATTCCAGAGCTTTTCTATTCCTTTCTGCAATCATTCCTCCACGATTCGTCAAACATTTCTAGGGCCACCCCACCCCCACTTGCCTGTCTGTCACGCGACGTCGTGAAAATCGCGAGAACTTCGCATCTGCTATGACGTGTGCACACCGATTATGCATCATTA
This sequence comes from Dermacentor silvarum, assembly GCF_013339745.2. Taxonomy (NCBI): domain Eukaryota; kingdom Metazoa; phylum Arthropoda; class Arachnida; order Ixodida; family Ixodidae; genus Dermacentor; species Dermacentor silvarum. The sequence goes on from NC_051156.1 coordinate 58,619,534, forward strand.
GGCCAAACAAAAAAGAAATAATTGTTTCGAATCTTACGCATTCTTCGCCGTCAGCCCTCCGGCATTGATCAAACATTTTCGGGCTGCGCTCACGCGCTCACTTCAGCTGCCTGTTATGCGACGTGACCACCTATAATAAGGAGTCGTAAAACAAAAGTGACCTCCTATTATAAACGAGTCGAGCGTTTGATTGGGTGGTCGAAACAATGCTGCGGGCCAATTCCCGATGCTTTTGTCGGCGGTTATGTAAATTCACGTGAGGAGATTGGAATAAAAAGAGATTGTAATAGTTTTACGTTATATGGCTCAAGGTATGTGAAGCATATCAAACCAAGATTGCAGAAGTAAAACACTGGTGATTACTTCTGGGTTACTTCAAGTGACGCACGCTTACACGATAGATGGCACTGTGACGTTAACGAGATCGCAAAGCCTGACTAATTGCCTTTTCGTTAATATACATCTGCTCAGCGCCAGTTTCGGGCAATACGTCCTTTATATCTGTAGGGGGTGTGCCAGTTAACACTTATGGCAACTTTAATTGTGTTAGCAGGGGTGGCGAGATCATTGGATAGGCAGCGTATATAAGGCTCGCAGGCTACTCGCTGACGTGTGAGCAAGGCACCTTTTAAAGAGCCTAGACCGTGACCCCGTTGCACTATTAAAAGCCGCAAACAAGAATGTTTTTGGGAAGCATTAAAAACGACGAGATAATTCGTCATGGTGATTTGAACTCAATCGGACCACCTGCCCCTGTAAGCGAGAACGTTGTATCTGCTGCCTGGTATTCATTACGCAAGCAACCACGGATGACTAACTGTTTCTGTTGTCGGCTTGACGACAGAAAACTTTCCCGTTTCGTCGACGCACTCATTAGCTGCATGTCTCGCAATTAACTAGGGCTCAAATGAAGAATTCCAGTCACCTATTTATTAGGTTTTTATTTATTATCTAGATATTCTATCATGTTATACAAGATCATTGCCGGGTGGTACTTGTACACGACTTGGCAATGTTAAGCACCTTAGAATATAATTTGGTGAAATTATTGGTGCAGCAAAGTGTTGGAAGCATATCAGCAAAGTTCAAGACATAAGCTGCATTTTAAAATATTGCTACTAATCATGCCTTATAGTCTCTTAAGTTGGCTATAGCTTTAGTCAATAACTTTTCTTTGAATCTATTGTGTAAAGCTAGTTCGCTGAGCGCTGATAGGCTACATTTATAGGCATTCTTATTACATAATCGAGTACTCTTATTCTATATGTAGCGCAGTATCCTTTAAATGTTAGTGTACATGAAAATTTAACTTCTAATGGCCTTTGAAGAACTAAAGCGTCTTAAGTTTCCTATATGAGCAACTTTCCCCAAAAGCCTCACCAAAGATTTGTCCAAACTTTATTTGAAATCATGTCATTTTTTTCATTTCGAAAATTTACACGCACGTAACCGCTGTATCATGAGTGACGTGAAAACTTCGTAGCTGCATGAGGGCTCTCACAATTAATTGACTAGAAGTGAAAAGGGACTGTGTTGTGAAAACGCATCCTTGCGGCACACAATGCCATTTCAGCGCATGACAATATCATTCATTGTATAAATCTCTTTACGATGGTAACGTAGTAGGAAATGGGATTGAAGGCAGGCGTATGGAAACCAGAATGCTGGAGTATACTTAAAGGACGGTCATCAGCATCATCCCAAATTTTATATGCACTGCAGAACGAAGGCCTCTCCCAACGATCTCCAATTAATCCTGGATTGCGCTAGCTGATTCCAACTTGAGCCTGTAAATTTTGTAATTTCATCCTCCCCTATAATTTTCTATCATCCTTGACAGTGCTTCCCTTACATTAGCACTCATTGTTTAACTCTAATGAAGAGCAGATTACCCTCACTATCCAATACATATCATGCCCAGCCGCAATTTGTTATGCTAATGTCAACTCGGCTACCCCCATTTGCTGTCTTATTAAAACCGCCTTCTTCCTGCCTCTAAACGTTACGCCCAACACTTTTTGTTCCATCTCTCGTGTCGCGGTCCTTAACTTGTTCTCAAACTTCTTTCTGAGCCTTCAACTTTCAGCCCCATAGGTTTGTACTAGTACAGTGCACTGATGGTATGGTTTTCTTTTAATCAATAGCGGTAAGGCTCCTTGTCCTGATTTGGTAATGCCTGCGTATACCCCTTTTTGTTCTTTTGTACATTCCCTTCTTATGGTCAAGGTCCCCTATAAGTAATTTACCTAAACAAACGTACTTCTGCACATATTCTAGAGGCTGAATGCCGAACATGAATTCCTGTTCTGCTATGATGGTACTGAACATTAACTTTGTTTTCTGTATAAAAATATAAAATTTCTTGGTTGAAGTACTCGATCATTTGTTGCAATTGATCCCCAGCGTCGTTCAAAGGACTATGCCATATGTAAACCGAAGGTTGTTGAGATATTCGCCGTTGATTCTCATCCCTAATCCTGCCCAGTGAATTAGCTTGGTTACGGTGGTGGGGTGCGCTTTTAAGACAAGGACAGAGTAAGACCCACACATAAACAAACGCACACACTATGAAAACAAATACTATAGTATGCAGTTCCAGCAAGCTCAAGAAGCAGCGCTCCTAATAGTTTGAATACTTCTAATCATGCAGTGAATAACATTCAACAGATTGCGTCTCCTTGCCTGATCCTTTTATTGCCACGTATTTTCGCACTATCTTTCATTTTGTGGAGAATTAAGTCAGTGGTGGAGTCATTCTAGATATTTGCTAAGATATTCACGTATGATTCCTGTAGCCCGTGATGACGCAATGCCTCCATGAATGGTGGCATTTCTACTGAATCAAATGCCTTTTCATAATCCATGAAAGCTTTATAGAGAGGTTGTTTGTACTCCGCAGACTTGATTGATTACACGCACGCGATTCATTGTACAATACCCCTTGCAGAAGCCAGCCTGTTGTCTTGGCTGATTAAAGTGTCGCCTTTTCACCTTGGTTGTTTCTTATACAGTTCATGTCTCCCTTTATATGGTTAAGTATAATGTTGGCATTTTCCCAGATCTACGGTACACTTGAAATCAAGAGACAGTACCGGGATGCAATGATGTAAATGTGCTTTATCCAACCGTGGTGCACACTCGATGCGTGTTGGTACCTTCGGTACCGCCGTCGTGCTATCAATACATCGATCGCGCACACGCAGCCTTGTCGGTAGGGTTAGGCCGAAGAAAGTGGAACCTCTTTGCTCCAGAGGTGCACCATGTGTTTGGCTCCAAAAAACGACGGAGTGGCCGCACAGTCACGTTATGCTATATCGGCTCGGCCGAAGCCAGGACAGGAAAACCGTGAAAAATTGGATTCTAGCCCTCTAACCTGTCCTGAAAGCTATGTCGCCTACTAGAAAAGGGTAGCTGTTTCAGACGTCACGACAGCAGACACTGCAGTTGCATCATTATCAATGGCATTTTGGAAATGCTCTATGCTTCTTTCGACAGCTGTTAGTCGGTCAGTAATATAATTCCTCTGGATTTCCTTAACTTCATTAATCGGTGACAAAACATCAGCATGATTATTATCCACTTTTGCTGCTGGTGTTCTCAACAAAGACAATATGTCACTATCTGGCGTGCTCGAATCAGGCCTTGGAGGCCCGTGGTTTCTTCGACGTCACCGCCTAAGCTAAGCAGTTTAAACACATCTATACATTCACAGGCAACGCAAGAAAGCACATTTTAGCATGGAAGACGCAGTAGAGTGACATTGCTTGTGCATTTGATATACAAAGAAGGACAGGGGGGACCAGCCTGCGTCAGGAGTAAAACAACATACACATTCTGGCCGCTCTTGCATGCCCACTCGTCAAACACGTCGACAGTTGCAGTTTGGAAGGCCGGCGGAAGCTCGATGCAACAGTCGGTCTGATAAGCAAAGTGCTGAAGACTGCGAGCCATCTGGCAGCGGCGCAACGCAGCACTTTTCAATGAAAGGAATGCACATAGCCGGCGTGCCTGGTGATTTTTGAGACGTTCCACGGAACGATAATGTCATGCACGAGTCATTCGCAGACAACATCTCCGTGATGAGAAAACCCGCGCATGCGCGCACGCATGCGTGCAGTTCATTGTTGTTTCCATTTTCCTTTCCTTTGTGAAACAAATTTCACCTTGAAGTTTGCACTCGTACTGTATTTTTTCCCCTGGGGCCACGTTTTTTTTCCGTTGTTCAGCTACATCATGAAGTCACCCAAAGAGCCCCAAGTTTGCATGCTGGCTGCTTTTCCACGCCCACACTTTTATCGTTCATGAGATTTTATGTTCTGCTCTGCATCTTAGAATTCATATCGAAGAAAATATGTTAGTTCAGTACCGTCCAATTTTGTGCCAGTTATTTAACGACGTAAGCAAACCGGCTTCAATAACCGGAATGTGAATGCTAATGTGCAAAAAAAGTTATCTGATCGATCTCCGCCAAATTTTATTAGACCCCTATAAGCCACGCATTTTGACGTAGTTATCCGATATTGTATTATGCATGTGGCATTTTATGCTGGTATTGTGATATCTTAATTTCGGGTGAAAGTAATCTGTTCGCAAATATTTCAATGATGCTACATCGCGTTTCAAGTACATGATAATTGAGGTTGCTACTGCTTGAACTCTTTCCATACCGCGCCCATTGGGCTTGGTTAGCCCTCTATCGATGGTTTGAAACGCTGCTTTCGAGATCTTCCGCGCTGCTCACGGACATACTGCGCTATCGGACGTGACGGAGGAGAACTATATTTTTCTTTTCGGAGCAGTTCGATTTTTTCCCGCCAAGCGGTGATTTTTAAACGCGCTTCGAAATTTCGCGATCGTCGAAGCAGAACGCAAAAATGTCCAGCTCCGGAAACGGCGCCCGCGCTTCGGGAGATCGCAGATGTCGCGATTCCGCTGCCTCTGCGGCTGATCTTATCGATACATCGGATAGCAGCGAGTCAGAGGACGCTGACTTTTCGTCGGACTTCGAGTCTGAAAGCGACGACGACGCAAACCAGCCCGGAACATCGGCGGCCGCTGCCTGGCACGACCAACTGTAGTGCTTGAAGGTAAATTTTGAAGCGAAATGCCTGTAATAATTAAAATTAAGTTTTTTGCGATATTGTGCCTAATAGATGGCAATAAATTTTGTATGTCTCATAATTTTATTAACATTTTTTTCTTAGCAGATACAAGCGTGTTTTTGCAAACTCTGTTCAATTTTATCGCACAATCTTGATGGTAACAATTTATATCTTTTTTATGACATATATCTCGTTAATGAAACTTCTATTTCATTTCATTAATTATACCCTCAGGACCACAAGGTATTACAGAGGGGAGTGGGGTAAAAAAAAGTTACAAAACAAAGAAGACAAAGAAGACAACAAGTGATGTAGTTATAGACATGGGGTGCCCGAAGCGATGGTTCCGCTCAAGGCCGTACGAAATTGTGCCTGGTCATCAATAGCAATCAACGCACCGGGAAGGTGGTTCCATTCGTGACACGTCCTGGGAAGAAAAGACTCATGACAAGCTTGAGTGCGACAATAGAAAACTCCAATTTTGTGGTGATGAACAATGCGAGGAGATATGTAGGTTGGGGATGAAATAAGATTACCACGCAGATATGAATTATGGAAGTATATTTTATGAAGCAGAGCTAGGCGAAAGCATTTGCGACGAGCAGAAAGTGGTGGAAGTTGCAAGATATTTTTCATAGAAGTTACGCTTGCCGTACGGTTATAATTGCTTAAGTTGAAAAACGAGGCATTATTTTGAACACGTTCGAGAAACTGGGTTCGTTTCTGCGTGCAAAGCGAATTCATTCTGCTTTCTGTTTATGTATTACACTACATATTGAGTGCCGTAGTTCCTTCGAAAAAAAGAAACATCTGCCATAACATACAAAAAACTTCTATTTTCCCCATGGTTGGGAGAGAGTTAAGTTAGAGAATTTTGCTTAGGTAACATTCATTGTCGCCCCCCCCCCCCCCTAACATGCCTAAGAAATAAAACATTCAGCAACATTCAGAAGCTGCAAGTTGTTTTCACGTTCTTGAGGACATTGTCTGCCGTCCACAAATTTTTGACAAGTTCTGCTGCCTATACTAATATTATGCATCGTTAGACTAAGTTTCCGAACCTGGCGAGTTGCGATAAATATGTGCGAAATAGGACTGTGGTGCTTAGGATCGGACGTCATGTCGTCAAAGCACGCATATATTCATGTTGGTTTGCTAGTTGAGAACACTAACTACAAAAGTTAGTTGTGAACACTTATATCGCATTCCTCATCCTGTGCGTGTTCGGACCGAAACCCCGAAGATTTGAGCAATTGCCGTCAAGAGGCTTATGAGAAGAGTATTTAATTGATCGGGTCTAGGGATATTGCTCAAGCAAAACCTGAATTGTACGCTGTGTTGGCCACGAAATGAGAATAACGCAGTTTCAGCCTGCTTTTAGAGCAAGGAAATCGCTTACACGTGGTGGCGTGAAGCCAGATGAAGGACACGGGGCTTCTAATCCGAAGGTGATAGGTTCGAATCCTCCTCCAGTCCACTACGTTTTCAGGCTTGGAGTGGAGCCTGACACCAGCAAAAAAAATGACGCGAGCCAGTGCGGCTATACTAGTCCAGGCGCAACCAAATTCGGAAGGCCCACTAAGCTTCAACAATGGCACTCCCTCTCCAGCGCAGGAATTGGGCTCCCTAATACAGTATTCGGACACTACCTCCCTCATGACCGGCACTCGGCACTCGGTCTCCAGCGGCTGCCGAGCACCTGACCAAGGCGCTGGTCAGACCTGCGACGCGGCACAGGGTGCTAAGAATCTCTAGATCCGTACAGGCCGTCACTGGAAACTGAATCTGGCAACGTTTAACACGCGACCGCTCTCGAGTGAGGCTAGCTTAGCAGGGCTGTTTGAGGAATTATCAGGCATTGCCTGGGATATTATTGGCCATAGTGAGGTTAAAAGAACGGGTGAGGCTTATACAGTACTGACGTCCACGTCCTCTGCCACACAGGTCTTTCGAATGCGAGAGAATACGGGGTTGGATTTCTAATCCATAAGGGCATAGCGGGCAACATTGATGAATTCTACAGCATTAATGAGAGGGTAGCAGTCGCCGTAATAATGCTCAATAGGAGGTATAGAATAAAGGTAGGCCAAGCCTACGCCCCAACCTCCGCTCACGACGATGATGAAGAAATAGAACAGTTTTATGAAGATGTTGAATTAGTGATGAGAAAGGTGGATACTGAGTATACAGTCGTCATGGGCGACTTCAATGCAAAGGGAGGGGGGGGGGGGGAAGCAGGCTGGTGAACAAGCAATTGGCAACTGCGGCATCGATTCCAGGAACACAAGAGGAGAGATGCTGGTAGAATTCGCCGGAAGGAATAGGCTCAGAATAATGAATACTTTCTTCAGGAAGCGTAGCAACGGGAAATGGACCTGGAAAAGCCCTAATGGAGAAGCAAGAAATCAAATAGATTTCCTACTCTCTGCCGATCCCAGCATAGTGCAGGATGTAGAAGAGCTAGGTGGAGTACAGTGGATTGACCATAGGTTAGTGAGCTCTAAGAATTCTCTGAATTTCAAGAGATAAACAGTAAAATTAGTCAATTCAGGCTGGTGCTCGCAAACAAATATGCAGCTTTAGAACAGGAAGATGAAGTTAACATAGAGGTAATGAATGAAACCGTAAGTCGGCTGATTTCAGAAGCAGCAATCGATGTGGGATGGAAAGCAACAAGGCAACAAGTCGGTAAGCTCTCCCAAGTAACAAAGGACCTAATAAAGAAACGACAAAGCATGAGAATGCCAACTCAAGAGATCAGATAGAATTCGCTGAACTGTCAAAACTGATCAACAAAAAGAAAGTAAGCGATATTCAAAATTATAACGTGGGAAAGATTGAGGAAGCCTTAAATATGGCCACACTAAGAAATCAGTGAGAAGAAAACTTCGCATAGGACAAGGCAAGACGTATGCACTAAAAGATAAGCAGGGCAATATCATAAACAATTTCGATTACATTGTGAAAGCAGCGCAAGACTTATATTGACCCTTTTCGCGGAGCAGTTTGTTTTAGACAAACGAGATGGTTCTTACGGCGGCGCGCCATACGTCTCCTCAGCGACCGCGCACAAATACGAAACCACTACCACTTCTACCTTGCTTCTGTGCGATCAGCTCTCGGAAATGCAACTGAGTTTTCGCGATCGCACTGTGCTCCAATCATGCTAGATTGAATCATGTGGATTGAAGACGTGTGTAGTAGTTGGCTGCAAAAATAGCGACTGGCATGTTAAGTAATGGAATGAATCGGTGTGGCCAAGTTCGCGGACTGCTGCTGCAACTGTCCTGTGTGTAATGTAACTGTGTGTAATGAACACGTAACGGGTGTGGAAAAAACGGGGGCCAGATCCGCAAAGCTCTTCTTTTGTAAGTTCACATTGCCATTGGCAGGCCGCATTCGCTAATAATATGTCTGGCATCCGGATTGGCTAAAACTCTTTCTTACGAAAAATTCCAGCTAAAGATGTTTTTGTGAATTCGGGCCCAAGCTTTCACACAATTATGCTACCTATGAAGATCATGGGTTCATTCCACGTATGAGATGAACCTTTTGGCGTATAAAGCTTTTATTGCACCAGTATTAGAATACGCAGCATATGTACTGCACCCTTCAACAGATACTAAAATAGGGAAATAGAAAGCATGCATAAGAATCAGTCCGGTTTATTTTAGAGCGTTACAATTGGTAGATATCACCATAATACCGCGAAATAAAACGCGGCAGAATCACGAGAGGGTAAAGCTTCTCTACATGTTCTATCACTACAGGTGACAGATTGGACAAAGCATGCTCATCGAACTAGTAACTCGTCGCACTACATGCTATTACTATCCCGAAAAAAAATAACCAAGTATGCCTGTAACACAAATACCTCAAACAATAATTCTTTCCTGGCACTACTTCCAACTGGAAGGTTCTCTCTGAATATGTAGTTACGTCTCCAACATTAGATTCATTGTTAGAAGCAATTACAAAGACTGGACTGTTATTTGCCAGGATGTCATCATTTTTTGGTATCGCATCATGTAAATTTTAATATTATACAGGTCCGCGTTCTGCCAAATGTTTTTGCGGTACTTTCTTTGATCGTTCCTATATATGTATTACTAGGGTTGTTTATTTGGATATTCACCATGTGCATTCTGCATAGTCTGATTTGACTGTATTGTATTTGATATGGGCCCGAATTCCCAAAATCTTCTTACGCTAGAATTGTTCGTAAGAAATAATTTCAGCCAATACGGCTACAGGACATTATTATTAGCTTTGCGAATCTGGCTCATGGTCATTTTGGCGGGTTGCGCACACATGTTCTTTGTTATGTAATTCCTTTTAGGAGCGAAGCACCTTATGCGCTCGGGCGGTCGGCGTGTCGCGTCGTCGTCGCCATCACGTTAAGCAAGCTGCTCGAGCTCGCGCTCGGCACGCGCTCGTGCCACTGGTCCCGCGTTCGTCGTCGTCTTCCACAGCTGGCGGTGTTGCCGCTCATTATTCTAGCGTAGAATTTCACTTTTCTGTCGTCGTAATGGGGAGGCCGCGTTTGCGGGGTTATGAGCCATTGCTTAAGGCAGTGTGAGCCCATTAGCGCTGCATCAGTGCATGCTTCGCAGCACCCCATGTTTCACGTTAGTGGAGCTGCATTTCGCTCAATGGGTCATTTGAAACTCACGCATAAAATTTAATTCAGCGCTCAAACCAAGCCTACGACTCAATTCGTGCTAACTGTAATAACTAATAAAAACTCAAAAAAGTAAGAAAGGCGTCTATAACGGCCAAATTGCTGAGGCAGTTAAGGAACACAATGATGGTTTTGCTAATACATTTTCCTTTCATAACAAAGGATATGTTACATTGCTGCAGATTTTTGTATTGAACACCCACTCCTACATAAGGCTTCAAACAAGCCAGTAAAAATAAATCAATATAAATAAACAAAAACAAGAAAAGCATGAATCTACTTGCGCAACCAGAAGTTATTTTACAATTAGTTTACAATCTACAATTACAATTACAATTTCATTCAGTTTACAATCTGCAGCTGCTTGTGCATTGGCAATTGGTTACGCTGGCGTTAGCGAGAGTTTTGCCTCACGGACACAACAACCGTATCAAGTGCGCCAAGGTTTATAATAAATCTGGTAGGGACAATCATGGAGTAAGAGCCGAAAACTTCACATAGCCAATAAAGGCAGAAACACCGGTGCTCGAAGATTGCAATACCAGCAAAATTACCACTCGTCAGCAATATATACAAAACCACAAATATGCCCATCCTTCGAAGGAGCTGATTTTCTTTCTCTATTGGTTCACAAGAATTCGCTTGTGCTCGAAAGCCTGACAAAAGTCCATGCCCAGAAACTGACTAGCTTAGTACTTGTGAGGTGCTGTACGCGGTTATGAAGTCCATAATCACTGTCTCAAAATGTTTCATAAATAACTCAATACATACTGACGCTTCGATCAACGCTAAAAGCATCTCTTCCCGTCACATTTTACGCGTAGAAAAGGAAAATGGTAGCCTAACTTGTTTCCGGGAACCACTTAAGGAAATCTTGAACAAACATGGTTGCAAGCATGCTTAAAACGGAGCACTCCAAATAGCGTATTATTTTAGTCAACGCTAGTTCTGAAGTTAAGTTAAACGCGCACTCGATCTTCCCCGTGGAGCCAAACATCGGATTTGCGTACCTCCGTGCAGTATGTCCCAAAGCAAACCTTGTATTCACGGAAACGCGAGATACCGAGTACTAGAGCTCCGAAGCCCAAACTGAGTGAACGCTTTTGTTTCCGCCTCGTTCTTCCATGCAGAGCATCGGAACAGCGACGAAGCGCTAACTGGAAAAAGATACAGCCACGGGTGCACAGTTCTTCCTTTATATATATATTCTTTTTCCCTCCGACGACCAGCCCCCGCGATACCGTTGTCTGGTACGTGACCCTCGCCCTAGAAGAAAAAGTGCTCCCTGTGTAGTTTGCAGTATATAAGCGGCCCGTAACCGCATCTCCAGCCATTCTCTCTCGTCAAGCAGCCGCCCGAGCAGCAGCCGACGCCATGAACGCATTGGTGAGTTGGCCCATACAGTTGGACACAAAAGCTGCCACAGCTGTCGAATGGAATACTAATGTCAATCACTTTGCAAGCTGGAAGAGTTTGGATCAATGTTTGAAACTGTGGTTGCAGAGCTCGTTATTAAGAACGTAGGCTGGTTTAGCCTTTGAAAAGTTCTGAGCATCTTTTCCCACGAGAAACCAAGGAACCCTTAGCCGCGCAGCGGCTGCTTTCCGGAACAAGTGCTGCAACAAAATAGCAAAAGAAAAGCGCCTGTAACAGTCTGTTTCCTGTTGTTATGTTCACTTAGAAGTGGTATCAAATAGTTTCAAGACTGGCCCTGTTCTGGAGAAAGTAATATATTTATGTGCTGTCTAACATTGTCACTTCAATATATGCCCCTTGCGCAGTAATGCAGTGCTCCTAGCGACCCTGCCCCTTCACCTAAATGTGCTCAAACACTCATTTCCGGAAAGAGTCGAGCCGCCTTCTGCGATTCAAGCTTCATTTAGGTGATCGTGTCAAAATGGCAGCCCCTGCGCTGGGTTTCTAATTTTGAGAAAACAGCGAAATAGGAGGGGGGGGGGGGACACCCCTCACGAATGGCTCTTCACCTCAAGAGTCAAAAGTTGGCACGAAACATAGGCGCACAGGTACGACCCTGAGAAGATGAAAAACCCAATGTCTCTACAATCTAGAAAAGGCTAGGCATGTCCGCAGATCGGTAAAGTGCATGCTCATCGTCTTTTTCGGCATTCACAGTATTGTTTGTCAGTACTTCAACCCAATTGGCCAGAGTATCAGCAGCGAATTTTACTGTCAAATTTAAGGGCGTGTGAAGGAGGTCTTTGGAGAAAACGGTCCGATCTGTGGCGCATGCGGAGCTGAAGGCTACCCGACGCAAGTTTATCACCTGAATTTCTACCGTTCTCATCGATCTGGCTCCCACTAATTTTATTTTTTTCCAAAATTAAAAACCCAGCTCGAATATTGCCGTGCATGGCACCTTTCCTTAAATCAATCGCGAATCGCAGAGGGGTGTTGCACACCTTCATGAAAGCAGACGTCCAGGACATATTCGCGAAGTGCTAGGAACGCAGGAAGTGCTGTATTGCTGAGCAATGGCACGATTTCAAAGATGACGGCGCTTAAATATACATAAATTAATTAATTTCTTCAAAGCATAGCCCGTCTCAAAAACTTTTTATACCACCTCGCATGAGTTACCTCAATTTCCAGCTATCCGCACACAAGTTCAAGTTGATAAGGTTCCATAAATCTTAACTATAGCCGTAACTAAAAGTGGAAACACAGAAATGAAAAGCGATGCAGCTCGATATATCAGCGGGTTGTGTATCTGTGGTCTTGTACTCATGTGCCTTTAGCTGTAACAGCGCCGTAACGACGAAAAGATGCATCCATGTTTTGGAGACTATGTATTTTGTCCAAGTGCTTTGCTTCTTTAAGGGCTAAATCGGTTTCAGAGGCAGCAGGAGAAATGAGAGACTATAGGGCACCACAAACGAAGCAGCGGTTTTTCTGCAAACATCTGAAACTGAAAAGTCGAGAAAATTCAGCTAGCACATCAATCCAATTCCACATTCTTTCAGTCATCAATGGCGATGTTTTTGTAAGCGCTTAGGCCAAAATCCCCTCTTAGCACAAATGAAGGGGTTAAAAGCAGTTTGAAGGACAGGATGAAAGCAGAGCGGACATACACAGCACTGTGTACGTCGTCTCTCCTTTCGTCCTGTCCTTCATGCTGTTTTGAACTCCTTCGTCATGAACCAACCGACAGAATTCAGCATACTACCGCGTTAACATAAATAGTTGCAGTGGTAGAAATTAAAACATTAAATAAAAAATACGGACAGCACAAGAAATAGGGCACTCCGCGTCTGCTCTTTATTTTATTTCGTGTCATAAACTAACTCGCACAAGAGCAACGTCTTGATAAGGACCTGCTCTACTAAGGCAAAATGTTCCCGTCTAATATGTGCAGGGCTGATATTAGTCCGAAAAGAACGCGATACAACGCTAGTGCTTGTCTGGTGTCTGTTTCTTGATGAACAACATAATTCTATAGCATCCCAAGCTAACCGTAACAATCACGCTATTATTTCCACAGAACACTGCCGTCATTCTTTCCGCTGTCGTGGCCTGTGCCGTCGCTGGAGGACTCCTAGGTGGCTACGGCCTTGGTGGCGGCTATGGTCTTGGCGGTTATGGCCTTGGCGGCGGATATGGACTTGGCTACGGCGGCTATGGCCTCGGATACGGCGGAGGCTATGGTGGAGGCTATGGCGGAGGCTATGGCGGAGGCTATGGCGGAGGCTATGGCTACGGCGGGGGTGCAGGCCTCGGTGGAGTAGGCATCGGCAGCAGCGTCGCCCTTCTTAGCGGAGGACCTCCATTTGCCAAGGCCGTGGCTGGACCAGCCTTTGTGGTTAGGACCATTCACCACGTCAACAAAGTCAGCGGCGGAGGAGCCCTCCTCGCTCACTCTGGCCTCGGCGGTGGATACGGATACGGCGGTGGCTACGGATATGGTGGTGGCTACGGCGGCGGGTATGGATATGGCCGCTACGGCTACAAAGGCTAAGTGTGAACATTGCCTGTTTTATACTGATGTTTTCTTCATTGAAGAGAGAAAAGCGGTTGGTAGCAGTGCCCACTACGGAAGCATCTGCTGCTGCACGAGGAGTGCGCCAAGTAGCCTTCCAGTAGTGCAAGGTGCCAGAGCCTCAGTTTAGCCAAGGCCCGGCCTTTTCGTGCGCTTAAATATTCTCACAACGCACACGGACGATTCATGAGATCTGTCACAACATTCTTCATCGCCAATCATTCTCTGTGACCAAAATAAAGATATGTTGCAGAACTTAAGCTGAAACGTCTGTCATCCCTTAGGTCACCACTTGCACACTCTGTAGGTCACAACACGTCATTCAAGTGGTTTGAGATTAAATTTCAGGGGTGGAACGGTGTATCCAACCTAACTGACTAAAGCAGAATGTCGACACTAATAAATGAACACTAGCCAATTGTAGTCGGCATGAGCCTTCTGACTTCTCTGCGGGACTGCGTAGCATCGGCCAGGAAGCAGCCGACCTGTGCAAAGTGGTTTCCTATGAGTAAACACTACAATATGAGCCCCGTGCTAATTACAATAGATTTACGGTAATACACAAATGTTTAATAACATGTTAACAGCCGGAAGGGAGGTTGCGCTTAAAACAAAACTAATTCTAATAAAGAACACGTCGCAATAAGGCAAATACGCACGAAATTGAATATTATTCAATATTTTGACATATTACGGAAGATTAAAAATTTTGGAGGGTGCTGAAGCTTCGCCTTTAAGAGTGGAACGTCATAGCATTCAAAGACCCCTGGCTGCATATCAGGCTTCCCGGCAACTGCAGTTCTTTTGTCCAACTTCGCCTCCGGGCGCGGCTGCCGAGGAGGTGAGCTCCATCTGGATAGTGTTTTTTCTAGGAAGAAACCGCGGCGCGCCGCTGCATGAATTGTAGAAATGCTGGAAAAGGGTTTTGTGTTTGAGTTTCGTCGTAAGAGAACTATGTTCTCTCGTAAATTAAACTAACAATCCGACGCTATCACGTCTGTAGGTTGTGGTTAAGTCGTACTTTACGATTTTTCGGACGAATTTTATTTTGAGAAATTTACTTTTGTTCACTAACGCTTTGCGCCCCGCGGAGGGCCTGCGCGGTTGGGGTGGTTCCAGGTGATTATTTTCGCCTACTATACCGGCGCGGCCATGCCGACACCAGCGCCGGATTTTCTGCGACATGGGGACCTAAACGCTCTCGTGTTAAATAATCATAATAAAGCGCGAAGACACATTGCTTGGAGACAGCGTTTCTGCGAATGAGTAGCCTGTATTTTATATTTCCTTTTTTTCCACCTATCTTTCTGTAAATGGCCAATCGTTTAGCCGCTGAATAAGCCTTCAATAACTTAGTCTGTTCGAATAAAAGTGCATATAAAAATCGCGAATTTTTTTTCTATATTTTCTGTAGACCTGTGGGGTGCTAATGCTTCCTGATGTGTTTAATCTGGATCCCCGTAATGTTTTCACTTTTGAAGCTAGTAGTGTAGCAGTTCTCACTCGTAACATGGGATGCAAATTGTCTCTGCACTGAAGCAATACATAGGGCCTTCTCTGTACGAGGTTCTATATGCGAAAGCTGCAATTAAAAGCAGGATACAATTTAATTAAATATATATGGAAGGTAACGTCCAGTCGTAGACTACAAGCCGTACCTTATTTAAGACTCACCCAACGCTTTACGTATAAAGCCTGCCAAAGAGAAACAACGTGATCTTAAATTTTACGAACAATCAAACACTACTAAAGTTGCTAGGTATTCAGTGTGGACTTTCCAAGATGTGTCATCGAAGTGCATACTCAGCGAGAACGCGGCACGAAGGTCACGGGAAGGCAAAAAACAATTCTGGAGCTATGTTTATGAATGAATGTTGCATGTGAAGTGGTTATTGCTTTGTACGGACTGCGGAAAAATAGCATGTAATAAATACGCAATTTCTCATAAACCAATATATATGGAGACATACTGTCCTAGCGAAGAGCACTGCGTCCTGCGTCATAATTTTTGCACAGCAAAAGAAAACGCAGTGTCATTATCGAGCGTCGCTCAAAGCGCAAAAGGTGCCATCGCACCTGTTTTAAGGGCCCGCCTCCGCGCCCATAAACAGGCATAAGCACGAAACATCAGTGCGAGCGAGCAGCGATTCTTTGCAATATTACATTAAATTTAGTAGTGATTTGTAGGCATGTTAGGCCATTGGTGTAAATACTAAACACACGCAACAGATCCTTGGGGCTCATCGCAAGTGATAGTTAGCTGCCTAAATACGGAATAAACATTTCAACATACAGATTCCGAGTGCGATGGCAGAAGTAAATTTTTGAAAATGCAATAAGGACAACTGTAGCGGAAGTTTTCTAATATCTCAAGTAAGAAAAGTGGCCGATCTTATCAAGCGTTTTTTTTTTCAGGCCCACATAAGGGCGAGCCCTCATTCAGCTCCCTCCTATACGAAGTCATTCTTCCAGAATCTTTGTGGTATTTCGATCACTGCGAAAAGTATATTCCGCAACATTTCGCAAGTTGTTTATTTCGTAGAAGGATGTCAGAGCTTTGTGTGAGATAATTTACACAATTCATGCTCAAGAATTCGGTATTGCTATAGGACTGTAATGGCCGCACAGAGTACGTTTGTAAAGTGGTCTCAGCATGCTAATCTCTATACCTACCGGCGTTGGGCCTGCCATTGTTTCGTTATAAAGCAACAGCGTATTGATGCCACTGAAACAGTATATATTACTTCACCATAATTTTGTTGGTTCCTGACGACGCAGTAATTGCAATTGAGCGTATTGCTTCCTGTACCTACCTGCATCTTCCTGTACCTGTACCTTCCGATATGTAGGCGGAGCTTACGTTGGAACTTTCGAAGTGCTAAATGCATTGCAGAGGTACATAAGTTTGAAGTGTCTTTGTTGACTAAATGAAGTACTGATCGAATATATTGACCAGCGCAGAACTAGTGATGTTACGAAATGCTGAAAGAAACAATTTAATTTTTTTTCATTTCTTTGCTAGTATTAATTGAGCCGCAATGTTCTTTCTTATTTGCCCTAATTAAACATCTTGAGGGCTCTCTTTACACCTTTACAACCGATTTTTATACGGCCAAGTTTCATTATCACCTTGTGTAGTTAGTATCTTTCCTGGTTCCTACATTTTATCATTATGTTCTTTCCAAGGCTAAGTATTACTTTAAGTTTATATATACGCAGCTCACAGACTTGAATTTGATCGGCCCTTTCTAAAAGTACTCTTTTGAATTCTTGTCGCATTTATCTACTATGCCTTACTGGAATTGATTACCAACCGTCCCTCATTAGACTCACTATAGCAGCGTAATTGCGGTGGGAATGTGATACTCGTGCGAGAAGTTTATATAAAGACCAAAACGGCAGTTCCACAATCATAACTTCCAATCTACCTGACTTACCTGATAAGGAAGAAGATATTTCAATAGCTGTATTTGTACCACAACGATAGCGGATCCAGCAATAACTACATACAATCATGGCCGCACATTATATAACAAGTGGTAATCGGACATGACAATACTATGTCGTCGACGAGACCTCACAAGTTAAGCAAAGGTCGCAGTTACCATTAAACAGCAGTTGACAGAGAGGTAGAGGTTATTGTTCTTCGGAAAAGCCCGAATATGTCCTTATCATCAGTTATTATCACCGGCCCTTTAAACGACCATACACAAACAGGGAGGGGGTGGGATAGCAATAATGACAAGAATGAATATATGATAGGGCGTATATAGCTACTAGAACGACAGTCATATTGAGGCGATGGAATGCGATGACACCACCAATGAACAATATATTTATTGTTGTTTTCTCCCAATGTAATTATTGCCCAGCAGAGCTGTACTGAGATACAGTTTAACATGAACAGGGATTTTATAAAGGGGGGACGCTTTGAAAAACAGCAAGAAAAATATATAAAAGCAAAAAAAAACCTGAAAGCAATTAATATATTTACAGCCAACCAGACATGAAATGCCAGATGAGTAGTCTAGCAGCCGTACCTATCGCAATCTTTTAGCCCATTAAGAGGACAAAAGTGGTTCCTTCGTTAAATTTAGAAGGACAGATAGGGTAAAACAAGGTAGCTCTATAGATTTATACAATAGAGCGACTAGGTAAAGTTTATCGATGACTCGCTTGCGGGAATGACATCCTCAAGAGCGTTTGTCACCCTGTCTCGCACACCGGCCCTACTCGGGTAGAGCAGCCGGCAGTGTAATAGGCGGTCAGCCCAGTGGGACGTTAAGAACACGAAAGCGCAAGCGATAACCGAGAAAGTAACAGCTCAAAATTTAGAAAGATCAAAGTGTAAATGCACAGCACAGACAAGCACACGCATGCACTCAATTCAGCATTTACCAGTAAATATTCGTATCTTACAAAGAAGCGACTACAAAAGATGCATATGCACTGATCATGTTCTTTTATATGAAAATTCACCACAACTACATGCGCCACCACATTCTTATGTGCTGTCGTCACACATAAGCGCTGCAAGAAAAGTTTACAGCCACGTGAACTAGAATCGTTACCTCATCACATCGCCCTTTACAGGAGGAGTTCGACCACATCACTTACTGGTTTTCAACCTGGCTCATATCCTTGAATACAGAAAAATAAAAACTAATCACATTCAATCCTAAGTGATCGATTTATACATTTCACTACTGCCTCACTAACAAGCCTATGAGCCAGGCTTCATTATTCCAGCACCAGAGCTCCATTACCAGTACCAGTAATACTGGAGAACATGGAATACCAGTCGATTTATTCAAACGTGGAAGAGACAGCATGCTTGAATAGCTTGCGGACCTTTATACGAAGTGTCTCACGGCTTCAAGTGTACCAGAAAGCTGGAAGAACGCCAACGTTATGTTACTTCATAACAAGGGATACGTTAAAGAAGTGAAGAATTATATACGCATTAGCTTGCTTTCAGTATCGTGCAAAATGTTCGCCAACATAACTGCCAATAGAATCAGGGCAACACCTGACTTCAGTCAACCAAGAGAACAGGTTAGCTTCAGAAAGGGATATTCTATGATGGATCATATCCATGTCATCAATCAGGTAATCGAGAAATCTGCGGAGCACAATCAACCTCTCTATATGGCTTTCATAGATTATGAAAATGCATTTGACTCAGTAGAAATACCACCAGTTATACAGGCATTGCGTAATCAAGGAGCACAGTAGGCATACGTAATATCTTGGCAAATATCTACAAACATTCCACAGATACCTTGGTTATCCACAAGAAAAGTAGAAAGATACCTTTTAAGAAAGGGGTCAGGCAAGCAGACACAATCTTTTTAATGCTATTCACTGCATGCTTAGAAGCAGTATTCAAGCTATTAGGGCCCATTCACACTTGCGACTAGGTGAGGTCGCGCGACAAATTGCGACTGGCGACCAGAAAACTACTCAAGACGAACGATGTTCACACTTACAAATGCGACCGACGAGTCGCTAAACCGAAATGTATCACGATATGCCGTTCACGTCTGCTTGAAATGTCATCGCCGCGTAAAATAAGCGTCATCGTATACGGACCTCCTGTTCCTTCGCACCTGATTGGTTCAGCTGTATTGCGACTGCGGTCGCGCGACTGAAAAATCGAGCAGTGAGCGACTGGCCCGAAATGGTCGCATTTCGAGAAAGGCGACCATTTGCGACTACTTGCGACTGGTCGCTTTGCGACCAACTTGGTCGCGCGACCTCGCCTTGTCGCAAGTGTGAATGGGCCCTTAGTCTGGCAAGGCTTAGGAGTAAGGATCAACGGCGAATCTCTCAGCAACCTTCCGTTTGCAGATGACATTGTCCTATTCAGCAAAATGGGGACGAATTAGAAGAAATGATTGAGGACATTACCCGAGAAAGCGTAACAGTGAGGTTGAAGATTAATATGCAGAAGACAAAGATAACGATCAATAGCCTGGCAAGGGAACAAGAATTCATGATCGCCAGTCAGCCTCTACAGTCTATAAAGGAGTGCGTTTATCTAGGTCAATTACTTGCAGAGGACCCTGATCATGACAATCAAATTTACAGAAGAATTAAATTGGGTTGGAGTGCCTACGGCAGGCATTGCCGAATCCTGACTGGGAGCTTACCACTGTCCCTGAAAAGAAAAGTGTACAATCATTGCATTCTACCGGTGCTAACATATGGGGAGAAATTTGGAGGTTAACAAAGAAGCTTGAGATCAAGATAAGGACCGCATAAAGAGCAATGGAACGAAAAATGTTAGGCCTAAATTTACAGACAGGAAGAGAGCGGTGTGGATCAGAGAGCAAACGGGTGTAGCCGATATTCTATTTGACATTGAGATGGAAAAATGGAGCTGGGCAGGCCATGTAATGCGTAGGATGGAAAAGTGGTGGAGCATTAGAGTTACAGAATGGATACCAAGAGAAGGGAAGCGCGGTCGAGGATGGCAGAAAACTAGGTGGGGTGATGAAGTTAGGAAATTTGCAGGCGCAAGTTGGAATAAGCTAGCACAAGACAGGGGTAATTCGGAGATCGACGGGAGAGGCCTTGTACTGCCGTCGACATATATATAGGCTGATGATGATGAATGACTCCATATATTGTATTGCGGGCAAAGCTGGGGAAACTACGCAAGAAGTGCGGTCACAGAAGTGTCGCTCCGTGCGTTTTGCAGTGCACTTGTTCTTGACCTGCGACGCTTTTTAAAGACTAAAATATTTCCCATATTGCATCTACAACCCTGGACTAAAACACACAAGATCACAATTTATTTGGGACGTTTGCACGTCGAGAACGCAACGTGCCATGTTTCGGTCACGAGTGCAAGCAATGTGCTCTGACCGCTGGTTGCAGAATCCTGTCAGTCCGCTTGTGCATTTGTAAATAGGTTCTGATGTGCGACCCTTTCCACGTAATAAATACATCATATTGTGTTACAGAAAAATTCAGTGGCGATGTAGCGGTAAATGCGAGCGAAATGCATAAGCATTACGTCGAGCCTCTTCGAGGCCCCGGATCCATGTTTAAACCGCGTTCACCACATTGCAATGTGCTTAGGCGCTCTCTCTCTCTGTCTCTCTCTCTCTCTCTCTCTCTCTATATATATATATATATATATATATATATGGCCATATAAAGCCAACACACAATGAAGCTATACCGGCTGTTGCGTTTTAGTTGCACCAAATTTTACAAAATTGCCTGTGGCAGATAGCACAATTATAATCGTTTATCTAAACTATTCGACGAAGCGGCCGTTTCTTCCATGAGAAATCGAAACGCCTGAATGAATAATTAACATAAGTGGGGTAATTACCTTCTGAAATAATTATTTTACGGCACATCTTTTAATCTACGAAATATAGCGGCTGAGTTCACAAGGCGTATCCACTTCGTACGAATTCTCAGGACTGAACCAGTTTCGCGATATTAATTTAACGCTCATGTTCATGTTCATATAGAACATGATGCTACAAGTAAGACAGAAGAAATATTTAATTCAACAGTTCTGGCAGGTGGACTGGTCTTCATAGGGGTTCACAAGGCAGTGGCACTTTGGCACTGATAGTGATGACAGCAGATGACGTGCTTGGCGGTATTAGGGGGAAAACAGACATGCACGACATACGTAAGACCGAAAAGGAACAGTGGTGAGAGTGATTGACTCTTTCTAGGCGCTTTGACACATTTACAGCAACCACATTGTCAACGATGCAGGGCAAGAGGAAGGCGAAGTCCCATGTTTGTAGGGCAAGGAGGACAGTAGCAAAGTAATGACATAAGTCGGAGAAGAAACGCGCGGAAGAATGCTCTTAAGTACGCTCTTTTCCGTCAAAGATATCATCCACAAATAGTAGGCAATAAAATTGAGAGCGTCTGCAGCTTAGATCGAGCACATATAATGGGAGAAATGGTGGACAAAACCAATTCCCAATCTGATCCGAACTTGGTCCTCACATACACTACCGGAGCTCCACCAGTCAATGCCATTCTTCACCGCCATTATAACAACATCAAACAGACCAACCGACTCGGAACTATCTTTCAGTGGTCGCCTCATGTAATACATAGAAGAAACAAACATTTGAGGGATTTGTTTTTCAGGGTGAGGACACAGGTGCCCAATGTGCATAATGGTTGTCAAACTTGTGGAAAATCTCGCTGCAAGTTTTTTCGTCCCATAATAACATACACAGCTGAAGCATCAAATCCAAAATCTTGATTGTGATTCCAGTAATGTCGTGTACAAAATTCGATGCGAGGTGTGTAAGCAGGAGTATATCGGAAAAACACAGACCCCTTTTTGCCTGCGGTTCAACAACCACCGCGTGCATGTGAAAACTATCCCGAATTTACCCTTCTACAGGCACGTCCGACTGACTGGTCACTTCTTTGAATGCGTGAGCGTCGTGTTCTTGCAAACTGGTTTCCTACACACCCTTTGCACGCGAGCAGGGATAATAATTTTTCATCAAAAAATTCGGAACGTACCCTGAAGGAATGAATGAGTCTGCGGCAACTGACGCGCCTCCGAGATATGCGGTTAATAAGGATACCGCAGTTACGCACTCCTTACTCCAAAAGTGAGACACTCGACACCGCTTGCTGCTCCTTCCCCGCGTCCATTAGGAGGCGCGCGGAAAAGGCCCCTAAACCACCTGCGATCTTTTTCAACATTTCAAGTAAACACGCGCATCGAGTTCAGAATGCCGTCACAATCAACGATGCCAAATGCGGCAGCGCTACGCGCCTCGGGCACGCTACAATAAAAAAGAAATTTAAAAAAGAACAATCGCATTCTTCTCTCTGGGCGCTTGCGTTAGCCCCAGTGGTTGTCGTGCCATCAACAGGGTGCATCTGGTGATGTCACCAGGAGCAGACGCTGTCGATTGGTCGAGTAAAAACCAGCGACTTCCGGTTAGTCTGCTAGCAGGTACGCGCGCTCCCTGCTCTTCCTCGTCGTGTAGCTCGCTTGTACGCCCTTGCGAATTGGTAACTTCGGCCCGCAACGCGTGTGCCAAATCGCTCGCGCTCCAACACAGTCGTGCTTAGCGGTCTGATTAGGTACCCGAACAGAGGCCGACAGTGTAGGCCTTTCTAGACCTGCGCGCAGCACAGGGTCCATAGCGGCACGCTGCGCAGGAGCATGGGCCAGGCACGCCAGTAACAGCGGCTAGCCGAGATGGGCGGAGTCGCGGTAAAGGCCCTTCTGTATACGTTACCGGCATGTCAACTCACCGCACGCCGTTTGCCGTTCGCGGGCCGCCGTTCAACGGCGGTTTTGCTCGGGAACAGCAAGATTTCTTTGCCGTAGAGCGGATGGCACCGGGAACCACTTGTGTGGCAGCGGTACAGCAAAGTGGCCAATCAGCGACCGAGGAGCAGACACTTCGCACCGCCGGCACCCGGACCACCACTGATCACTCGACGGCGCCGATATCGTCGCTATAGGCCTTCTCCGGTTCACTTCAAAGCTAAAGCAGACGGGGCTTCGGAATGAATTACCGACGCTTATAAGCTGCAATATTTTTTTATCGCTGTTATCGCTCTTCGCAATAATTGTACACAAAGAAGAAAAATACGCTGATATTAGCGGAGCCGTTGGTTGCGATGCGAGCACAGCCGTGCCGGTCGTCTGCCGTCGGATAGCCGCGCACTGCAGCTGACCTCGACAAGTATCTGTGCTCTCGTTCATGTTAAACGTTTGACAGTGGATATCGTTTTTCATAAAATGCACAATTTACGCATCACAGTATCTAGTTCTTTGCTTGAAACAGAAGCTGTAGCCGATGTTTGCGTCGCCGGTAGTGGAGGAGCGCAGCGTCGCGGTTGTTGATTGGCCCGTCGGTCGTGCAGTGCGCCGGCCGAACTGCCGTCTACTATGGACACATCTCGCGCGGCACTGGCAACCGGTTCGCCGTTGGTAGTTTGCCGCTAGCGTGGACGTGCCTTAACCGGATGTGGACAGTGTTTTGAAAAGCGCGTTGGTGATGACATATGTCATGTGATATTTGGAGGAGCACTCGACAAACGGAGCGTAACGAAGGAAAGAGCGAAACGAGTGAGAGCCGTGTTTCGACCTTCAAACGCTATTACGCTATTGGGGCACCATTTCGAAAAATTCTTGCGGCTACGTGTTCGTTGCAGACTCGTGCCCAATTGCAACACCACAACTAAATTTCGACCTCTGGGTGGTTTAGGGGCCCGTTAAGTAGTCATTTTGAGGGACTTATTGTCGCTGCTAGTAATACACGCGAGCTCACGTGGTGTCATGAAGCTCTCCGGTAAACGCTCGAAAACTGCAATGACACCGAGGCTCCCCAACTCGGCTTCCCAATGCTGTAAGGCCAAGGACGTACCCGCTTTTCAACTCACTTATATTCTCTTTCTTTTTTTTTCTTTGTCCGTACCTCAGGTTGACCACAAAAAACAGCGGAACGGGCGATATTTGTATCTGTGTATTTTGACACTGTGTTGTCTTCCACATGTAGCTGCATTTCTGTCTCCCTTCGAAACTCCTTCTCTATGAGAGGTAATGCTACATGGAATTACACGATGCGAACCTAAGCCTTCCTTTACCATCTTGGTGCACTATTTTTCGTCTTGAAGGAGGAAAGTGTTTCTAGCTTTCATAGTGTTGCCGGCTATGTATGAAGCGGAGTATAGACGTTCACCTAACAGCCTGAAGCCGAACGTGTTGCGGACCACTCATATTAGCAAAATAGCTGTCAGAAGTTACGTACGCTAGGCTGCCTAAAAGACAACCTTTGCGGCGCATCGTCAATCACGCTTCGGCGCGCATGCGCATCATATTTATGCCCCAAACTCCATTGTGGCTCTGCGAGGACTTCATCGCTGATCAAGCTTGCCTGATCTCTTCGCTGGAATACGTTGACAATCGCGCACATGCTTCATCGACGGCAACTACAACATACATTTCAGTTTGACAGACATTCAGTTGTCATCGTTGTTACTCTCTGTATAATCTCGTAGAAGTGTAGCGCTCATCTGTCTCTTCATAAGATAACAAAATCAACATCTATACACCCACCGCCGTAGTCCAGTGGCTATGACGTTTCGCTGCGATGCTCGAGGTCGCGGTTTCGATCTCGGCCGCGGTCGCCTCAATGGAGATGGTGGCGGAATTCAAGAACGCTCGAGTGATGTGCATAGGGTGCCTTTTAACGAACCCCTGGCGGGTAGAACTATACCAGAGTCCCTCGGTACGGCGTGCACCATATCGAGATCGGGGTTCTGAGACCGAAAAACCGAAAATTTATTTCTTTAACACCCGTCTACTTTGTCCTCAACAAGCGCCTGGGCAAACAATCTCAATGTATCTTCGGCCTTATCTTCGGCCTTATCACTAGTGCCGCGTGCCATGTAGCTCATTGAAATGGCCTTCGTCAAAATATTGTTGGCATTTGCAATGTCATTGCCTTTCGAAAAAGAATTAGACAACCGTATTTACCTTGCAAAAGCTTCGTATTTATTTGGCCACCTAATTTGTCCATATAATATCTGTAAACTTGTATTGCATATCCATAACGTGGTGCTTATGATTACGTCTTTCTTGTTTACAGTATAGCTACCGTCAATGTAAAAGTGTATATGTGTATAGCTACTGCATGATAACCGTTGTGTAGCTTTTAAATAGCTCACGCTCGTGAACACTCGCTCTTAACCCTCACGTAATTCTGCTGAAAGCCTATAAATATTCAAGTAACTAAGTAAATTATCAAAGCCAATAAAATAAACAGTTTCATTATGAAACACTTTAGCTCTAATGAACCATAAGTGAAACATAGTGCGCAAGTTTCTGTTGTCTTCCCACTTTTATTGCAATAGGAGCTATATTTCCGAGGGGCTTTAGCGCATCAGTAGGGAGCTTTCATACGCGCGCCTACGTCCCCGTACAACAGCGCTTGAGCACACGCGTGTGTACATAAGGTCCTGTACGCCACAGTCGGGGAGTACGCCACAGCACCGACACACATGCTCGGCCAGTGCGGGGAGGGCAGGAAGATATGCTGAGACGCGCAGTGCGTTGGCTGCAAAAACGACGAAGCCAAGTGGACGCACCGTCACGCTCCACTTAAGTGGCTCTAGCCAGAGTCGTTCTGGCTTCCGATGATGGCACGAGCGCTGCGCGCACACACTTTATCTGCCCTGCTAAGCAGCGTACCGCACCTTAGTGCTTACAATGGTCGGAGCGGAAGGGACGGTACCTGTCAAGATATATAATCGTTTCTTTAGGCTCAGAGAAACGTCGATGGTTTTCTTTCAGTATCATTATGTGCACCACAAGCTGGACGCCTGCAACGCCATCATGAACGATCTAGTTCGCAATATTTGCTCCTGTATGTTTTGGTGCTTAGGCAAGCGGCTGGAGCCTCAAATAGCAAGGCACTGCCCTTGTGTTATCCTACAGATTTTTCCTTCTAATGTCTTTCTTCTCCTTCTTTTAAATCTCCATGTCCTTTTTGCTTCCATTCATTGCATCCAATTCACTGTCTGTTTATAGTTTCGATTATCCTGTACTTGGTTGCCAACTTTCTTGACCTTTTCCTCCATTTTGTGACACGCTTTTCAGGAACAGATACTTGTGCACGTTTGCCGCCCATTTATTTTCAGCCATGTTCCTGAGTTTTTCTTCAAAACTGATTTT
This sequence comes from Dermacentor silvarum, assembly GCF_013339745.2. NCBI lineage: Eukaryota > Metazoa > Arthropoda > Arachnida > Ixodida > Ixodidae > Dermacentor > Dermacentor silvarum. The sequence goes on from NC_051156.1 coordinate 58,646,008, forward strand.
GCTCTGTGCTTCTCTGACTTCAAAAGACCCAATACTATATAATGCCACCATGAGAAGCCGGGGCAAACCAGTAAGGCATGTGCTGACACCTGGCGTAGCAAGAGGAAAGCTAGGAAACGGGCTGTGAATAGCAGCAAAGATCGTGCCCTAGAGGCTGCCAGTAAATGTCGGGCTCGACAGGACGCGGGTGCCACGAAAAGGAGCATGCGGCGAAGCGACGCAGGTACCACGCCAGTAAATTTGACGAGCACAAGGGTGCGATGCAAAATTTCAGAGGGACTTTCTGAACAGGCATTTTGGATCCACTTGTGCGATGTGTGACAGACTATGGTTCGAGAACGATTTGATGGTGATTGGTAATGTTCGAGATGTCGCTAACCGTGAACGTGATTAACCGGTTTTGACTGCTGCCACAGCTCCTGTCTTGGCCAGCTGCTCGGTTTGGCTGCGCCGAGGGAGCGCTATTGGCCGTAGTGCGCATCGATCATTTGGTGTGACAGGTGATTGCTGACAAGCCACCCGCTGCAATTCCGCGACTGCGCAAAGAACCAATGCGGCTGTTAGCATGTTTCGTGCGCTTGTATAGGGAGGCCGCGTGTAGTGCGTACTGCCGAAGAACCGCTCCGCTGATAGTTCACATTCACAGTGGGTTGATGATGATGATATAAACTTTAATTTTCGAGACGGTGTTCCCGAGCGTTTGAGCTGTGGATCACTCTAGGTGGGAGGGTCCCTCATTCCAGGAATCCTCTGGCCGCGATAGCATCCCGGGCTCTGGCGACAAGACGTCGTTGTTCGTCCAGGGCCGGGGTGGAGATCTTGGCCTCCCACGTCTCGGCGAGGAGGTTCACGTCTTCAGACGTTGTATGTTTAGTAACGGCGTCTTCGGGGCGCCACGGGCACTCTAGTAGCAAATGCGCCAGAGTGTCTGGCACGGCGCAGATCGGGCAGTTGTATGTGTGTAGTGTCGGGTGGATGCGATGCATGAGGATCCCATGGGTGTATGTATTGCTCTGCAGTCTTCGGAATACGGTGCTTTCCTCTTTCGTCAGTTTTGGATGAGGTGGCGGGTACACCCTGCGTCCCAATCTATTTATAGTTTCGATTATCCTGTACTTGGTTGCCAACTTTCTTGACCTTTTCCTCCATTTTGTGACACGCTTTTCAGGAACAGATACTTGTGCACGTTTGCCGCCCATTTATTTTCAGCCATGTTCCTGAGTTGGAATAGTGGGATAGCTGCGATTTTTTTGTTGGTCTCGCCATCCTCGCTGGAAACAGCCTTTTTCGCGTGGACGCGACATACGCGAATGAAAGCGGCATCTACTCCCAACACGCGTAACTGGCATTCGACCTAGCATGCGTACGCGATCCTATGCTTGATGTCTCCCTGTAAATCTGGCCACGCACTCCACGCTACAATGCTGTCATCCCAGAAAAGTGTCGCGTTCGGTCTCCATGCATGGGAAAGTCAACCGACAGAAGTCACCACCTGCTTAAAACTTTAGTTTGTACCAAATACAAGGCTGCATATTTAATAAAACAGCCTACATTTGTGTAGAAACATGCGTTAGTTGTTTCTTGCTCAAATTATGCAACAAAGTGTGGTTGATGACACAGGCGCTGCCTATTTGCCAACGTCTGTTTGGAAAGAGTGAAGGCAGGAGGAAGCCGCATGCATGGTAATGCAAACAACTTTAAAACCAACGACGTTTCGGGAAACTCTCCGTCAAAAATTCAAAATAATACTGGTCGTCGAAAACGCTCATAAGAGGGCGCTTACAGGGAGACCGGCAATTCTCAGCATGAAGGCATGGATGACGATTTCGTGGAGCTGATGAGGGAGATATACACAGACAACCCAGTACAAATTGTGTGGGATAGCTGAACAAGCAATCAAGTAATGAAATTTACAAAGTGCTGAAGCAAGCTAAAGCACTGCACGGGCTCGGGCTTACCCAAAAGCCCGGGCCCCGCCCGGCCCTGTAGGGCAGTTTTTCCACGGGCTCGGGGCGGGCTCGGGAACGGAATGTGTTTTTTGACCTGGGCCTGGGCCGGGCTTCGGTTTTTTGACGTGGCCCCGGGTCGGGCTCGGACTTTCTGGTGGTGTGCATGTAACGTGCAGCGAGTTATCCTCGCGCGTCACGACTCTGAAAAAACTCTTACCCCTGGCGCAGCTGGAAGCTAGCAGGGCTACTCCTGTGCTACACCCTGTCACAAAAGAGCGCGTAATCAAAGCGCGCGACGCGTGTCACACAATCCAGTGAAAGAGGCACGCCCGCCCCGCGACAGTTTCAACATAGGGGTACAGCGCATACGCCTCAAACGGCCGATGCGACCAACGGCGTCTAGACGTCTAGAAGAACATCGACGAAGCGACGGTAAGCAGAGAGAGAGAGAGAGAGCGCGGGCGCCGAGACACCTTTTCACCCGGCGAGTCGAGAGAAAGAGATTACTACAGCGTGAGCGTGCGCCAACAGGATCACTCACAACCCCCTCGACGACGCTCCGACGGCGGCGGTTGAAGGTGCGAGATATGACTAGAAGATTCCCAGGCTTTGGACATACTACGGGATCACGACTCCGATAGGAAGGTTCGAGAACGCCGTCGGAAGCTATAAAAACACCATGCGGGAATCAGAGGGGAGATCAGACCACTCCGGTGAAGCTATGCAACCTGAAGAATGAGCGTCTGCGGAAGAAGGGGATTCCCTGGCAAGCTAGTCGACAAACAGTCGACGAGTTCATCGAGCGTCTGCATTTCCGGAAGAAGCTCCTTCTTCGAGATTTGCCCCGAGCTACGCCGAGATCGTCCGACTGAAGACCAGCACGCGGAAATATGATTGGACACTTAGTATTCCTATTCATTTTGACTTTACGTGTTGGACTCTTAGTGCTTGTCGTTAATTATATTCCTGGGTTTTTTGAATACCCATCTGAATTGTATTGTGATATGTCTAGCCTAAGTGTGCACGTGGGCGTGTAACTGCCTTATGTGAAGAATATATTTTGTTGTATTTTGACAACTTTGGGATCTGGCTCGGTCTTTAGACAGCAACCGGCGTTCGCTAGCGCACCAGAGGGCCCATTACTAATTGTTCTTGCTTTCGTGGGACTATTTTCGGAAGTTGATAAGTCGGCTTTGGAATTTGGTGCGGCGTTCACGGGGTCTATGACAATCCCTTTTCTTCTTCCGTCGTATTTTGCGCTGTTTGAACAGAATGCAAAAGTCGAGAAAGACCGAAGTCGCCTCAAACCAAAGGATACTATATTTTTTATTCCTTACCTAAATCAATGTAATTAATGCTTTCAGCGCGGTGTAAGCGCTTTCGCGACTTGCTGATTCTTCAAAGGCGAATTGCAAAAACGATGACTGGTAAGATAAGAAAATGATTTCCTCCCCATACAGGAACAGCAAAACTCCCGTGATAGTAAGGTGTCAGTAGCAAGGAAATTAACGAATAGCCTTGGCATGCGGGACGTGTGCTCTGGGAAAATGACTCAACCGTATTGAATCTGGAGCTCCGGACCACTACAGCCAGCGTTTTTTTTTAGCTATGACTTGACTAACCGATACAAGACCGGGATAGGCTCGAAACCCTCTGCCCCCCCCCCCCCCCCCCCCGCCGTTTCCCGAGCCCCGGGTCGCCTCGTATATGCGCAATATATAGGTGTTCCCCGTAGAGCGCAGTTTCGCACAATGTCGTTTGCGGTCTCGGGCCGGGTTCGGGCCGGTTTCTAGCCGGGCTCGAGCCGGGCTCATGCCTAAGGTAAAGGGGTGGTTGGCCGGGCCGGGCCCGGATCTCCCCATAAAACTTTTGGTTGGGCTCCGGCGGGCAGCCCAACGTAAAAAACGGGCCGGCGCCGTGCCTGGGCTGCAAAAATCGTCCCGTGCAGTGCTCTAAACCAAGCATGTCCTCTGTCTCCATTGTTGTTCACGCTTTATGTTAAGACCACAGAAAGACGAATAGAAAACAGTGCATTAAATTTTGGGTTATCTCGCGTTCGTAATGGGCAAAGGGTGTAATATAATTCTCATGATCTTCTGATGCGGACGACATAGTGCTACTACCTGCCAATGGAAAAAAAGTAACAGAGACTTGTGAATACCTGTATGTCTCGCAACGCAGCGGCAAATATAGACCTTCAGATTAGCCCAGAGAAATCGGGAAATATGACCTTTGATGAAGGGACGAGTAACTGCGTGGTATGAAGTGAACAGCAAGCCATCATTATCATCATCATCAGCCTATATATATGCCCAGTGCAGGACGAAGGCCTCTTCCTGCGATCTCCAATTATCCTGCCTTTTGCTAGCTGATTCCAACTTGCGCCTGTAAAGTTCCTAACTTCATCATCCCACCTAGTTTTCTGCCATCCTCCACTGTGCTTCCCTTCGGTTGGTATCCATTCTGCAACTCTAGTGCTCCACCGCTATTCATCGTACGCATTAAATGGCCTACCCAGCTCCATTTTCCCCCCGTAATGTCAATTAGAATATCGGCTATCCTCGTTTGCTCTCTGATCCACACCGCTCCCTTCCTGCCTGTAAACGGTAGGCCTAACATTTTTCGTTCTATCGCTCTTTGTGCGATCCTTAACTTGTTCTCGAGCTTCTTTGTTAGCCTCCAAGTTTCTGCCCCATATGCAATGATTGTACACCCTTCTTTTCAACCGTAGTGCCAAGCTCCCAGTCAGGATTTGGCAATACCCGTCGTATGCACTGCAACCCAATTTTAATTTTCTGTAAATTTCTCTTCATGATCAGGGTCCCCTGTTAGGAATTGACCTAGATAAACGTACTCCTTTGCAGACTCTAGAGGCTGACAGGCGATCCTAAATTCTTGTTCCCTAGCCGGGCTATTGAACATAATGTTTGTATTCTGAACATTAACCTTCAACCCGACTCTTACGCTTTCTCAGTTAAGGTCCTCAATCATTTCCTGTAATTCGTCCCTATTGTTGCTGAATAGGACAATATCATCTGCAAACCGAAGGTTGCTCAAATATTCGCCGTTGATCCTCACTCCTAAGCCTTCCCAGTCTGAGAGCTTGAATACTTCTAAGCATGCAGTGAATAGCATTGGAGAGATTGTGTCTCCGTGCCTGACCCCTTCCTTGACAGGTATCAATTTGCTTTTCTTGTGGAGAACCAAGCTTGCTGCGCAATCCTTGTTGATATTTGCGTAGATATTCACGAACGCCTGCTGTACTCCTTGATTACGCAATGCCTCTATGACTGCTGGTATCTCTACTGAATCAAATGCTTTTTCATAATCTATGAAAGGCATATAGACAGGTTGATTGTGCTCCGCAGATTTCTCTATTACCTGACTGATGACATGGATATGATCCATCGTAGAATATCCCTTCCTGAAGCAAGCCTGCTCTCTTGGTTGGCTGAAGTCAAGTGTTTCCCCGGTTTTATTGGAAAGTATCTTTGTGAATATTTTATACAGCAAGCCATACACATAGTCAAAGAATATATAGTAATTACCTTGACGTATACGTAAAAGAACGAAAGGCTTACTCTAGCACCCACCAAGATAGTATGAAAATAAAGGGGAAGTGGAATGCAGCACTAATGAAACAAAGAGCACTTTGGGGCTACAATAAATATGATGCAGTGCGTCGAAACTGGAAACAAATAATTGTGCCAGCGCTGACGTTCGCAAATGCCATTCTGTGCTAAAATCGGATATCTTGTCGGGGTCAGAAGTTAGCAAAAGATCAGTTCGCCGGTTGGCTTTCGAAGTCGGAGAAGCGCCGAGCAAAATTTGTTTTGAGGAAGACACAGGAAGATGGATGAAAATAAACGGACGGCTAAACTGCACAAATATATAGGATGTTTCACTTAACTTGGGCCAAACTTTAAAAAATTCAGATACTACGTAGCTGGACAGATCCAAGGTAGTGGTGTTTGCCGTCGCTTGGAGATGTTTAGATTAGTTTTAACAACGGAGCTGCATAAGCCGGGCGTAATGCGTCTGCTGAATTCAAAAAACTGCCTCACCGTTGCCTAGTAACGAAGCGCCACCTCCTCGCTCACCGCCGCTCTCGCCACCGCGCCACCTAGCGACGATTTGCCTAACCTCCGCAGTAGCGCCGCTCGCTCCTCCGCCGTAGCTCTCGAGCATAGCTTCTCCCCACAGCAGCACGGGGACGAAGCTAGGCAATGGCGTCACTCTAGAGTATGTAGCTCCGCGTCGCCGAGGCGCGGAGACACGCTTTGCCTGGTGAGTTTACCTGCCGAGCCGCCGCCACATGCATCGGTCGTAGTGACGGACACGGGCGCGTTCGGCGCGAACGCGGGGAAACGCGGTGGGCGTCGGCAGCAGCTCTACGCGCACCACTACTCAAGAGAAGTGAAATTCTACACTAAAATGATTAGTGGCAACGGAGCCAACGCGGAAGAAGACGACGACGACAAACGCGGGAGCAATGTCACGAGCGTGGTCGCGTGCTTCCGCTGAGGTAGCCACAGTGCCAGCTGTGGAAAAGGACGACGAAGCTCGGGTGAGAACCAAGTTAATGCTACTTGCCTCAGCTCCAGGTCCAGATGGCATAACAACGAGCATGCTAAAAATATTATTTGACGTGTCTCCACAGGACCTACTTAATATCATCAGCTACTCCCTAACGAACAGTTGGATTCCTCCAGATTGGAGGCTTGCTACAATTCTCCCCCTACTTAAGAAACAAGAAGCGGTATTGCATATGGACAAAATAAGGCCCATTGCATTAGCGTCTAACATTATGAAAGAGCATTATACATCCGTATAATGAGGTTTTTAACTACTAACACATTACTGAGCTCATGTCAGATCCGATGTAGACCGGGATGCTCGATTTGGTGCGCGCAAGTTATTTGGAGGGACGTATTAAGCTTGCTCGTCACAGGCGACAGTTTGCAGCACTAGTGGCTCTTGATATAGCTAAGGCATACGACAGTGTACAGCATATCATTCTCCTCAATATCCTAAAGAACATGAATTTTCCTCCATATATAACAAATTGGATTTCTGAATTTCTAAGATGTAGAAAATTATATTGCTCACAAGGCGGTGTTTCGACGTCAAAATATAATCAGTCCAGGACAATTCCAAAGGGTTCCGTTCTTTCTCCCATTTTGTTTATTATTCTAATGAGCTCAATTCCACTGTGTGATGATGTACAAGTGTATGTTTACGCAGGTCATTCTTTGCGTCAGCGAGTGACATTCACTCTCTGCAAAGAATATTACAATCATATCTAGCAATACTTCAAGATTGCCTTGATGATATTCGTATGACAATAAATGTTATCAAGAGTGCCTTGCTTGTATTTCTCTTAAATATACCGGTTAACGTCTCCCCTCAATACCGTCAAGAAATAATCCCTCAGCGCGACTTTATTAAGTATCTAGGCGTTATATACGATCAAAAACTTAGTTGGCGCAACCAGATTGAACATGTTACGTGTAAGGCAGCGCGCGCTGTTGGCATGACTCGATAACTCGGTCACCGCCGCTTTGGCCTACGCAGAGACACTCTCATTATGATTTATTGTATGCATGTTCGACCCATATTAGAATTTGGGTGTGTTTTATTCTCTGGTGGTCCAGCATACAAGATCAACCCCCAAGTTCTTCTAGAGCGAGAGGCCCTCCGGATTTGTCTTGTATTGCCAAAATTTGTTGCTAATAATACATTATATCAAGAAGCCCGATTACCCACACTCGTTAGCAGATTCCGCATTCTTACAGTAAAAACCTAGTTAAACATTTACGTATCTTGATTGAGACGATCGCAGTATGTATTTATTACAGAAAGATCTGCCTTCTTTGAAGAAACATGGTCCCGTCTATACAATCCGCAGGTTCTTTTTGTGCAAACTCCACTAGAACCATTAAAGGTTCAGATACGCGAGATCATTCCCCTCAAGAAAACCTGTAAATGCTATTGGAATTGAATTTCATGACATATTTCCTTTCAATGCTTAACTCCGGCCAACTAAATATCTAAGCGGATTACTGCAAGATCATTTAGCTGAAATGAAAATCAATACTGTAATAGCGAGGGATGCATCAGCGTGTGACGAGAAAGCGGGTGTAGGTACTTTTTCTGAGGCGCTATCCTGGTCTTATTCAATGCGACCGCCTGATTTTACATCTATATTTCAGGCAGAATTATTAGCAATTATATTAGCTCTTCGTAAACTTCCTGGAAATTCTTCGACAGCTGTAATAGTAACTGATTCGTTGTCAGTGTGCACACCCCTCACCTCATCCTCAGACAATACAGTTTTGAACGAACTAGAAAGATTAATACCTTCGACCTTACGCCTGGTGCGTTTAATATGGGTACCAGGTCCCCATGGTTTGTTTTTAAATGAAATGGCCGACGCACTCGCACGTACATCCCTACAGGGACCAGTCATGCATGTTCTGCCGACTTCTGCTTATATCACCGCGGCTAGGTTTAGAAAACTATGTCTCTTAAATTACTCTGCAAAACAGGCATTTAAAATCACAGACTTAAACCATTTGCTTTACCCTTGGGATAATCAATGGTGTCCCACACGTAAATTGAAAATCTCAATTACAAAATTACGATGCCGTATTCCACCCCTAAATCTTTATGTACACAGGTCTGGTCTGGCGATGTCCCCTCTATGCCATTTCTGCAATGAACCTGAAACCATTGATCATTATTTATTAAACTGCCGCCGATTCGCAATCCAGGGAAAGAAATACTTCGAAATTCTGTTCGGAAAATTAGGCATCTCTATAAACACTGAAAATATTCTATCCTTCGGGGCATATACACTTGGTTTTAACCACAGGAACGTATGCAGGGCCGTATGCGACTTCGTCGGTGACACAAGGAGAATACCTAGTTAAATTACTGAAATATTGTTTATTATTTTAAAAAATCCAATTTACGTTAATTTACTGATTATTTATTAATTTCGAAAATTCCAATTAAACTGATTGAAGTGTATTACCTTCTACCTTGATCTCCTTCCAAAAAGCACACGATTCCCTATAACATAAAATAAAATACGGCTCTAACATCAGTCAGCTTCATTGAATAATTTCAACCCACCTGTTTTACCGCCGGCTTCTTGACCAATCCCCCGTAGTGGGTATGCGCCGTGGCATTGGAAGCAAGCAAGCAAAGCTACGGAAGGGCCGCCAGCTTAGCTGTTTGCTCATACTTCGCCCCACTAGTGCGAAGCTGCCCCCATTTTTTTGCATTTCGCCTAATTAGGCTATTATTCTGTAATACATAATCAACTTCTCAATTATTATAATTAGACGAAAAGTGTGAATGAGAAAATTGCAGAGCAACATGAAGAACTCCCGATACAGCTTTCTGTTGCTCAACACGTGCTACATAAAGGTGTTTTTCCGAGCGTGAAAGAAGCCTGCGAATACAGGCAAAATTACCGCGCGACTGGCCGCTAGAGGCACATTGTGCGTAGTCGCGGGCAACTTTCACGATAGGAAAAACTTTTATGTAGTACGTATTGATGAATAGCAAGCTGTATTGAGGGTTCTCATGTGGCTCTATAATTTTCTCATTGACACTTTCCATCTCAAAATATTAACTGAGAAGTTGAATAATCAATTAGGACTAATTATCTAATTAAGCGGAATGCAACAAATTATCTGAGTATCTCGAAGCAACGGCAAACATCATTACCTTGGTTCTGTCCAGCTACGTAGCATTTGCATATATTTAAAGTTTGGCCCAGGTTAAGTGTGCACCTGTGTGCACCTGAAAAGCGTGGACACAGAATGGAGTAAGAGGTCAAGAAAGTTGGCAGCCAAGTACATGCTAATTGAAAGTGTAAATAGACAAGGATGACTCATCAAAAAGAAAGTGGGAGAAACGGAGACAGTGAAATGGTTGCAAAAAATGAAAGATACACCCGCCCAATCACTCCGTACAGATGATTAACGAGCGAAGCTGAAACGTGCGGTCCCGGTGTTTATCACTGGGTTAATCCCTACGGTTCATTAAAGTACTTATCGATTATGAGGTTACACACACGTTTGGCTGTGACGGAGAAAATGACGTCACTGACGGTATGCCCGCAGTCCGCCGTTCTCGCTTGCGTTCGATGTCTCGAGAAGGGAAGGGAGGCGAAGGGAAGGGAGGCGAAGTTTAGCTGCGGCACAAAATGCCTATCTATATAAAAACGTTGCGAGGCGAGAAGGTGGTAAAGACTTCCGACGCTGCTCGACGAGTGTCCCGTTCTGATCTCGTCGAAAGCCTCCTGCAACAGTCACCAACGCCGCGCGCGTTTTGCGCGAACGCGGGCAAAACGCCGACGGCGTCGACAACAGTTCTGTGTGTTGCCGGTGCTGCTGCATGTCCAAGTTTGTACAGGTGATAAAACTACTATCCTTATTCCGTATAGCTAGCTCTCTACAAATTTGCTATCGCAATTGATGCTTCGCCTTTCGGGTGAAACTGCGACAACTTTTTCTGTATTTCTTCTTCTTGTTGCAGTTTTACAATGTTTTCCATTAACATCTTGTCATTGTTTGTTATTTACTAGTTTGAGTGTGAGTACCTACTTGCTAAAACTTGTCGTTCGTAAGACAAGCTTTCAATTTTTCGGGAAGCGTTTCTTGCAGCATCTAGCTTTTGACTTTGCGTTGCTACATCTGTAGCCTCCAGCAGTATAAACCTATTTTAGTCTGTTCGAATATTCGCCACTTGGGAGACAGCGCCCGGACGTTCTTGTTCTTAAAATGCTGCGCATGATTTTCCGCAAACGGCTATTTACAAAAAGTCTTCGTATGTGCTTCAAAATCACAAGAAGCTATGCATAAAATATCTTCTTTATTTATTTCTGAGGTAGAAACGAGGCGTCCAAGACGCATTGTGAGGTTGCTTGCTGTGTCTTTTTTGATTCGCTTTTACTACGAGTTGGCTCTATGTAGAGCAGCAACCATATTAAGCCACCCGCTTTTGCGTATTCAAAGCATCAGGATGTTCGGGCAAAAGCCACCGCGATTGCGGTAGATGAAGCTTCGTTTTTTAGCGCACAGGGTGGGGCGCGAAGAGCCGAGCAACAAACAGCATTGCGTCCACATTAGCCCTTGTAGCCATAGCCGCCATAGCCGTAGCCACCGTATCCTCCGTAGCCACCGTAGCCGACTCCGTATCCGCTGCCGAGTCCAGAGTGAGCGAGCACAGCGCCTCCGCCATGCACCTTGTTGACGTGGTGCACCGTCCTCACGAGGAAGGCTGGTCCAGCAACGGCCTTGGCAAAGGCAGGGCCACCGTTAACGAGAGCAACGCTGCTTCCGATGCCGACACCGCCAACGCCGTAACCACCGCCAAGCCCATAGCCGAGACCATAGCCTCCGTAGGCGAGACCTGAGCCGAGACCGGAGCCTAGACCGGAGGCAAGGCCAACATTACCAGCCATGGCGGTGGCGATGGCGGCGCAGAGGACGACGGCGATGCTCTGCATGAGAGGAGCGTGGGCGAAGACACAAAATTATTATCTCAAAAAGCAGTGCACCTCCTGGCTCCCTTAAAAATCTCTCTCGGTGTCGCAAGAAGGGCGAGCATTGAAATTTATTACGGACAAGGTAATCAGGTCGGCCTGAGCTATTGGGTACCTTGCCTAACCACGATGACATTCACAATGCTTGCTTCATGCTGGCAATTTATTAAACTAAAAGTCGTAAGCCATATTTAATTGTCTTTTTGTTTGAAATTCGCCCACGCGAAAGGTTAGGTTACTGTGTGGGATGGCTCAGCAGCAATGACGCTTTGATTTTGAAGACAAGCAGGCGACCTTGCGTCCGCGATTCGATGTAGTTCACCCCACTGCGAAGCTATGTCGATTCGCCATATTGCGATCGCTAAAGCAAGAACGCTAGTGTAAGTGCATGTTATGTAAACCCAGGTGTCATAAACTTGCAGTGGTTCCAAAAACACACCTCTATTGTGGGCCAGGTTTTGCTTTGGAGAGCTCCATTCCTAACTCGATAGCGAAGCAAAATACGAAGACAAGCGCTATATGGTATCAATGATGACCGCCCAAGAAGCCCATATCGCCACTCTCACCTATTCGTAAATTCTAATAGCATCGTTAGTATAGCCTAAAACTGACATTATCTCGTGAATTTTGAAAGCTTCATCGTGTTGGTGTCATCACCGTTTAAAACAGTACAACTGGTTATTAATTCACACGTGCACTGCATACACGATATTGCTAACGAACTCACCAGTGCGTTCATGGTTGCTGTAGCTGAGACGGCTGCTGCTTGACAGTCAATGTTTCTACGTGCTTCGTAGGCTCCTTATATACACCACACTGCTCAAGCAGGACATAGCACGGCAGCAACGGGGGTCACGTATTCGGCGACGCGTTCCGGCCGGCCATATTATCTCGCGCACCGTGCTCTCACATTCAGTTGAAACGCAAGGAAAAACTACAAAGTTTTCAGTGCTATCTTTTATTTTGTAGGGCGTTTCCGCGGGCTTACACTGCTTCCCAAGTGGTGTAAGAGGAAAAAGAAGATGCGGTCGCCAAAATGTGCGGATTGCATCGCGTACGCTGCAGGACCTGGGCCCTTTATCTTACCCTACGGGCATATCGCCGCAAATAATGCAGGCAAAGGAACAGGTATATTTGGGCCCTTCCTGCCGAATTGCAAGGGCGGAAGTTGTAAGCCTTGTTCGTCGACTGAGCAGTGTGGAAAGAAGAAAGCTTGTCAGTATCGTGACACTAAAGAGTCAAAAGGTACATTAACAGTGTGAGCCTGATTGTGTCATTACATTGTGCGCGAAATAAGCAGGCGCACGTAAGCGTGTTGTGGCTTTATCCCGAGCCTGAGTGTGCTGTATGGGGCTCTTGCGTTGCCCAGGGGGCGCTGCAATAATGGTGCTAAAAAGCGCCCTCAAACCGAAACTGGGTAGTACCAAGCTCGGTCGTCTGCTTCGGGAAGCACGTTTACAATATGGACCCGCCACTTTCGGTTGTGTTGTACCACGGCTTGCAGCGAATATCGGGCGCCGAAGATTTTTCCATGGGTGGCATGCTGCGTAAAGGCAAGAAATTATGCAACGCCGAATACGTGTACGCCGTTCAAAAAATAAGCGGCCAAGTTTTCGCCCGGTGTCAATCGCAAGTGAAGCGAGTCATGCACGTGCGCAGTTGAACTTCAGGTAAGATTTGCACGCTGCTAGATTCAGGCGCACAAACGCGAGGGAATGCTTTCTATAAATGAATTCACAGCAGCGATAATCAGACATGTGTACGGAACTGCTCGAGCGCACGATCGTACGCGCCGCGACGGCAGCGGTCTTTCGACATGCCGCGAAACGGCGGATCTCCTGCAATCTTTGTTGACTGCATGCCGCTAGACAAGTGGTTATGCCTGCGCTGTAGTAGCGACCATCTGTCTAGCAATTGATAAATAACTGATGCAATGCATATAAGCTCGCAGTAACGTACGTACGTGCGAATCGCGCGGCAGCGCGCGCTCGAACATCGATGTGCTGTAATCAATACTACCTTGCTGTGCTGCCTCAACGTGCTGGCTTGAGGTCAAGGATGAGCACATTCAACTCTCTAACCTGTGCTGCTCGTAGTAGGGTAGTGAATTGTCACCGAATCAGCCCGACCATTTGTGGTCATTTGCACACACCTGGTCACTTCACCACTTCGCACCGGTCTAATTGTTCATTGTCGCTGTGACTGGGTCTCGAATCGTGAATCACCAGCCATGCCTGCTGCTATGTCGGTCTGCCATTTCGCTTACCCAGCGCGACGAACTGCAGTTATCCAGCGCGCCCGATCGCTCCGCAGCGTGAGGCCTTGAAGGAAAACGGTAGAATCTGATGTTGGGATTCAGGCCTTGTTCATGGCAGCCCACGACGCAGCAGTAACGACGGTGGCGCTTTTTTGAGGCTGAGCTAGGTCTCTGCGGATCGGCGTCGCCGATGCCTTCTGCTTCCAGCATTACGTCCCACGGCACACGGAGTCCGTTTTCGTAAAACTGTAGGCTGCGGCCAGCTCGCAGCCTGGTCGCCATGGTCTGTGAGAAGTGACGAGCCTTTTCGCACTCGAAACAGGGCAGAAAAAATGCGAATCGACGCAAAACTCGGGCTATAAACGTGCTTCGCCACAGCCAGGGCTCGATACTATCCAAGCTGGTACTACCCAGATGACGTTTTTCGCCGCCACCAGGCGCCGCTACTATACCTCAAACTCCAGCGCAAGACGCCCATACCCACGTCAAAACAGAACGCGCCACGCCTAGCAACAAAGCCAAGGTCATAAATTTCAACAACTCACTTCATTAGCCGTTCTTTTTGTTGTTGTTCTCTCAGCAATGAGCAAGTGAGTAAATTGGCCCCAGAAGGGTCCACTATTCCAATCGTCAAAAAGAAACTCCAGTGAGTAAGGAACGTAAAAAAAAAACAGTAAAGAAAAATATATACCATGATATGATTATGAGGTACGCCGTGGTGGGGGACTCTGGTATATTTTTTTTTTATACCTGTGGTTCCGTTACGTGCACCCAATGGTGCAGTACGGGGGCGTTTGCGCATTTCGCCCCCATCGAAATGCGGACGCCGCGCCCGGAATTTGATCCCGCGCACTCCGGCTTAGTGCTCAACTACACAGCCACTACGCCACTACCGCGGGTTAGGAAAAATAGCGATGGAATAGAATTCAACTTAGCTCCGGCGTAGCCTGTTATACAGTATAGAGCATGTTGCATGGGTGACGTGCGAGCTGGTAGTCGCAGCAAGTGCTATCAAAACATTTTGTCAGAACTTTATCAAAGACTTGAATGTCATTGCGCCTCCGTTATCGTCCCTACTGGTCAAATCGACGTTAAAGATCAGAATCGGAAACAAATTGTATGGTTCCATAATACCGGCCCTCAAGCGGCAACGGATGTAGACGCAAGAGTATTTACTGTACAATGTCACAATGTTTGTCGTCGCCGCAGCCGGCTTTGGATTCTTTTCAGCGGGTACTAAGGGGCAGAATTAAACGAAATAGAGGGAGAGCTAGAAACTTTATTGGCGCACAAAATCGTGCTGGTCCCGGGACTCGACGTCTGACAACAAAGGTTGCCGCTTTTGTGCGCTGGCGATTGGGTTGTGCGGTATCCTGTTTCTCAGCTGACATGACCATGTGACGTGGTAAACCGTAGCGGGATCGCTGCAGTACAAGCGTACGGATAATATGTGACAGAGATCGCGTGATATATAGGGTGCGATGTGGGAATCTGTTTGTCTCTAATTGTCGTGGGTGAGTGACGCGTGAGGCGAGAGGAAATTCAGTCTTAGAAGTGTGAAGTGCCGGAGGATGGCGTGGAACTGCTTGGAAATGGCCCTAGTCACTCCCATTCACGATAGTCCCACTGGGAGACGCGGTGGACGCGCGGTCAAGCCGAGGCATGGGCCTTCAGATTTCCCGCGAGATATTCGTGACGGGGAGTCCCTGTGATCGTGGCTGTTTCCAGAAGTGTAGACGCTCGTAAGATAAATAGCGCTACGTGTGCGACTCGCCCTGTTTTCTTGCAAAGTTTATGTTTCTTTAAATTCCCACAAGCGGCTGGTAATGAAAAAGATTGTAAAGGATAATGGCAAACTCAGGAGGCCTTCAAAAGTAATTTCGCCCAAAAACCGTGGAAGGTCGCTGTTTCGAGCCTCGCAGAAAGCAAGACCAGTGGGAGGTTTTGTTATGGGTTAGAAGGCGCTCTTCGACCGCAGAGAACCCGCGTCCCCAGCCCAGTGCATCGTAAAATGGTGCCCGCGTGGTCTGAAGACGCGGGGGTGGCATGGGAGCTATTTCGCCTAGAAGCGCAAACGGAAGCACAAACGGCTGCAGTCTGGCGCGCTGCCTAAGACGGACCACCTGCAAAACATCATTAGGGTGTCAATGGGCATGCCTCGGATGCAAAGAAGCCATTTCAGAGGTGGAGGGATCGTGTAACCCGACGTGCGGGCTCTTGAGCGATGGGCTGGCACCAGAGGTGCCATCCGTCTTTGGGATAACATTTTTATGGGCCCGCCGGAGACGGACCACGCACAGGACGGCATTGTGCCTCGATGGGCGCGGTTGGGTGCGGTGCCCTTTACTGCATGCAGTGTCTAACTTCCAATTAAGGCACGAGAATGGGGCGACTCGGCTGTTTCTTCCACCGACAGTCTTCTGGGGGAAACGCCGGGATATTTTAACATGTCGCAGAGTGGAACTGTTTGTGCGTTATTTGTTTATTTCTTGTTTGTTGTTTTTAGGAGCGAAGCTCCTTAAGGCGGCACCCGTTCGTCCCTCGTCGTAGTAGTAGTGTGTAACCGGTCTGAGAAAAATGACAAAAAAAAATTCCGTAGCGCGGAATCGAACCAGGGACCCATCGCTTCCGAGCGCGCGGCGTTAGCCCACTACGCCACGAAGCACACATAGACACAAGCACCACGATGGCAATAAATACCCAACATTAACGAAAGGCCGCGTTTCTAGCGCGTTTCTAGCGCGTTTCTAACGCGTTTGTGCTAGCGCGTTACGGCCCGTGTAAGAAGCTGGTGTAAGACGCTGTGGCCTCTCCGCCTTACCTTCAACGTGTTTCGAGCGCGCTGCCCAAGGCGGTGGCAAGTCAAGTTCAAGTCGAGGAGCGTTTATGAATACGGGGGGTATACTCTCTCAGCAGTCATGTGATGGCGTCGGCAAACGCGGTGCACGTTCCGGCATGTGTAAAAATGGCTGCGTAAGACGCTGTGGCCGCTCCCCCTTACTAGAGAGTACTGCACGTCTCTAACGCGTTTGTGCTAGCGTCCCCTTAAGCGGGAGATCCGATGATTCCCTCCGGAGCTTCGCCCACTCATCATCATTCACCCCGTGGATATGCTGTGATTTTTTTCTCTCTCTCGATCTTGCGGAATGTTCCGAGAAACGCAGGGAGAGAGTGAGAGAAGTAGTGACAAGTGAGTCACAGCCCAGTTAACCTAACAAGGTCACTGTGGGGTCCTGATTTGCAGTGAGGAAATTTGTGAGGAGCAACCGAAGGGTTAAACCCGGGCTCCCGACCCCTCACAAGGGTTCCGGGCGCAGGAAAGGTGGTCTGTACTGTCGGCTCTGCTGAGTTAAGGCGCCAGTTCCAGTGTGAACGAAGGGTCTGGACGTACGAGCGGTGTTATGCACTATCCGCTATGTGGAGTGTTACGCCAGACTTACTGTAAATAGCTGTCGATGTATATATTGTGTACATAAAGTCATATCTCCAAGTACAGACGTCTATGGTTTCCTATCTCTGATGGAAGAGGAGAGATGACGACGGCGGCAGCTGAAGAAAAGTTTTCACACCAAGTTACCTGGTGACGCCAGCTTTGAGTACTCTGTGCTAAAACAAAGAAGAACGAGAAGAGGGAAACTTTAGAGATGTAGTCGTGACAGGATCGAAACAGTTGACGGCAAGGAACGCTCTGCATTCCTACTGAGGCATCGCAGACAGCGAGGAAGTTTCCCGAATTCTACAAGCAGCAACTCGGCAAGGACTAGAAACTTCGGCATGGGCAAGAAAACCAGCAGCTGAGGCGGAGCAAGCCACCGGAAGTTTGGAACTGACTGACGGTGGTGACTTTGCAACTGGCAAGGCGCGGCATCAGCGACCAGTGGCTACCAGTGGTATCTCGGCAAGTAGTGAGTCCTCTCGTTCTTACACATCGGGGGTACCGCTGCCTAGTAGTACCGTATCGAATTAATACGAGGTTCGCTCCCTTGAAGCCCGACAGGAGAAATCAAACGATGATGAGTCAGTCGGGAGACTGGAATGTCGAGGACAACTCAGCTGGGGCTGTCACGTCAGAGAGTCAGAGGGAAACGCACCTCAGAAGCCTCGTGGATCAGCGCCGAGTGCTTGAGTACAAGGTGGAGCTCGCAAGACTTAGGCAAAACGTAAGCGGCAGCTCACGGGAAAGTGGGCACGCGTGCGGCGTGCAGGATAGCTGCGGCGAGCTGAGACGCTATTCGAAGTGTCTCGCTGGAGTGTTTCCCAAATTCCCATCAGAGGCAGAGGCTCCGGTGTGGTTTGAGTCAGTTGAGAGTGCCCTGAAGGTGTATGAAGTGCCGAGGGGGTTTTGGTGACAAATTCTTTTCCCGCCAGTGATGGAGAAGGTCCCGTTCTTTTACATAAGACTTAGCCCGGTGGAACACAATGAGTACCCGAAAATCTAGGAAACAGTACTTGACGAGCTGAATCTTTCCGCAGGGGAATACCTGAAAAGGTTCTTCGTGCCAGGTAAGCGTATGAACGAAGGATGTAGGCCTTATGCAACACGCCTTCAAAGCTACCTGCACTTTTACCTGGACACGAGAGGCGTGTCGACGTTTGAGGATTTGGTGAAACTATTGGTCGCCGACCAATGGAAGAAAAACCTGTCAGAGGCCACGCTCCGGTACGTCACGCTGCAGGAAGGGAAAGCATGGCTAAAAGCACCAGGCCTAGCTGCGCTACTGCGGACATTCGAGGAGGCGCCAGGCATGAACAGCGCAGGGAAACAAGTGAAACAGAAGCCGGCGGAGTCTCAAAGCGGTATTGTTAAGCCAGGCGTACAGCCAAGGAATGATGACAGGCAGGGAAGCTCGAGGCACCGAGACAAATGTCAAGTTCAGAAGTTGCTTCTCATGCGACTCTAGTGGGCATATGAAGCGGAGTTGCCCAAATCGTCCGGAGCAGCAAACATTCAAAGTTCCGGACACTGAAAACGACAGCTTTTCGCACACGTTTTGATAGGAGAGCCAGTAGCTGGGCACAGTGACCTCATTACCGTGTTCCTGAACTGTAGGGACTGGTATTTGACGCAGTTCTGGACACGAGAGCGGAGATAACAGTGTTGCGTGAGAGTCTTGTTCCGCCGGAGGTCGTGCAGGCGCAAGGAACGATCAGCCTAACCTCGGCCTTCGGAGAAAGGGTGAAGGCGAAACTTGCGGTGGTCCCGCTGACAATGGCCCGCGAATGTGGCGTTGTCGCAGACGTAAAGGAGGCGGTGCCGGTGCTATGTGCGTTAACGGACAAGGTGACAGCAACGGGCCGATTGCCTCCTGTCAGGGGAAACATGGCAATTGCTCAAGGACGATGACGGGTTCGACGAGGCAGTGAAAATCAGTGGGCAAGAGGCAGACGGCACATAACCAGAACTCGATGGCGGTCCGTTGGATATAGCAGCTGCGTGGCACCTAGAATTCAAAAGGGGTCCAACAGATACTGAAAAGGTAGGCACCATCGAGTTGGCAACAAACGGTGAGGAGATTAATCCCGAAGTGTCGCTAACTGGTCCATCCGATGACAAGAAATCCGGTCAGGAGATCGTGGAGGGAGAGCCAACTGAATTGAGTGTCGCCGAATTCGAGGCTGATGAGTGTGTCGATAGAGAGTACAGTGGCGCTGCGGTTTCGATGAAACCATGCACTGGGGCTGCAGAAAAGCAGCAGCAGCAACTGGCAGCTACGGTGTCAATGGTCTCATCGGAGGTCGAGCGGGTTCCGGCAATGGTTGACGTCACTCTGACGAAACCGCCAGATGTCCCGAAAGACAGGGCAGCCGTGGGTCACGTGGCTTTCCCTGATGACGGTGTTGTGGATCGTCGTTGTGAGGCGCGTGGTGACCACGCACACGGTGAGATCAGAGCGAGCGCTCGGGGAGTAGAGCTGAATGAAGTCCGGCTCAGAGATCATCAATTTATAACTGAAGCAAGCGACGGATGTGTTCCAGTTGCGAGAAACTGATGACGGCCGTGCTACAGTTGAGCGCTGGTGTCGGTGTTCCCGTGGCAACAACTGCGGCGTTGCCAAAAGCAGACGAGGACGACAGGCGCGAACCAACCGAAGTCCCGGCTCGAGGTTCGATGGCTCCGAAAAGGGGAACGTGTGGGGCTGGGCTAGTGGTTCCCATCGTAGCGGTGACTCAATGCACACTTGGGTAGAAATGGAGCGCGAGAATTTGGAAGCGGTCGTCGCGCGAAGAAAGCGTCGTTTCCGAGTATTTTTTGCCTC
The DNA here is from genome assembly GCF_013339745.2 of Dermacentor silvarum. Lineage (NCBI taxonomy): Eukaryota > Metazoa > Arthropoda > Arachnida > Ixodida > Ixodidae > Dermacentor > Dermacentor silvarum. The sequence continues at coordinate 58,666,030 of NC_051156.1, forward strand.
AGCGCGCCCCGCGAGATTTCCCGTCCGCGCTGCGTGAGGCATCCATTCGACCCCGGCAGCTAAGTATCAGCTGTGGTGGTTTCCACTCCGCCTATGTTTCACCTTGGTTTAAGGTGGAGGATGCGCGTGGCCTGGCTGTATGCATGTAGAACGCAGGCAACGGTGCTTCCGAGGCAGATAAAACACGGTAGGAGTGGGCACGTTGTGAACACTCGCGCAGATGAGAGTGACGTGCGGAACTGTCGAACTATTGAACATAACTGTGTGCCGAAGTGTGTTGAGTGAAACAAACGTTTTTTCTGTCGTGTTCTTGCATGCGTTTCGCGGATTGCTTGATGTTATGTAGTGTTTATTTTATTTTTTGCGGTCATTTATGTGACACTGTTACGCCCGATGTAGTGCATGGGCAGTGTTCAAAGTTTGTTTTTGCTTTGTTCTTTATCAGTCGCTCGAGCGTGGTGCGTGTGCATTATGTATGCTTGTCCGCGATATTCTTCGGGTATTGTTATTTTATAAACATATCATGCGTTTGCATTCCGCGTTGGCGTAGAGGCGTTCTGTTGCTTAGGAGCGATGATTTGTTACGATCTTCTTGGGCAGAGACACGGAGATATATAGCGGCGAAACCGCGACATTTGCATTATTTCCTTGCACCATTCTTTTTTTTTGTTAGTATTCAAGAACCCGGATTTGGCCGCGGAGGTGAATCTTAGGGAGGGCGTGTAAAGGATGTTGACAAACGCAGGAGGCCTTGAAAAGTAATTTCGCCCAAACAACGTGGAAGGTCGCTGTTTCGAGCCTCGCAGAAAGCAAGACCAGCAGGAGGCTTTGTTAGTTAGAAGGCGCTCTTCGACCGCAGAGAACCCGCGTCCCCAGCCCAGTGCATCGTAAAATGGTGCCCGCGTGGTCTGAAGACGCGGGGGTGGCGTTGGGAGCTATTTCGCCTAGAAGTGCAAACGGAAGCGCAAACGGCTGCCCTCTGGCGCGCTGCCTAAGACGGACCACCTGCAAAACATCATTAGGGTGTCAATGGGCATGTCTCGGTTGCAAAGAACCCATTTCAGAGGTGGAGGGATCGTGTAATCCGACGTGCGGGATCTTGAGCGATGGGCTGGCACCAGAGGTGCCGTCCGTCTTTGGGATAACAGTTTTATGGGCCCGCCGGAGACGGACCACGGACAGGACGGCATTGTGCCTCGATGGGCGCGGTTGGGTGCGGTGCCCTTTACTGCATGCAGTGTCTAACTGCCAATTAAGGCACGAGAGTGGGGCCACTTGGGTGTTTCTTTCACCGACAGTCTTCTGGGGGAAACGCCGGGATATTTTAACATGTCGCAGAGTGGAACTGTTTGTGCGTTATTTGTTTATTTCTTGTTTGATTTGTTTTCTCTCTCTCTGTCTCTCGGAATGTTCGGAGAAACGCAGGGAGAGAGCGAGAGAAGTAGTGACAAGTGAGTGACAGCCCAATTAACCAATGAGGTCACTGTGGGGTCGTGATTTGCAGTGAGGAAATTTGCGAGGAGCAACCGAAGGGTTAAGCCCGGGCTCTCGACCCCTCACAAGGGTTCCGGACGCAGGAAAGGTGGTCTGCGCTGTCGGCTCTGCTGAGTTAAGGCGCCGGTTCCAGTGTGAACAAAGTGTTTGGACGTGCGAGCGGTCTTACGCACTATCGGCTATGTCGAGTGTTACGTCAGACTCACTGTAAATAGCTGTCGATGTATAAATTGCGTACATAAAGTCATATTTCCATGTACAAACGTCTATGGTGTCCCATCTCTGATGGAAGATGAGAGATGACGACGGCGGCAGCTGAAGAAAAGTTTCCATACCAAGTTAGCTGGTCACGCCAGCTTGGACCACTCTGTGCTAAAACAAAGAAGAACGAGGAGAGGAAAACTTTAGTAAGATATTACAAGAAAGCAGTGATTCTTTGATTTCCTTGACTTTATCAGCACAAACACCAATCAGCCACCGCAAATTGGTGATAACCTTAAAGAATGCCACGTGATCGGGCGAAGAGACGCGACTCCAGAGTCACTGCAAGAACTCTTGGATAACAATAAGAGGCTTCTGCGCTACTTGATGAAGAATGCACGTTGCATTAAGCAATGGACAAATGCCGTACGCAGCGCAGCCCATTCTAAAGCAGCACTTTCGGTATGCGCCCAATCAGTGAGCCGTCCGCGAGGTGGCCATTACTGAGTACCATATGAATGTTTACCGCTTACCCACTAACAGGTGCGCAGTACTCTTACAGGAGATTAATATGAAATCACCGCTTCTCAATCAACGCAGAGCGTTCGGCTGTGCACAGCTCAGCGCTATGGCATGGCGCTCGAGGTCGTCTCGAGTGGAAACTTTGGTCTTTTCCTAACCGCCTAATGGAAGTATTAACGGTGCACTCGCGCAAAGTAGACGTATCTTGGCAAAATGATGTTGAAATAGCAGCTACTTTTTGGGGCCTGCATTTCATTTTCCGATAATATGAGAAGCTCTTTAATCATACGCCAGAAAACATATCCTTTAAAGCATCGTACGGTTTGTCTGTCGGAGACAAAGCGCCTTCACAAGCCTCCCTACCATTATCTGAAATAAAAAAAAATATTCGCACAAAAATTGGTTACGAGACAAATAAATATTTGCAGCCTTCTATGGTCGCCAGTAACGCACGATCTAAGTGTTGTTCGGGACAATGTTTTATACAAGGAAGTGTCCCCTGCACCGAGTGTTTCTATCGATTAATTAAAAAAGCGTTATCGCCGTTAGTCACCGAAGAAAACAATGCTTATAAAATAGAACAGCAACTTATGACTCATACATACTCAAGCGACTAAGTGAGCGCATTATGTGTCTTGGTGAAAATCTGGTTTAGCAGAATATAGGTGATTATGACCAGAAATAGTCGGTCACCAAACTCGGGTTATCAGCTTTCACATATCAACGCGAGAGCGTTAAGGGACCCACGTCGCAGAAAATCTGGTGTCGGCGTCGGTTACGCACCCGGCGTTGGCGAAAATTGCCGTGTATATTCTACACGTCACTGAAGTTCTTATGCAACTAAAGTTGCTCATACCTTGTCTTGCATTCTTTACAAAGTTGTTCCTCGGAATTTTCAGAATGACAGCCCACAAGCAAATGTCATGAAACAAAACACCGACAGCGAATGCCTCTTATGTTAAATCTTCTCAGACTGATGTCTTAGAAGTGCAAAACAATAACAAACGATCGGCCCACCCAAGAGGCTGCGTTTCTACCAGAAAGCTCGATGTCGTGCATAGCGGTCGCCGCCAGCGTTTGCCGGTAAACATTACGGTTATATAAACTGCAGTTGCTGGGAAGCGCGAGAAGTAGTCATTTATATTTGAATGCTATCGATTTCCACTCTTAAAGGCGAAGCCTGAGCGCCCTCCAAATTATTGTTTTAGCGCAGACACGTTTTTCACGTGGACACACAAAGGGACGAGGTACGGCGCAGATAGAGACGTTTTGAGGAAAAGAAAAAAAATATATATGGAGTTGTATGCAAAAATAGTAGACGAAAAGTATGAGCAGAACACCTGATCAATCAATTCAGGCTTGGTGACTACGTGTCACTTCTACGTATCAGAAGGGGATGCCAATAAATGATCATCATCCCCGCCGAGAAATCCACAATAATGATGGGGCAACGGACAAAGCGTTTAAAATATAGCAAAAACAAAATGCACGCATGCTAGTTCTTTATGTACCTCATCTCTATTTCATGTAGCACAAAATAAACATTCCTAAATGACAGCTTGCACCGGGGGTGCTATGCAGGATGCGGCGAATTTCTCGTTCGCCCGAGTTTTACCCGAGTTTGCTCGGCGGCAGTCAGTGAACGGAGATAGCAAGGAACGTGCAATAGCAGCAGGCAAAAATAAATGTCAAGATAAAGCCGCGTATGACAACATGAGCGCACCCTGCGCTTCACAGTGCTTCCGAGCTTCAAGCACAGAGGACTGCGCAACAAAACGCGCTAGCGCCGCGTATTGTTATCAACGTATTATCGCAATTTAGCAATACCGTCACTGTCCCGCTGTCTATCTGTACACTTGCCGTGAGCCGCTTGCCACGCCTTTGTCGGGCGCGTCAAGGGAGTGCCTCCTCTTTCGAGCATTATCTTTCTATCCTCCGTCGAATGCGAACAGGGCACATGCGGTGCATTCTTGCACCTACACTTTCCCTCAATCTAATACATTGAAATACAGCAAATAAAATAACAAACATTTTATTTCTTAAAGTATCGGTTTTTCGCTTTGAATGCTATAAATTTGTGATGACAAACGGACATCGAGTGAATTATTAAATATTGCACTTTTTTGCCGCGAGTGGCGACAGTGAGGCGAAAGCTTACAAGCGGATACATTCTAGAGGGTCGCACGCACGAGGGAGTTCATACGGGAAGCAGTCTCCAGGGGCGCTGCAGTGCTATTCTCGATAAAATCGATGCGATAATGACGCATAAAGTCAGTCATGACAATGATCTGTCCATTCCCTCTCTATTAGGAGAATGGCAACGCAGCGCTGCGGCATGGCTGTTCACCGCTGGTGCTTTCAATGAGGTGGCTATTAAGGCCGCCGCTTTACCAACTGAAACGACACTCTAGCCATAGAGACAGGAGCAACGGCTGTCGCTGCAAAATTGCTGTGTGGTTTTGTAGGGTCCGTAGTGACGCAGCACAGTGAAAATGCACCAGTTTATCTGCGTGCGCGAAGTGTCCGCGATGCATTGCGAAGCGATGCATCGCTTGTCACCGCTTGCCCAGTGAAGGTGCGTCCGTGCGCATGTACGCAGAATTTGAGTGTGTTGTTCACTCCAATGTGCTTGTCGATTGCCTATGCTGCTGAGCTAACAGCGATTGCAGATGGATATCCTAATGACAGCGCAGTTATCGCATTTTGGCGGATGAGGGCTCTTGTGTGCAGTTAAAAAATTTGACTTCGAACGCAGGAAGGTGTTGCAATTGTTTAGTGTGTCCTGCTTGTGATGAAGAAATGCCATCGCACAGGGTGCGTTTGCGCTGACCGCTGACCGTGTTTGCGACACTGCGGGTCCGTTACATCACTGATGACAGAGCAGCCGTCTCAAATGACAGCTGCTATACGTTATCGCTGGAAAACACTACGCACTGCTCAGGATCGTCGTCCACCGCGGCGCATCGACGCCTTGCAAGCAGCTACAGTGACCTGCCGATAATTATTTACTGTGCGCTACATCGCCACAATGCAGGCAATGAACCGTGTTGTGGGGCAATCACAGCCCAAGAAGATATAAGCATAAGCCCGCGAAAGTCGACGCTTTTTTTTTTTTTTGAAAGTGGTGCTCAGTACGTCACCGACGACAGTGCGTTGTGCGTGTTTTATTTCGCCAGTAAAGATTGTTAACGCCCCTCATTTCCGCACGACGTCGCTGTTGCCGAAAAATAAGTTGGGCGTGGCCCAACCGTGGTGCAAGGTTGGGCCAAAAGAGTTACATGCCTTGCGCGGGGCGTGACCTATGGTTTTGATTGACAGGCAAACTCGTGTCAAACTCGTACATCGCGAAATCCCCCTCGAGTTGAACTCGTGAACATGGCGGCGGCCGCAGCAACCTGTGTCATCGCATCCAGCGGTAGTAAGCGTCAATAGGACCGTCTGGACCCGTTCACCTACATGACCGACGTAGAGTTTCGTGTCATTTTTGCCTATCCAAAACGTCAATGCGCTGGCTGTGTGACGTGTTAGGCGAAGGCCGTCGTCTGCGGAGACAGCGTGGCGGGAAAATTGTGCTTTCCGAGCGCAGAGTGGTGCGACTAGGCTGCGGAGGAAAAGTTCGTCCGATCGCTTCAGCACTCTCCTGTTTCAAGCACTGCTCGTCCACCGCGCCCCAGTCCCATGCCAAGTCCGGCGTCGTCATCGGAGTACTGGGGCACCTGCGAGCACCTGGGATTCAACCCGGACCAACCAACCTGCGCAGGCGAAGCGGTCACATTATATTGGAAGGCTCAGAATGGACGCCCGGCTGCCTTCCGGCGCCACAGCTGCCGAAATCAGTTTTCGCAGTTACACGGTACCGCTGCACTGCACAGGCAGAGAGGTGAAGGAAGTTACTTCGCCAACACGGACTGCATCGGCCGTCCGAACGACCACCTCTCGAGGCGGCAAATGATTTGGCTCACGTACTGCCTGAGCCAAAGCGTAGACAAATGACTGTTGAAGGAGATGACCGGCGACTTGTTTCCTCTATCGGAGCACGCCATCGCCGTCTAGAGGAACGACCCCCGTAAGTTTGCGAGGGACGAGCTGCTGGCGCAACCTCCACTCGGTGTCCCCAGGGAGACGAGTGCCTTCTTCGCGGCGAGCAAAAGTACAATCGAGGCCGCCTCATGCCGGGCGACAACTTTCCGCTGAGCCGCCAAAATTACGGCGGTGTTAAAGATGGTGGCCCATGGGTCATCGGCATGTTCTGCGCGACCAGAGGGGTGCTGCGACTTTCAAGGTCGACCGACGAAAGGCGGCGATGCTAGGCGCCATTATTGCAGCCAATGTTCAACCGGGGACTAATATTTATAGTGACGAATTGGCCGCATACAAATATATCACAAATTTAGTGGACGCTAACGGGGCTATGCCTCAATCTGCATTGGGAAATAGTCGACCACAGCGTGAACTTCGCGGACCCCATCAAGGGCGTTCACACTAAAAAAAATAGAAAGTTATTGTCAAAAAGTGAAGCGCCACCTCGTTAGCGATGGGTAGAGGGTAACTGAACCGATGCCGGAGTCCCACTTGGGATGGATGTGGTAGCACTCAACGGCCACGTGCGCTGCAAGGACCCTCTCTTGCGTTTGTGAGAAGCCACGGACCGCTCGGGCGACCCAGTATAAAGAGTCTTTTCTGCGATTGTTAGAAGCCATTGCTCGACGCTTGCCAGTATGAAGGTGCATCGCAAAGTAAAAGAAAATAAAGCGTAGTTTTGTGACCCTTGTATGAGTGCTTTCCGGCGTACCTGAGTGCTTACACGGTAAGTGCGCGGCCAACCACTTATGCGCTAGCCGACGCTCACTTCGTCTCGCAGCCTTACTTTAGCGCGAGCACCAAGCGATCTGTTAAAAGCCCAGTGTGAAAACCAGGCGCACACCAATTTGCGCTCGGAAATGAGAGCGCAAGCACGTAGCGAGCCGTATCAATCCAATCCAGAGGAAAGAGAAGAGCAACGAGCGATCTGTTGAAACGTCCCAGTGAGAAAACCAAGCACACACCAATCGGTGCTCAGAAATGCTAGCGCAAGTACGTAGCGAGCCGCGCCAATCCAATCCAAAGAAAAAAAAAAAGAAGAGGATGAGCGCCCCTCGTGGTATAACGCGAAACGTATTATACTGCAATTTAGTCTAATACACATTCAGTGTACATTTTGTTAACTTTAAAATGCTTATAACCCACATTAATGTGACTAATAATATTGTACTAAATGCATTTATTTTATAACTTGCTTGTGCCTGTAATGCACTCGGTGGAAGGACAAACAAGTGAAAGAAGGCACAGCGATGCACCGACCGTATGATCACCTGAGCCCCAGTTTGTCGACAGCCCATATGGCGACGCCCAAGGGTTGATAGCCACCCAGAGTAAATCTAGATAAACCAATGAAACTGGAGGCGTGCCGACGGACAAACTTTGTCTTGTTACCATTAGTTCTTTCATCTTGGGGCGTCGCCAGAGCTCGTGAAGATCCCGAGTTTCTCCAAACTCGGCGCATCCTGTATAGCACCCCAGGACGCCAATTTGCTCAATGAAACAACTGTTATTCAATTCACTTTTCATCGTAGTTGGTGCGGACGATCACCCATGTTTGATAAATTTCACTCAGTAAGAATTCTCAGCAAGCGGCGTACTAAACTTTCCGTCATGATTACTGCAAGATTAGATATATATTTAAAAGTAACATTTGCTCAGCTTGAGCCACTCTCAACTTTACTTACGTTCAGTTTTTTTTTCTGTATTTCTTCTTCTTGTTGCGTTTGAGTGTCACTACCTACTTGACACAACTTATCGTTCGTAAGACAAGATTTCAGTTTTTCGGGAAGCGTTTCTTGCAGCATCTAGCTATGATTTGCGTTGCTACATCTGTAGCCTCCAGTAGCATAAACCTATTTTAGTCTGTTTGATTATTGGCCACTTGGGAGTCAGCGCCCGGACGTTCTTTTTGTCCTTAGCTGCGCATGATTTTCTGCAAACAGCTACCTACAAAAATTCTTAGTATGTCCTTAAAAATCACAAGAAGTCATGTATAAAAATCTTCTTTATTTATTTCTGATGTAGAAACGAGGCTTCGATGAGCCATTGTGAGGTTGCTTATTTTGTCTTCTTTGATTCACTTTTACTACGAGCTGGCACTATGTACAGCAGCAACCATATTAAGACACCCTCTGTTGCGCATTCAAAGCATGAGGATGTGCGGGCAAAAGCCACAGCGATTGCGGTAGATGAAGCTTCGTTTTTTAGCGCACAGGGTGGGGCGCGAAGAGCCGAGCAACAAACATCATTGCGTCCAGATTAGCCCTTGTAGCCATAGCCGCCATAGCCGTATCCACCGTATCCTCCGTAGCCACCGTAGCCGACTCCGTATCCGCTTCCGAGGCCAGAGTGAGCGACCACGGCGCCTCCGCCATGCAGCTTGTTGACGTGGTGCACCGTCCTCACGAGGAAGGCTGGTCCAGCCACGGCCTTGGCAAAGGCAGGGCCACCGTTAACGAGAGCGACGCTGCTGCCGATGCCGACGCCGCCGACGCCGTAACCACCGCCGAGCCCATAGCCGAGACCATAGCCTCCGTAGGCGAGACTGGAGCCGAGACCGGAGCCGAGACCAGAGCCTAGACCGGAGGCAAGGCCAACATTACCAGCCATGGCGGTGGCGATGACGGCGCAGAGGACGACGGCGATGCTCTGCATGAGAGGAACGTGAGCGAAGACACAAAATAGTTATCTAGAAAAGCACTGCACGTTGTGGCCCCCTTAACAACCTCTCTAGGTGTTTAAAGGAGGGCGAGTAGAAAACAAATAGTACGAACAAGGTAAATAGGTTAGCCTGAGCTATTTGAAACCTGGCCTAAGCATGATGACATTCACAATGCTTGCCTTGTGGAGGCAATTTATTCAACTAAAGGTCGCAAGCCATATTGGATTCTCTTTTTCTTTGAAATTCGCCCACGCGAAAGGTTAGGCTACTATGTGGGATGGCTCAGCGGTAATGACGCTTTGATGCTGAAGACAAGCAGGCGACCTTGCGTCCGCGATTCGATGTGGTTTACCCCACTGCGAAGCTATGTCGATTCGCCATATTGCGATCGCTAAAGCAAGAACGCTAGTGTAAGTGAATGTTAAGTAAACCCAGGTGTCAGAAATTTGCAGTGGTTCCAAAAACACACCTCTTTTGTGGGTCAAGTTTAGCTTTGGAGAGCTCCATTCGCAACTGGATAGCGCAGCAAAATACGCAGCAAGTAAAGAAACGAACACGAAGACAAGCGCTATATGGTATCCATGATGACCGAGTAACAAGCCGATATCGCCACCCTCGTCCATTCGTAATTTATAGTAGCATTGTTAACATAGCCTAAAACTGCCATTATCTCGTGACCAGGAAACGTATTTTGAAAGCTTCATTTTGTTGGTGTAATTACCGTTTAAAACAGTACAACAGGTTATTTAATTCACACGCGCACTGCATACACGATATTGCTAACGAACTCACCAGTGCGTTCATGGTTGCTGTAGCTGCGACGGCTGCTGCTCAATAGTCAATGTTTCTACGTGCCTTCGCAGGCTCCTTATATACACCACACTGCTCAAGCAGGATATAGTGCGGCAGCAACTGTGGTCACGTATTCGGCGACGAGTTCCGGCCGGCTCTATTATCTCGCGCACCGTGCTCTCACCTTCAATTGAAACGCAAGTAAAAACAACCACGTTTTCAGTGCCATCTTTTCTTTTGTAGGGCATTTCCGCGGGCCTACAGTGCTTCCCAGGTGGCGTAAGAGGAAAAAGACGACGCGGTCGCCGAAATGTGTGGATTGCATCGCGTACACTGCAGGACCTGGGCCCCTTATCTCACCCTACGGGTATATCGCCGCAAGTAATGCAGGCAAAGGAAAGAGCAAATTTGGGCCCTTCCTGCCCAATTGCACGGGCGGAAGGTGTAAGGCATGTTCATCCACTGAGCAGTGTGGAAAGAGCAAAGCGTATTGGTACCGTGACACGAAAGAGTGAAAAGGGACATTAAGAGTGTAATGCCCTAGTTACACGGGCGTGCTAACCGCAGCTAAGACGCATCTCAGTTACCAGACTGAACTATAGTTACCGTCAACTACAGTTGACATATGGTCTGAAGGAGTTTGCTGGTCTGGGCTGGTTGGTACACCATTGGAACGGGAACAAGCAGCGCTAGGACGGGACGAAGTGAGGAGACAGGCAAGGCGCTGAACTAACAACAACCATGTTGTTGTTAGTTCAGCGCCTTGTCTGTCTACTCACTCCGTCCAGTCATAGCGCTGTTTGTTCCCGTCCTAATAAAATATGTTACACTGGATAATCTGTCCTCAGGGCTGCGAAGCAGGTCACGTGATACTCAATACTGCGAATAAAAATATAATTGTTTAGCTGTTCTTTTTAATTATTTTGACAAAAAACTGTATTTTCTTTAAAATATGTCCGTCGTGTTAGCATCTGCACTGTCTGAGCATATTGATTCAATTGTTTTCGCGGTGTTTGGCAGCAGTTAGAGCCAGTCAGACAATGCCTGGCCGAAGTCTAGTTCACGGTTCGTACGAAAGCCAAGACCACGTGCGCTGTGAATAGCTGTGATCCCTGTTATTGGTAGGTTGCTTTCGCGATTTTGCTAGACTCAGTACGGTATTGCTTCGTTTTTTTTTATTTGTCGTTTGTGCCAGCTTTGATCTGGTGACGCGAACTGTGCGATGGTGTTGAGCAAGCCTGTAACCAGTGACGGGGACGAAGACCTCGACGACTTTTTCATTATGTTTGTCGCACAACGAACAGCGCTGCACGCCAAGCAGATGGAAGTGCTCAGTGTGCTACAAGACATTGAGGTGCTTGAACAGGAAAGAGAGAACGCTGAAACGCCTTGTCGTGAACTCGTGGCCACGGCTGTTCGGCTTTGTTCCCGTGAGCGGCATGTGCGGTCGCACCCGTGGGCACCACGTAGTATGAAGAAACGCTCCCGCACTCTACCAATATTGTATTCAGGGAAAACTTTCGACTCAATCGGTGCATGTTCCGATATATTGTGAGTGTGTGCAAATCCATGGCACGGCAAGAGACGAACATGCGCCGAGCCATCCCTCTTGAGAAGCGCGTGGAGATTGAGTTGTATCGGCTGGCTACATCCGCCAAAGACAGAACCGTGGCCAATCTCTTTGGCGTCAGACGTTCGTCGGTTAACATAATATTCCGCGAGTTCCGCAGTGTTGTTGCGTGGCGCCTAGAACGGCGGTACGTGCGTTTCCCTTCAGCACAAGGGCTGGCAGAGCACGTGCGTCAGTTCACCGCTGTTGCAGGGTTTCCTAAAGGAATTGACGCCCTGGATGGCTGTCATATTGAAGTCTGCCCTCCAAAAGAGCATGCCGCCGACTACTTCAACTATAAGGGGTGATACAGTACCATTCTTCTCGCTGTTGCCAATCACCAGCAAAGATTTATGTACACGAAGGTTGGATCACCGGGTCGAATGCAGATGCAGCAGTGTTCGAGCAGTGACGTTTGCCAAGTGTAGTGAGCAGCAATTTGTTCAGGTTGAATGCCATTGAAGGGGTATCGGTTGAGCCTGCTCTCTTGGCTGACCAGGCATTCTCTCTGCAGCCTCTTTTAATGGAACCTTTCCCAAAGTCAGGTCCTACTGGCTCAGTATCGCATGTTTTCAATTACAATCTGTCAAGGGCTAGACGTATTGTGGAAAACGCGTTCGGGCGACTGAAAGCGCGGTTCCGAATCACGCATAAGGGCCTGGAATGCGATATCGACAACGTAAACTGCATCATCCGTGCTTGCTGTGTTCTGAACAACATTTGTGAGCACCTAACCGATCACTGTGATGCAAGCTGGATTGAAGTTGCGCGTAGTGAATATGCAAGGAGGGCTCAGCCTGTATTTACAAGCAGTCGTAATGAGCCACTAGGGGTGGAAGTGAGAGAGGCACTTGTGAAACATATTGCAGCACGGAGGGCCACCTCAGTGTTTTGACTCTCCACACAATGCCTTATGCACCAGCATGACGCTTTGACAAGCACTCCCTGTACATGCTATGGGCTGCACAAATGGCATTTTCGCAGTTTGTGAGAATTGTGCAAGAAGTTGCATGTCTACTACAAGAAAGGTCTTGCTTTCAGTGCAGTGCTCGATGAGGAAAGTTTTCTTATACATGACAACCCTGGACATTACTCCCTACTTTCCAGTGTGTTACGAACATTATTTAGCATGCAGTGCAAATGTATTGTCTCCTTTGGTTTTCGTATACTCGCTTGTGTATAAGTTTTAGTGTTGTGTACAAAAGTGGCAACCTGCAGTGCAGGGTGCTTTGGGGCAGTTGCACGTGCACTTATGACTGCCTTCTGGGTTTTTTTTTTTGTTTTGGTGTTGTGTATGATTTGAAGCAGAAAACCAGATGGGATGATGAAGTTAGGAAATTTGCAGGTGCAAGTTGGAATACGCTAGCGCAAGACAGGGGTATTTGGAGATTGCAGGGAGAGGCCTTCGTCCTGCAGTGGACATAAAATATAGGCAGATGATGATGATGATGATGATGATTCGAAGGCTACAGAAGGCTGGAGTGAATGACTGCTTTTTTATATTCAATGTCAAAGGCACCAGCAGATGGAACTCTGTGGATAAAATTTGTATAAACAGGGATAAAGTGCCTCATAAAAGCCGGCTGGCGTTTCGATAGGTGGACCTATGTTTTTTTCAAAGGCTGATTTGCACATGGTGGGCTTTTTATATTGAAAGCAAGATTGTCTTGTGGCTTTCTTACGGAAATAAATACCTTCAACAGTGAAACTTTGCCTCACCTATTCAAAGAAAATAGTGATAGTTCTGGTTTAGACATTTCGTGCAAACAAGTACAAGTGGATGTACGGGACATCCAAAATGAATATTTTCATGAACGAGCTTGAGGAAAGCCAAAAAAAATAATGTTGGATCTCTCGCATTCAAACTTTATTTTTCCACGAAGAAAAATGCTCTTCATCACTTCTGCCATATTCTTGTTGATATCATTGGCCTCCTTCTGGAGCTGCACAAGCTCCTTGCGCAGCTGAGGAGAGTCTCTTGCAATTCCTGCGGCTCGCTCTTCTGCGCGGCTGTACAGCGCCATCAAATCCTGCAGCACAGATGACGGCCGCTTTCGCTTCCTGCTGCTTGGTGGGCAGCTGGCACCGGGTCTTGCAGTCATTCTGTGCTGCTCCACAATTATTGTTCGTGGGAACAGGGCTCTCTTCCAGGCATCCTGTAGTGAAGGATTCTTCCTGGTCAGCTTCCTGGTCAGCAGTGGTTGCATCCCAGGATGCAACCAATTCAGCATCATCAGGTGCCTCATAAACTTCTCACACCTGCGTATGATAGGAAAATACAATGGCGTATACATGTAAAGTCAAAGTGCACCGGTGCAAACTAGCTGCTGGATCAGCAGAATATCTACTTGAAAACCAGCAGACCAACCAACTGTGCTCTGACATGTTGCATGCAGCATGATACATGTCCGAAGAGCGAGTTCTCTCCAGTTATGGCTACTACTGATTCTAGTACTTACATTTAAAAAACAAACGACAGTTTTCAATGTAAAGTACGTTCTCGCAAATAAGTTATGCGGAAGCCTGCAAGGTGGAGAAAAATTCAGAAAACGAGAAACTTGGCATCCACTCGGTGTAGCTTCCTGCTAGCTAGAGTCGGGTGGATGACAGTTTTTCACTTTCGCTTCTTGTGCCTGATGGCAGTTTTTCACTTTATGTGCCGCTTAAAATACTGCTATATCACAGCCATATAGAATAACGACTGCATCATTGTTTGAGAAAAACATTTCTGCTCTTCAGATACTACAAGTGTGCCATCTACTGTTTACACATAAATGGACATTCTAGGCCATATTTCATTTTGTTAATGATACTTCCTTTCAATATTTAATACAGCTTAAGAATTTCGTGTTTGTTTTCACTAAAATTCGTACGCTTTGATTCATTTGTGCAAAAATATATAATGAAGCATGTACAACTTCAGGGAGATGTAGTTCACTCCGCAGTTGAGGTGCATGTCTCATGGAAGTGAATATGCTATACGTAGCTATTTTACAGCGTAAGCTGTTATGGGCTCATTCCAATAGCCGTTTAGGTTCGCGATTGTGTCAGCCGCCTCTGCCGGGGCCGCCTTTGGGGACCGTAACCGCTATCGCCGGAAATGCGAAAAAGTACCCGGTTCTTGCCGGGATCGAATACTCAACCACTGACCCACGCAAGCGCTTCCTATCGGGTAGTGGAAAAATGCCCTATAAATGCTTCCCAGGCACGCGCGCAGGCTCAGACGACCCGAGCCTCCGCCAGTATGGTGGAGCCATCTAGGTAAGGCGCCTACAAACGCAGCGTGTGCAGGCGCAGACGACGAGATGCGATTCAGACGAGGCACGCAATAAAAGAAAAAACGCGATCCCCACCCTTTGCCAGTACGGTGGCGCCATCTAGTTAAGGTGCCTGCAAACGCAGCGTTCACAGGCGCAGACGACGAGATGCGATTCAGACGGGGCACGCAATCAACTCGATTCTGACGTGAGATGTGCGGCACCTATTCTGGATACCTCTTCGGTACACATTATGGCGTCTTCTCGCAAGGTACGAACTGCTGCTGCCGAAACGAATCATAGAGCTACGTGCGCGGCTACAACCAGGTATCATCGGGCTCAGCAGACTGCTGTGCAGAGACCATTACAAGCCGCAGCTCACCGTCGACGCCGGGCGGACAGTTCAGATCGTTCTCGTCAAAACGAGGCGAACAGACTTAGTCGCGAAGACCCTGGTGTGCGTGGTGCCGAAATTGGAGCTACTCTTGAGCCGCTCGACCAGCTTATGCTGTGACTGTGCTGCGTGTGCCGCGCAGGCCTTTGACTTTTTATTGTTTCTCCTTGGAATATGTTGTGTCTAACGATGTGAAATGAGTCTATTTAAATGTTTAATTGAATCATAAGCTACTAAATAGCACGCGTTACCGTATTCGTGCATTATATTAATAAATTTTAATTTATGCTGGCATTGTTTGTTGCTGTGATAACTCTGAGGCAGCTGGCTCTCATTGCTGTGTGCCTAGCCAAGCGAAGCTGTATGCCTTTAGTCCAGAAGCCCTTGGTCTTGTTGTGTAACTCTGCAATTAAAGTAAAATTTATATATGCACTAATGCACGCAGAAACGATCCAGTTTTGCGGGCTGCGCACTCACTCACATTCCTACTAAAACTCAGTCATGCTCACCAACACTGATTAACGCTTAAAGTCAATTCACATTTACTAGCACATATTCACCCATACTTGCGTCCACTCGTACTCAGTAGCACTCACTCACATACATGCATCCACTCAGAATCGCCAACAATCACCCCCGTTCATACTTCGATGCACTCAAAATCGCCGTCACTGAATTGCATTTGTACTCTAATTAACTAGCACACATTATTATTCATCCAACTCAGTTCCAATCAAACTCACCGGCACTCACTCCTGGGAAATGAGCGGAGAGCAAGTACGAGTCAGAGTACTTGTGAGTGAGTACATCAACCTATTTATAGCACTGCTATTATATATACTTGACATTACCTCCACGCTCTCTTCCACAAGGTCACTGTCGTTGACTGGAAGCGTTCCCAAAAATGAGTGCAGCTGCCAAAAAAATGGACACTCAACACCTTTTAATCCTGTCGATGTACCAAAGCGCCTGAGTTTTCTAAAAGAAAGTTTCCTTTAGTGCACAGAACTCTTCACAACATGCAAATGGAATGTGCTTGTAATATAATTACCAGCCTCATTGAGGAAAAAAGAATTGTATGCAGTGTTATTTATTACACAAATAAAAAAATGCACGAAGATTGGCACTACTTTCAAACTTTGCATATCGCCCGCCTCTTTGAGGCTGTCCACAGAGAAGGTGCAGGAAAGAAGAGAGTACTGCGATGCTCTTGAACATTCGGCGGACTGAGAATGTGCACAATGTCAATATAGCTCAATCGGATGTTTTCTTGTGCAAGTTGATGGGTTGTGCTAGACATCGTTTTGGGTGGCATAAAGAGACATATGAAGGAAGAACCCACACAGGAGCTCATTGTTGGCTCTTTTTGTGTACGTCCTTCCTTCGTATGTCGATTTTTTGGCCCATAAACAATGTTTACATTGTCCAATGTTTAGTGTGAAGTCGGAAGGAACGCAGACTGTGTGAGGTCTCGGTTGCCTGATCTTTTGAAGCAGTCAAACAGATCTAAGGAAAAGGTCGGTGAACATGCGGAGACACCGAGGATAACATTGACACGCGTTTCCGCACCGTCAGTCGCTGGACTGTTCGCTAGCCAGCTTCCTTTTGAAAACAATAGAATTACCGTGGCGGGATCGTGCGAGGACATGCATTATCACTTTTTAACTAAGGCCGGATCCAAGAGGCCTTGTGTGTGTTTCGACCCACTCAAGTTGGATGTCGGGCAATATGTTCACTTAATTCCGGTGTTCGCAATCGAGCCCGATCCGGACTGAAATTCCCGACCGCGATTGACTCTCTCACATAGCTTTCGCAAAGGAGCCAATCCCGACCGAGAAGTTCGATCCCGATCCGTCTCGATCGCGATGAAAGTGCGCGTGTGACACACACATTATACGGGGGTCACACGGCGCACATTTGAACGCGATCAAGCCCGATCCAGCTCGAAATTCTTGATTGAGATTGGCTCCCTCGCGCAGCAGGCACAAAGGTGCCAATCACGACCGAGAACTTAGATCCGGATCCGCATTGATCGCCATCAAATATGCGCCGTATGACACCCGTATAAGATTAGGCCCAACTACACCAACAGACGCCATGCGCCCGGGCTTAATTTGCACGCTATTGAGTTTACGCGTCGGATTTAGCCTGCACATCCACACAAACACAGTCGCTACACACTATCATAACGTGATTAGTGATGAGTTTGTGCTCAACGGTATTGCTTGTTCAAGTTCTCAAGCTTCTGGCGAAGCTGCTTCGCTGTGAACGGCACTTCGCCGGCAGGCAGGCGTGCGTTATATACCTTGCGTCGTAAATGCGCCGTAAATGCGCTCATTTCGCGTGTTCGACCGCAGCGCGGCAAAATTGTCGTCCCAAAGGCGTATCAACGACTCTTTTGTTGAGACAGACCAGTTGACACGCCTTTGGAAGACTTTTCGGCCGTCACCTTAGTTGAAGCCGCGCCGCCTTCGTCCATCCGCATGGGTGCCACCATTTTGTCTGTTTGCTTCGTTTTACCTGAGCTGAGGTGGGCAACCTCAGTTTGGAGGGACCATGGTTAGACGAATAACCGCCGTCAGGCTTTCCGTCTAACTGGGTGTAACTATGGTTGGCCGGAACTGAGGTGCGTCTTAACTGCGGTTAGTACGCCCGTGTAACTAGGGTATAAGTCTTATTGTGCCATTAAAGTATGCGCCAAACACGCAGACACGCGTAAGTGTGTTATGGCTTTATCCAGAGTCTGAGTGTGCTCTAGCCACGTCAAAACAGAACCCGCCATGTCTAGCAACAAAGCCAAGGGCCTAAATTTCAGCAAATCACTTCATTCTCCGTTCTTGTTCGTTGTTGTTTTCTCAGTAATGAGCAAGTGAGTAAATTGGCAACCGAAGAGTTCACTATTCCAATCGTCAAAAAGAAACTCCAGTGACTATGAAATGTATAAAATAAAGACAAAACAAAAAACAATAAAGAAAAATAAATACCACGATATGATTGTGAGACACGCTGTATAGCTCCGGTATATTTCATCCACCTTGGGTTCTGTTAAGTGCGCCCATTGGTGCAGTACGCGGATGTTTGCGCATTTCGCCCCCATCGAAATGCGGACGCCGCGCCCGGAATTTGATCCCGCGCACTCCGGCTTACTGTTCAACGCCATAGCCACTACGCCACTGCGGCGGGTAAGGAAAAAAAGCGACGGAATAGAATACAATTTAGCTCTGGCATAGACGTGCGAGCAAGTAGTTGCAGCGAGTGCTACCAAAATATTTTGTCAAAACTTTGATTATCAAAGACTTGAATGTCATCGTGCCTCCGTTATCGTCCCTATTGGTCAAATCGACATTAGGGATAAGAATGGGAAACAAAATGTGTCATTATATAATACCCGCCGTCAAGCTACAACGGATTGTAAAATGTCAGAAATTTTGTCGCCGCAGACGGCTTTGGACTCTTTTCAGCGGGCCCTGAGGGACAGAATTAAACGAGAGAGAGGGAGGAACTTTATGGATGTACAAAATCGAGCTGGTTCCGGGAGTCGATGCTTGACAACAAAGCTTACCGCTGTTTTGCGTTGGCGTTTCGGTTGTGTGGTATCCAGTTTCTCAGCTTGCATGACCATGTGACGTAGGTAAACCGTAGCGGGCGCACTGCAGTACAAGTGTATGGATAATCTGTGGCTTACATCGCGCGGTATAGCGTGCGATGTGGGTATCAGTTTGTCTCTAGTTGTCGCGGGTGAGTGATGCATGGGGCGCGGGGAATTTCCGTTTTCGAAGTGTGAAGTGCTGGAGGATGGCGCGGAAGTGCTTGGAAATGGTCCTAGTCCCTCCCGTTCACGATAGTCCCACTGAGAGGCGCGGTATACGTGCGGTCGAGCCGAGGCATGGGCCTTCAGATGTCCAGCGAGATATTCGTGACGGGAAGTCCCTACCCTTCCAAAAATGAGTATTGAATTTCCGTTGTCGATTTGTTTAAGTATCATTGATTCAATGGAAATTCTATGAAACTCCAACACTCAATGAGCCAGCACAATGAAATTTCATTAAACATTCCGTTGTACATTGCTCAATAAGTTTTCTGTTGAATTTTCATGGATTTCTCGTTGCATTTTCTCACTTAAGGAGCACGAAATCCAATGAAAGAAGCCAGGCATCCTGGCTTACTGTTTGCGTTACGTTCGGATATGCGCTGCCATCGTAGGCCGAAGATTGCCATTCTTGAATTTTTGAGGTCGCTCTCCCACGTCCCCCAATCCCCCCCTATCCCGTCTTACGCATTGGCGGATCCATAAAAGAGACCCTGCGACAAAACAGTGAAAACGTTGTCCGTGTTTACTTCTCTCCGCCCACGTGTATCCTCGCGCTGTAAGCACATACTTCAGGATGACGCGCCAACTTGCCCAAACTTACGTTTCCTGCTGTCCATGAACTAACAACTGAGCGCGCCTCTTTTGTTGCGCTAATACCCCTCATCATTTAATTACTATGGCTGGCGACAGCATTCCTAGCTTCATGCCTTGCTCAATGCATGCAAAACAGACAGAATACTAACAGATGACCGGTTTTTGAACTTGTGTTTCGAACCTATCATACGTCGGTGTATGGATCCCACTGGTGTCTACTAAAATTTCTATTACGTGGCCTCGCAAGCTATCACACGGATACAGAGCCAGCGGAAAGCCGGCCTCGAGTAAATTTTCACTATTACTTTACCGCAAGACATGCAACAAAATGCTGTGCGATTCCCACCGACGGTTGGCAGAGGTCGTGCGACCAGCCACAATGATGGTGATGATGATTATTATTATATTTATCGGCATCAAAAACCTTTGAAACAGGGCGGAGACATATGTCACCTAGCCTGCTTGGTTTATTCAAGATTTCCAACATCTGTAAATGGCGACTCGACTCATGGAGACTCATGTTCACAGCAGCAAGCGCGACCTGCCCAATCGCATCAACAAAACATTGATGCCGTTCACGTCTGCTCGCGCCGTCATCGCCGCGTAACATAATCTTCAGCGCATTGGTTAACCAGCTTTGCCACTGCGTTCGCGCGACTGAGAAATCAAGCTCTTAGCGAATGAGCCAGAACAGTGGTGATTCGCGATCATTTGCGACCGGTTGCTTTGTGACCAACTTGATCGAAGTGTGGCCTTTGAGATCTGGTGCGCTGAGGTGATCTCGAAGGCTGTGCCTAAGTGTTGTCCTCAACACTAAATGATTGTTTTAACGCAGCCAATAGTCATTTGCACAAGGATATATTTTATTGTATTACACTCTGTGTATAGCTGACGACATATAAAAAGATACTGAAGTTTTTCGAAAAAAAATGATGTTCGATGTTTCTTACCAAACCTAGCGAAATCTAAACAAGTTAACAAGCAACATTGGTATATTATTTTTTTGCGTTTGTTTTTGTCGCCATTTGCATTTTTTTTTCTTAGTCTGCGTGTGCGCCATGTGTGTCGTAAGCTCTAAGCACATGAGTGTGTGTTGTCATTTGCTGCTGCGCGATAAGGAACATTTTGTCAAGAGCGTACAAGACGAAAAGCGGGATGTATCTATATACCGTCCGTGCATTGGCTGACGCGGAGGTATGCTACCGACTCGGCTGCGTGGACGCGGGCATGAAGAAAGGAGCGCCGACTGACCCAACGATACATTGACTCCGGTAAGCACTTGTCTCGTGTTGTGTGTATAAGTGATTTCCTAGCTGAATGTATGTTTCACGCCTGGTTCACGGCGCCAGTCTCAAAGAATTTTGTGCGGGGCCGGTCCGGTGTGCGTGTGGCGTGTTGCATTCGCCTTCCGCTGATGGAGCGCCAAGGGGTGGGCATGTCGTCCGTTTAAGCTGAGCATTTAGTAGCCAGGCCGATTTATCTGTACTGCAGTTTAAGCAAGTTTGTCGCTATCAAACAATTAAGTACTGAACTGCAACAAACCACTTAAACAGGGGCACTTCTTTATGTGTTCTCATGCTCGTCCCTACCCGTTGCGGTAGCTGATAGCGGCTATGAAGTTGCGCTGCAAGGTCGTGGGTTCAGCTCCGGCCGTGGCAGCCGGATTTCGATTGGGCGAAATGCAGAAACGCTCGTGGTTAGATATAGATGCTCTTTAAAGATTCCCAGGTGGGTAAATTTAATCCAGAGCCATACACTGCGGTGTGCCTTATAACGATAATTCCCAGAATGCGATTGATGAACATAATGCTTGACCCTGTGTTTTAAGTGGTATTATTGCAGCGGGGCCCAAGCCACATCCGTTTATATAAACATCGAACTCGCTGTCCGTTTTTTTTTGTTGTTGTACGTTATAAAATAATCATACAGAAATGTCGTGAACGATATCTTGTGATGTCTAAAAAACAGCCAGTTTGATCGTTAGCGAATGGAATGCTACCGTATTGTAAAAAAGAAAAATGCTCACAGCGTATGGGATCGACGCCACCAGTTTCCCTCCCATCCCTGGATATCTTTTTCACATGGCAAAACTATTTCTGCGAAATTATTTTTGTACTGTTAATAATTTGAAAACCAAGATTTTACTCGTGGCGTATGATAGAAAAAACACGCTAGTCAGGTGTTACTATAAGTATATTCCTTCGCGCAAAAAAATGGAAAATAAGATCTGTGAAAGTATGCAAGTCAGAGAGAGAAAATATGGAAATCGGAGGACTGACAAGAATTGCGACTTTTATGTACTCGGCGCAGAAAAGTGCCTTTAGCCGATGTCATATTGTCAGACATTTCTTTTGAAGTTCTTTAAATGTTCTGCGAAAAACTGGCGGTAAAAAAAATTGGTTCTTGGTATTTCACTATATCTAAAACATAAGCCGTGAACAATAAAAAGTTCAACTGATTCATTCAGTCACATAAAAACAGTGTTAACACTGTAGCTAAACACTTACTGAAATAAGCATCAAGTGCTTATTTACATCTTTTATCCTTGAGGGCATTTCATTGTGTTGCTTGCACAATACTGCGTTTATACAATTCTTTAAATAGTGGCATCCACAGCATCTGGAGAAAAGGGTATGGCAGTTGCTGGTGCAAACTTGCGTGACACATCAGCAACAGAAAACATTCTTATACCAACTGGTTAATGCTTTGTGTGAATGTAAAAAGAATGTTTAAGACTGTTACCTCCATTTGTGAATGTACTTAGACACAGAATAAACAGTGGTAAGACAACATGCCACAGTTGAACATGCCCTTCTTCATAAAACGTTCCTGTGCACGTGCTCCATAATACTTATGAGTGTGTAGGTGTTGAGGCCCTCTAGCAGCATTATGTAGGAACTCCATGACTCCAGACAAGAAAAACAGAAAAACACTGCAACAATGTTGTTTTTGTTAGCCTTCAATCCGTGCCAGATTTTATAAGGAATATTGAATACTGTGGCATCTTAAAAAGAAGTTACGATGTGCTCATACTGCTGATTTTTAGGTTCCTTTTGCTGCTAGAAAAAATAGCTATGGTAATTTTTTTTTCATTTAAACCTATCTATGCAGCATGTGTGCCACTCAAGTTGCAAGAGCTTCACGAGGCATCCCAGGCCACGAAAGGAGAAGTTGGAAGAAGATGGCAAGAGCAGCATGCAAATGTTGTTGGTGAGAGCCTTGTAACATTGTCACATTATACATAAATTTTGAGAATGCTAATCTCGTAAAGCGGTTACTAGCACACAATGTTTGTAGAAATTCAAACAAGACAGAACTTGCAGAAGAAAAAGAAGGCTTGAAGAATGGTTAAACAAACATATCACTGGGACCAACATTTTGGCAAGAGAATTGTCTTAAGTCAAGCCAGCACCTGATTTCTGCTCCCTCACTTCATTGGGGGCAGATGTGAATGATGCAGGCAGTGCATAGAGTAAGGTGAGGGAATTGTAAGTGTTTAAAAAAGAGGACAGAAAGAAAACAAGGAGGTGTAGGTTTCTTGTGATAGAGAACGTGTAGGGCTACTAGTGTTGTTTCATCCAAGTAGGGGTGACAAACCTAGAAGACAACTTGTGTGTATGCAAGTGTTTCCAGTGTTGGGCCTAGTTAAACGAGAACAAGATATATGGTTTGGATATTGCAAAAGAAACGGCAAAAAAAGAAAGTACTAGAATATCAGTTGTATCCAGATATTTTTGATTAAGCCAAGAAGCATGAAATGAAAGCGAAAAGCACAAATGCACATCTTGTCGAAACCAGAGGGTATTAAAGTAGAGATAAAATAAATGATTGATTGAGTTATGAATTCATCATTGCCCACCAGCTAGCACACACACAGTCCTAGGTGTATATGTGCTCTAGATGACTATGATGGTACATTTCAAAATATTGTTAGCTGTTTGCGACACGCTACCTTTTTTGTTGCTCTTTTTTAAGAAAAGACCTGGAAATCTTTTTAATAGAAGATTCTCGGCTTCACTCAGCTCTCACATATAGCTTATTGCTATCACAAGGTGGCATTAACCAGACTCATGTTAAATGCTAGCCTCGCCTTTAGCAGGACCTTAGCAGCCATACGAAGATGAAGAGGATCTTCACGTTTGTGTGACAGGCACATTATGCATGAATTTTATTTAGTTGAGCAGGCTGCATGGACCTTAGAAGATTTGAGGTCTTTCACTTAGTCATAAAAAGAGCTATACAGAAAATAGTGCATTGCAAACAGAGACAATATCTTCAAATATGCTTTGCAAGCCTTGCGTTGGCATAGTGACCATATGTTAATTTTGAAGTTGTAATTTGTGATAACCATTTAGGCAAGAACACAAAAATATTAGAGGTCTCTTGTGGATGATAAGAACATCAAGCTAGTTTAATCTGCATAGAAGTTAACTTATTGCTTATATGCACTTATTTCATAGTGCACTACATAGAAGTTCATTGACGATCCTGTGTTGCAGCAGATACATCACTCTTGCCACATTTACCATGGCTCGTTATAATGTTCTTCTACCTTAGGCAGAACAATTTCACTTGCATTAAACCACAAAAGCTTTAAGCACTAATATAACTTGCTTACTCTTATGGCTTTAAGCATAATCTTTCACTGCTATTGATGACGGTACATGTTGATTATCTTACTGATAACATATCTTGTTTTTCAGGATATGCCAGCACAAAGTTTCCAGGCGCAAGTGTTTCTTATATAAAGGACAGCCTGTTCTCTCACCTTACAAGGGAAGTAAAATCAGTATATAAAAATGCCTTTTCATGTGCCTTTTTTGTTTTCCTGTTGGCTGCAGTTAACATTCAGCGTCAGTGAGCCAAATCTTGCTACTTAGACCTTAGTGGGATATATCCTAGTACAATGAAAATACAATAAAAATTCATCTCGGTCTAAATCCAATGAATATACAATAACGAACCAATGGAAAAACAACACAATAATACTACAATGGATTTCCAATGGATTCAGGGGTTGCCACTTTTCCATGACTGCTAAAAAAATCTACAATGAAATACCAATAAAAATTCCACAATTTTTTTGTTGGTGGTGGCACAAAATAGCAATAGAAAACCGATGGAATTTCAACAACATTTTTTGTAACGGTATGATCGTGGCTGTTTCCAGAAGGGTAGACGTTCGTATAATAAAACGCGCTACGTGTGCGACTCGCCCTGTTTTCTTGCAAAGTTTATGTTTCTTTAAATTCTCACACGCGGCTGGGAATGAAAAAAAAAGATATTTCAAGAAAACAGTGACTCTTTGATTCGCTTTACTTTATCAGCATGAACACCAATCAGTCACCCAAACATCTTGATACACTTAGAGAATGCCACGTGATCGGGCGATGAGACGCGACTCCAGAGTCACTGCAAGAACTCTTGGATAACAATAAGAGGATTCTGCGCTACCTGACGAAGAAGGCACTTTGCAGTAAGCACTGCACAAATGCCGTACGCAGCGCAGTTCATTCTAAAGTAGCACCTTCGGTATGCGCCCAATCAGCGAGCCTTCCTCGAGGTGGTCATTACTGAGTACCGTATGACTCTTTACCGCTGACCCACTGTCAGGAGCGCATCACCTTTTACAGGAGATTAATATGAAATCACTGCTTATCTCTCAAAACAGAGCGTTCGACTGTGCACAGCTGAGCGCTATGACATGGTGCTCGAAATGATCTCGAGAGAAACGCGTTGTGGTTTTCTAAGTGCCTAATGCAAGTATTACCAGCCCACTCCCGCAAAGTAGACGTATTTTGGAAAAAACGGTGTTGAAATAGCAGCTACTTTTTAGGGCATGCATTTCCTTTTTCGATATTTCAACGACCAACCAAGACAGCAACACTGTGCAAACCAAGAGAGCAACACTGTGCGCAAGCGCGGCTCTAAATACGTTCCCTGGTTATCAATAAAGGAATCTTATTGTGGCCACCACCGTGTGCATTACACTCGATACATGGTGTCAATAGTGGGATTTCTTTATTGATAACAAGGAAACGTATTTTGGCAGCTCTTTCATCATGCGCCTGAAAACATAACCTTTAAAACATCGTACGACGCGTATGTAAGAGAAAAAGCACATTCGGAAGCCTCCCTACCCTTATCAGAAATAAAAAAAATAATCGAACAAAAATTGGCTACGTAACAAATAAATATTTGCAGCCTTGGGAAGTCGCCAGTAAGGCACGATCCAAGTTTTGTTCGGACCAATATTCTATACAAGAACGTGTCTCCTGCACGTAGTGTTGCTTGATTAATTAAAAAAACGTTATCGCCGTCATTCGCCGAAGCAAACAAGGCTTATAAAATAGAAAAATAACTTTTGGCTCATACATACTCATCCCACTAACTACGCGGCATTATGCGGCTTGGTGAAAATCTGGTTTAGCATGATATAGATTATTATAACAAGAAATAGTCGCTCACCAAACTCGGGGTATCGGGAGCTTTGACATATCAACGCGAGAGCGTTAAGGAACCCATGGCGCAGAAAATACGGTGTCGGTGCCGCAGCCGCCGGCGTTGGCAAAAATTGCCGTATATATTCTACTCGGCACTAAATTTGTTCTATAACTAAAGTTGCTCATACCTTGTCTTACATTCTTTACACAGTTCTTCCTCGGAATTTTCAGAATGAGAGCCCACAAACAAATTTCATGAAACAAAACACCGACACTACATGCCTTTTATGTTAAGTCTTCTCAGACTGATGTCTTCGAAGTGCGAAACAATAACAAAAGATCGGCCCACCCAAGAGGCTGCGTTTCTACCAGAATGCTCGATGTCGTGTACAGCGTTCGCCGCCAGCGTTTCCCTGTCTACATTACGATTATATAAGCTGCAGTTGCTGGGAAGCGTGAGAAGCAGGCAGGTATATTTGAATCCTATCAAGTTCCCCTCTTAAAAGCGAAGCTGGAGCGCCCTCCAAATTTTTGTTTTAGCGCAGACACACAAAGGGACACACACAAGTGGTACCTTTCAACAGAATGTTTATTGGAAGACGGATAAATATTTCTTATATGTAATGCAAGAACTCAGGCATGCTCAAATGGTATAGTCAGTGTTTCGCCTGCCGCGTCTTCCACGCATTCTACGCCCGCATAAGGCCACTCTGGTACTATTAAGGCTGACTTTAGTGCAGATCTCAATCCGGCCCAGACCAATGCACTCCTCACCATTTTAATGAAGCATGGAGCTTCTTTTGACATTTATTCGTGAGCCTTGAGTCAGACCACTGTAACTACTCATCGAATTGAAACAGACGGGTCTCACATCATTCGCCGTCGCCTGTACCATGTGTCACCTTCGGAGCGAAAAGTTATAGAAGAACAAATGAACGACATGCTGACACGCAACATTATAAGGCCTTCAGCAAGCCCTTGGTCTTCCCCTGCTGTGCTTGTTAAAAAAGCATGGTTCTGGGTGCGTTTGCATCGATTATAGGGCTCTAAACAAAATTACAAGTAAGGATGCTTATCCAATGCCTCGTATCGACGACGGTTTGGATACCTTACAAGGTGCCGAGTATTTTTCTAGCCTCGACTTGCGCTCCGGATATTGGCAGATTGCGATGCATAAGCCGGATAAAGAAAAGACTGCGTTTGCTACACATAATTGCCTTTTCGAATTTAACGTGATGCCTTTTGGACTGCAACGCAATGCACCAGCTACGTTTGAGCGTATGATAGATACAGTACTCCGTGGCTTAAAATGGAAGACCTGCCTTTTTTACTTGGACGACATTGTCATCTTTTCATCGAATTTCTCGCAGCACCTACAACGTCTAGACCAAGTTCTCACGTGTCTAGGTAAGGCTGGTCTCGAATTGAATACTAAAAAGTGTCACTTTGCAAGCCGAACATTAAGTATTGGGCCTCGTCATCAGTAAGCATAGCATCCAGCGTGATCCCGATTAAATTGCTGCAGTGCTGCAATTTCCGCCACCAACCACACTTAAAGAACACCGCAGCTTTCTAGGACTATAGCGTCCTACTTCCGCCGCTTTGTCCGTGACTTCGCCACCATCACCGCTCCTCTACAGAAAGTTTTGACTTCGAGCGCGTCTTTTGTGTGGTCGGACGACAGTGAAGCCGCGTTCCATACCCTCAAACGATGTCTCACGTCAGGGTCTGTGCTCCGTCATTTCGACGTAACCGTCCCTACTATTCTACACGCTGATGCAAGTGGGCATGGAAATGGCACTGTCTTGCTGCAGCGGAATCAGAAGTCTGAAGAGCAAGTCGTGGCTTATGTAAGTCGTACTCTTTCTCCTGATGAGCGCCACTATACCATCACCATCGTGTGGAAAATACAAAAATTATGACCCTATATCTACGGCCGCCATTTCATTATTGTTACCGACCACCATGCTCTCTGTTGGTTGTCGTCTCTGAAAAACTTGTGTGGACGCCTCGGCCGCTGGGTACTGCGCTTGCAGGAATATGACTTCACTGTCACGTATAGGTCCGGCAAACATCATCAAGATGCCGACGCTTTGTCGCGCTGCCCGCTGTCTCCAAACGCCAATGCTTCACCATCTAGCCACACGTCTAAGCAGACGGCCGGTAGCCCGGTACAGTCGGTTGCCTCAGTTGACTTTCTTCCGTCTGCTGACCTCGTCTTGCTACAATGCACTGATCCATACTGCCGTACGCTGATCGACCAACTCACTGGCTTGGCACGACCCTCCAACAGTCGCTTAAGATGACAACTTTCACGTCTTAAGCTTCTAGGTGGAGCGTTATTTCGATAAATCTACCATCCTTCTGGTAACCGATGGGTCCCAGTCATACCTCGCTCACTTCGACTCCAAGTATTAGAAGCATTTCACGACGACGCGATGGTTGTCCACTTGGGCTTTCACAAGACATGCGACCGCATCAAACCTCGTTGTTTCTGGCAGGTGCCTTTCTACCTCTGT
Organism: Dermacentor silvarum; assembly: GCF_013339745.2. Lineage (NCBI taxonomy): Eukaryota > Metazoa > Arthropoda > Arachnida > Ixodida > Ixodidae > Dermacentor > Dermacentor silvarum. Next base: position 58,694,408 of record NC_051156.1, read on the forward strand.
CGCCAAATACGTTGGCTCCTGCCCGTCATGCCAACACCGAAAACGCTCGACATCCCTTCCAGCCGGTATTCTGCAGCCTCTACCATAGCCTCCTATACCTCTACCATGCCCGTCCACCCCCTTCGAAATCGTGAGCATAGACTTATACGGACCCCTCCGCTCCGAGCCGCCCCAGAGGCCCCGGCAACAGTCACCAACGCCGCGCGCGTTCCGTGCGAACGCGGGCAAAACGCCGACGGCGTCGACAATGGTTCAGCGCGTTGCTGGGGCTGCTGCATGTCCAAGTTTATACAGCTGATAAAACTACTATCCTTACTCCGTATAGCTCTCTACTAATTTGCTATCGCAATTGATGCTTCGCCTTTCGGGTGAAACTGCGATATTTTTTTTCGTGCAGGGTATCGTTTTGCGCAACGGCGCACCTCGTGTCATCCTGAGTGACCGTAGCAAGACATTCCTTTCGCATGTGCTTCGGGAAATCCTTCAAGCCTCTGACACCGCCCATAAGACCACATGAGCGTACCATCCGCAAACAAATGGTCTTACAGAGCGTTTTCATCGAACTTTGTCCGACTTGATGTCTATGTATGTTCGACCCGATCACACCACCTAGGGCACCATTCTACCTTTTGTTATGTTCGCTTGCAATACTGCCGTCCAGCGCACAACCATAGTCCCTCAATAGCTTTTTCTGGTCATGAAACTCCCGCCTCAGTTTAATATAGAGCCAGCACCTGCCGCTAGGGGCGCCATAGTAAAAGAAAAGCTAAGAAAAGCCACCTAGCCGAGTGGCCGCCGCGGGCGGCGAAGGTATTTTTTCTTCTCTGGTCCCGTTGTGGCCGAAAGCCCAGCTTCTTCTCGATTTTATTTACGTTATATTTTGTCGTAGCAGTTACTACCCAAACATGAACTTCTCGGAGTGTTTTCTAACCGAAATCAAGGCATGTACAAAAAGTAAACAATCTCAAAGTCAGCTGGCGGGAGGAGGAGGAGAAATAAACTTTATTTCAAAAAGAAAAATTAGGCGAGCGTGATTGGGCCCTTAGTCCAGGGCTCCATTGGCGCGAACGGCTCGCTGGGCTTGGTCCAGGAGAGTCACTTGGCTCTCCTGTCCCTCGTCCGCAAGTCCTGCCTCCCACTGCCTATTTAACATGCGTGGTTGTGATGTTGTGTGCGGGCTAGTAATATGTGAAGGCCTTTCCAGGCACTCCCATGTGATATGTTGTAGTGTGGGTTTGTTGGAACACCATGGACAGATGTCCAGAAATCTTGTTGGACTTATTTTACTGAGTTGATGCAGGTTGGGGAAGCTGTTTGTTGAATGCGCCGCCAGTCCCTACTCTGCTGTCAGCTGGCGGCTCCGCGTATCAGCAGACGACGCGCATAGAATTCTTCTTCGGTCGTTAGTTGGCCCAACCGGCTTCGATTAAAAACTTTTGAGTGTCTTTTATGCACTGTACAAAGAATAAGACATTAGCGGCATGGTGTTGTCAGTAAACGACAACCTGACTTCAAGGTTGAGTGCTGTTACCGAATTCCGATTGCATAAGAGCCGTTCAGGCGACGGTGATAGATTGTAATCGCACGTACCATAAAATGCTCTAGGACGTCAGAATCAGTTTGGAACAGGTACTTCGGCTGATCGTAGCCGTGAATGAAACGCTTGCTTTAAGGAAAGTATATATTGGCATTTTTCATGTATCGCAAGCTTTGCTGGTTTTCGTGCGTATTATTCCAAATGCGCGACAAAGTTTTCAAACCCGATTTTTGTTGTCAGTATACACTATGAAAACACAAATGGGTTAATATGCCCGACTGACTCAGCACTGCGCTTATTAATCTCTAACTGGCACGAGCAGAGTGACGAGGATTGACCGTCCGTTGCATTCAATACCATACCTCCTTGGCGAACTGCGACGCATAATAGTATTTGAATCGCGAGCTTTATTTGAAGCAAATGTAGAATCACGCACGCGCGCACACACACACACATACACACCTGCACGCACGCACACACACACGCATGCACGCGCGCACGCACACACACACACACACACACACACACACACACACACACGCGCACACACACACGCGCGCACACACGCACACGCACGCACGAACACACACGCGCGCGCGCACGCACACACATACACATACACGCACGGATGTACACATGCACACACACACACACGCATGCACGCGCGCACACACACACACGCATGCACGCGCACGCACAGACACGCGCACACACACACATCAAATATAAAGTACGCGTCTAAACTGTCAGCCCACGCCGGCCGCATCTGCAGTCTCTCCAGGTTTAACACGGAGAAAGGTGGCCTCTCAGCTGCGGTGGCGCCTAAGCGCGGCGGCTTCATGCGACATATGAAGCTCTCCCATAGAGTGACGGCGGAGTTTCGGGACCAGAAAAAGTATTGAGGGACTATGGCACAACTAATTACAGTCCCTTCTTCCCTATGTACAGTCGTGCGCCGTCTTTCGTCTTGGGCACTACACTCGTTTCAGCACCTGCTGCTCTATCCGCGTCTCTCCCAGAAAAATTTGCTGCTCGCATCACCCCGCTGCCGTGGAATTTTCCGCGCCAACACCACTACCATTCAGGACAAAAGGAAATTCGCTATGATGCGACGCGTCAGCGTTGCTTCGTTCCGCCCAGGCGACGAAGTTCTTTTGTGGTCACCTGTTCGCGCACCGGGGCTCTGTGAAAAATTTCTTCATAGATATCTCGGCCCCTACACAGTTTTGCAAAAAAACTTCAGCACTGAATTACCGCGTCACTGCTGTCATCTCAGCTACTGACCGCCACCTCCGCGCTACAGAATTCGTTCACGTCTCTCGCCTGAAGCCATACATTTGCCATACCTATCCTTTCGAGTAAGCGGTCTTGCTGACCGCTGTCCTGAAGGGGAGGGGGGGGGGGGAGTTAGTGTGAGCGCTATTTGTGCATATCGTCGTCGTCATCTGTACATACGACTCGTCATCTTGTGTGAGCGCTATTTGTGCCTATCGTCGTCGTCATTTGTACATCTGACTCATCATCTTCTTTTCGCTCGTGTGGTGCTTCGGCTCTGTCTCGGGCGGCTGCGCGGAAATAAAGGCATCGCATCGGTCGACATCTCACGGGTATGGCAATTCTTTCATTGCTAAAGATAGCGGAGGCGTGCAAACACTAAGTTAGCCTAGCTCTAAAATAGTTGCAGTTTAAATTATCAGTCTATTTATTTCTTTAAGGTTGCGCACATCCAAACATTCTTGGAAAAAACCCTAAGCAATTTGTTCTTATCCAGTCTTAACAAAGTGCTCTTCAAGCATCTTACGGGCACAAAAAAATGTTTAGGATACGTAGATGACTAGTTGTTCTTGCTTAAGTGTGACAAAGATTCCTTTGAATCTGAAACCTCTAGCGTACTAACATTGGCTCGACAATGCTTGAAGTCCTTGAAACTCACACATTAAGTTCCGGGCGACGATTGGTCTATGAGGTTCCTCGATATAAGTTTTGATTTTCTTGCAAACCGCACGTGCTGGTCTTACGAACCTAGGAGAAAGAAACCATTGTTGCCATTTAGGTCCTCCCCCGCTAAAATGGCTAAGAGGAGATTCGTCAGATGCTGCCTTGATAAAGCTCTCAAAAGATCCTGTTCCCATTTGTCGGGACCAGACTTGATAGCCGAAAGGCTCGCCTCTCTGAAGCAGGATATCCAGTCCTATTCTGGCATCAGTTGCGGAAACACTACTCAGAAACCACCTTCCAGCTGCCAGGCCTACAAAATAGCTGTCTTCGATGGCTGAAGAAAGTTTGCCACTATGTCATACCCGCACAAAATATCCAACAGCATAAAAAGATACGTGCTTGTGCAAACGTTAGCGTGGTTTTCCCGGCCCCAAACAAGCTCAGAAATGTATGCAAAATCAGCACCCCAGTTGCTGCTTTTGCATACATTAGGTTGTGACAAGAACCATAGAACACGGTTCCTATCATGCAAAGAAGGAGTCGTAGACCAGGTACCAATGTCGTGGCGTACACACTACCTAGGGTAAACAGGCGATGTCTAAACGATAGGCTCAAACAGAGGGCACTGCAACAATGTAAAGAAAGGTGGTAAAGGCTGGTCAGCAGCCCACTGCAGAACGTGTGGATGCTCGCCTCTTTTCCAAGAGTATGTCGTTGTGCGCAAGCACAAAGAAAAAATAATGAGACTGATAATTGAAAATGCAGCTATGGAGACGCTAGGCAAAGTTTGTGATAGCATGCCTTCACTCTCGATTGTATCTCGATGCATCTCTGATCCGCATGCCTGAGTTGTTGCATGGCATATATAAGTAGTGATCCGGCATCCAATAAACATTCTGTTGAAAGTTAGTGCTTGTGTGTGACCCTTCCTGTGGTCGTGTGAAAATGTTTCCGCGCTAAAACAAACACTATATCAACGATGGCGCACCCACAAGGCCAGAAGATAATCCTTGCTTAGTATCAGGAACCGCGCTATTGTTAACAATGTTCGGTAGAGGCTTCCGATGACGTATAATCGGCTCTGCGTGATGGGTGCTCATCGAATGTCTTCTTTTTGATGGGTATTAGGAGTTTGCCTCTTAGTATAACTGCAAATGGCTGCGTCCATATGTTTTGTGCAGACGTGTCAGACTGATATTTTCTTGAGTGATTATATGTCGCTGTGTGCTGTCAAAAAAAGACTTTACTCAAGGTTGTGGAAATTCTTAAAATGGCTGATGAAATCTGGACGAGCTTTGTGTAATGAGCAAACTGCATGACGTTGTGGCATGACGAGTGTAAATCAACCCCAAGTGCTCTTGTGGATGATAATTTAGTTAATGCAGGTGAAGTACCTAGGCATCGACTGTGACAAGCATACTGTATTTTCGGTCCTCTGAAAATAGTCAGTGCGCAACTGACGTATTGTCTGCAGGGGCCACTATGGGCTTCAAAGAAATGTTTTACAAATTCCGCAGGGACGAACTTCAGCTGATAAAATGCTTTCTTGAATGCTTGTCGGCAAAAAAAAACATTTACAGCAGGTAAGTAAAACTTTTATTTTCATCCTTTACACAGCTATGTCCTTTATTAAGGCGAAAGCCTTATATGCCCGATGGTTCAGTCGACCTTCAAAGTCCTTGAGCGAAAACCGTGTCGTCAAAGCGAAATCGTGTTTAGAAAAAGTTTATTTCAACAAAAGACGATACTAACACTGAGTGACAATGACGACACAATTCCGCTAGGACGATAACATATACAAAGTACTGAGCACTGTATACACAGCACATTTCCGTAGAAATGTCGGAGTCCACACTCACTAACATATAACGACATAGACCGACGGAAACGCACAGTTACACGTAAACTAGTTGTCAGATTATATGATATGATGTTTAATGATGACAGTGAACACAATGGTTATTTACAATGATGATGTGACAGAGGTACTTTACATAATTTTTTAGTGATTTGCAAATGTGTATTTGCAAAAAATGATCACGCATACAAGATCACACGCACACAGAAATCACGGGCACGTATACATACTATGTATAATGAATGAATAATTTTGATGACCTGGCTACAAGAACCAGGCTGGTCGGAAATTAAGCCATACGAGTCCGTCAGCCACCGAAAGGAAACAGCATGACCACTGTCGAAGGAATTCCTATTCCCCAAGGAAGAACAACTCCGGTGAGAGAAATGACAGTAGCTCAGAATAGAGCCTCTCCAGAAGTGGAGAGAGAGAGAGAATAAACATATTTAATGTCTAAATGCAGCTTTGGAGAGGCGTCTTCATTCCAAAATGCCTTGAGCTCGGGCCGCGTCCTGGGCCCTCGCAAACAGCCGTTGCTGATCTTCGAGGTCGGAGCTGGCCAAGGCTCTCTCCCAAAGCTCGTTGGTGTGGTAAGGATTCGGAGGATTGAGTGGTGCCTCTCTGCAGCCCCCTACTATGTGCCTGAGGGACCCGGGCTCTGCGCAGAAGCGGCATTGCGGAGAGAATTGTGTAGGGGCTATGAGGTGGTTTCTGGTGGAAAAAGAGCGCGGCACCGATGTTCCGCCCAAACTGCCTCGCAGCGGTTACGCCATAAACAAAGGGCCCCCGCAGAAATTAAAGTCGCGCGAAGCGGCCACGTGAGCAGCGACCAGATGTAACAAAGCGGTTAACTCCAAGGCCACAGAAACCAGCATGCACGGCATCTCCAAAGTACCCTAGCAACGACGCATTGCGGCAGCACATGGTGGTTGGATTCTTGAAGGGGGCCATTGGGACACAACAAAGGTGGGACCATACCCCACCCCTCTAATCTGTCACGCGTTGGGAGCACTTGCCACCCTAGACGCCACATTAAGTCGCGTAGATGGCCAGGCAGAATGGACGCCGTTATCGCACCCCATGACACATTATTGGAACGTGTGTGACGCGCTGGGGGAACCAGAGGAATCAGTAAGGCTGACATTGTGTCCATAACACGGTTTTCGAGGACTTCTACATCAGGACATACCTGTTGTGCGTGGCGATAAAATTCCACGGCCGTAGAGTAAAATGCAGGTGCGTTGAGCAATTGTGGCCCGGGACTTAACTGTACGCCCGGTAACATGTAACGCATTTTTGTGCCAATGAAATAACAGGCGAGTTCATGTGCGGGACACTGATCACCGGGTAATCGGCGAAGGAGAAATCGTAGAGCAAGCAGCCGGCAGCGGTCAGACACGGATGGGAACGCGAACCCGCCGCGAGAGCGTGGTTGCCTAAGCGCTGCGCGACAGATCAGTTCTGTACTGCCCGACCAGAAGGAGGAACAAAGAAGGGACTGCAATGATCTAGTAACTCGTAATGGCGGCTGTACAACGTGACAAATGTACCACACACGGCCGCAAAATACAGACTGTGCTAAGTATCTTCTTTCAAATAGGGGTAAAGCATACCCTTGAACATCCTGAATATTTCGCCTTACATCTTCAAGAATTGAAAGCCACACAGAGTCAGATATGCCATCAGTAGGTGTAATGAAGGCCTAACACTACGAATAGAATCGCTCTTTTGAAGACAGAAAAAATCACCAGCCCTTCCCCTGTCGAGAAAATGGGGGTAAGCGAAGCTTCTCGTGTGTATATCTGACCATCGTCAGGGTAACGTTAGGAAGCCGTCGCTTCGGGATTCTCTGATCGTCGCCGACAGTGGGCCTCGGCTTCGGAAGCCCTCTCCTCGGGATTCTCTGCTCGTTGCTGACGGCGGACTTCGGCTTCTGAAGCCCTCGCCTCGGGATCGTCGGCTCTTCGCTGACAGCGAGCCGCGGCTACACTCTTAATCTTGTTCCACATAGGTTCCGGGTCAAACAATGCTCCAGATAAGTTTACCGCAATGGGCTGGAATTTTATATGGATCCGAGTTGAATCGCGAGTTTTATCCGAAACAGCAGCTGTCTATTATTTTATTTTTTGCTTAGTTAAGTGGAACGAGTCATACTTATCTGAAACCAGTGATTTTTTCCGGTTACCGAATTTCGTGTTTTGGGATTTGTTCCATTTACGATTGTGAAACAACGCCGCATCTGGATCTCATGTTCCAGCTATATAATTTATGCGCGTCTGTGTAGCCTTTAACTGAGGACCTCCTCTCCTTTGTCCTTCCCATGAACCCTTTCTTCGAATATAGAACAACATCGGTGCTGCAACGGGACAAAGCAAGCCAAAGGCTTGATTGGCGCTGGCAAAGCACCGCGATGTCTCCCTGCAGCGCATTTCCTCACAAAGAAAGATCAAGTCCGTGCGCTCTAACCGACAAACTTTCACTGGTGGAGTGAACGGTATGGCGGAGTGTTATGGCGGTTACGAAGTTACGGTAACAAGTGCTTCACTAGTTACCACAAAACTGTAACACTGAACGCTAAAAGCCAGCCATTTTCTGTGCCGATAAATGTGCAATAGTGGTGGGTTTTCAAAGTTTTTATCAAGCTTGTAGGTAGTTCCGGAAGCTTTGGGACTGTCGTTAACAAGTTTGCCTTCGACGCTTCGGACGTTTCATCCGACAGTCACTTCACAGAAGTGAGTGGTGCGTGTTTATACTCCTTCTAAATAAGTGACAAGGCGGAGAACAAATCGGGATTTCTTGCATGCTTTCCGTCATTCTTCTCGCTGGCTTTCAGCTCGGTCTTTGTTGTGTGGCTTGAAATTTTCTGCTACAGCCGAGGGTTGAAGAGAGTTTGGGCGCGCAGTAGCAGGCCGCATGAATACGCAAGCATCTCACATGAACACAATTTCTGTGCCATGTAGCGCTTTTATGTGGCACATTCTGCCGAGCAATCTCGAACTATACTTGATCGAACACTTGTGACGGGAGGGACGCTGTACCAGCTAGAAGGGCGTTATATGTACCTGTAAAGCATTGAGTGTTCTTTTTTGAACATGTTATGGTCCAGTACTGTTAACTTCATAACGAACTTACTGTGATGGTGCCGACTAGAACTTTCAAGTTTTTCCTCCATGTAGTTCGAGGTGGACAATGCGTTCTTTATCGGATGTCATGCTAGTGGCACAGTAGGCGATCTCGCATTACGAAACAGCACGTTGCTGCCGCCTGCGTCTACCCGCATGTCTAGCTAGCCCCATACAGCGTATTTATGGGTCGGAGAAATGGGGGGGCTCAGATGAGATGCTCTGCTTCTGAAATTTTCGATAGCGTCACATCAAGAAATTTACATCGAAATATGCGGTACTTCCCAGACAACAATCGACGTCATGAGGACGTCCTCAAATGGCACAAGAGTCCTCGCAGATTTTGTGATGTCTTTAGGACGTACTGAGGGAGGACAACGCCCGCTGGACCAACCGCGAAACGTCTTTTTGGGCAATTTCTGAGGACAATGCAATGTCCCGAAAACATCCTTGCGGGGACGTACTGGGGACGATAACAGCTTGAAATATAATTTGTCACTTTCATTCTAAGCAAGCAGATACGTATTATTAAAAAGTCAAATTTAAATTGTCGAAAGTTGTTTTTTTGTTTTTTGTTTTTTTATTCACCCCTGCTTGGGTAAGCTGTTGGTGCACCCGCGTTGCATCTCAAACAGCATGGCCGTAAGTCCACAACGAAAGAGGACATTTTACCAATCCATCACAGCTAGTATTGGATCAAGCTAGCCTAGCCAAGCCAAGCGACTGTTGAAATCAAGATGGCAGCATGCATTGGAGGGAGCGGAGGTGAGTCTTCTCATAATTCCTTTGTGTATTAAAGATATAAGAGTAAGCCCCTATGCATCAGCAAAATTCGCGTTTATGGGTGTTTGATAATTTCTGATAGATGAGCTCCATTTCGAGAATTTTCCGAGTGGTTTTTTGTGCCAAAACATGTTGACAATGTTGCGGCATTCAGTAAAGTTGATTTGCAGCGCAAAAGACGTGGACGCTCGAGCGACTGGACGGCACAAGCACTGAATGTGAACTGAGGGGTTTATTTTGCATTTGGTAAAATCTCCTGTCTCATTCCCGATTCCCGCTCACCATACGTGTGTACTTGCGCTTTGTTTTTCTTTGCTTTTCGCTTCTTCCTTCACGCGCAAGCCTGTCTTTATTCCCTTGTCTCGCAATTCCGCCGTTTTCGACTGTTGTGCGTTTGTTGGTTTGTGTCATGCCGTTGTTGCCGGTGTTCGTGGTCACAATGATTGCCTCGAGTTTTTTTTAGTGCTCTCTGTCTCTATCACACTGCATTTTGCTGAGTGCAGAATGAACGCTTCAGTTGCCACTCGCTGCTTGTGTCGTCTTCCCACTGATTTATTTCTCCATGTTTCCACCTTGGGCTGCTCGGCGGGTACGCAGCATGCACAGCAAAATTCCATAGCCGGATGTTGAGCAAATAAGCTTGGACCCTTCATCGCGTTCACTGGAACGATGCCAATGTGTAAGTTGTGTGCTGACGGCCGACAGTGATGGCGTAGGGCCAGCTGATCAATCGCACTGCCACAACTTTGCTTTACATTTGCGGGTCAAGCTGCAGGCATGGTGGTAGAACTTTGTTCGTTCCACGGTCCGGCCGACCCAGTGCAGTGTTTATTCAAAACATGTTATCTTACCAAATAGGGCGGGAACAACCTATGTAATTGCTTGCAGTAGTAGTAAACACAATCTCGTAAGTTCAGGGACAGCATATACACTTGTTCTACTCTTCATTGTACTAATTCATTGTTGACTTTCTTTTTCTAGGTTCCTTTGCGGACTACTACGATGGGCAACGAAGTTGCCAACACGATCGATGTCATAATTTACAAATAAATGATTATCTTCATTTAATTGTATGTGTCAGCAACTGAGCTGTTGTCTATGTGCGTTTCTAGGGGCAGTGCTTATTTCAACAAAAGCTCCTGGAAACACGTTGATCCTTAATGCCTGAAAAAAATATTGAAAACAGATTATAAGCAGCAATTGCAGACGATTTTATGAAATGCAGTACCCAACCAGCCCTGCAAAGTATCATACTCAAAACGAACAGAAAAAGTCTTGAAAAGTTGCTTCCAGGACGTCCTGAGGTTGTTATGAGGCCGGACAACAGGACTGGATTAGTGCAATGCTAGTACCATTAGAGGATGTCCTGAGGACATCATAACGTCCTCAGCGTGACATACTCAGGACATCCTGAGGATGTTATTGTGTTGTCTGGGTTGGTCCATCTTTCAAAACATCGTGATTTTTCATGTATATTTCGTGCTTTCGTCTCAATCACGCTGGGTGCCATAGCCTATAGAATGGGCAGTGAGGGTTAAATATAAAGAATTGTTCACTAGAAGTTCCAGAATTTTGTTTGACCTCAAGAATTAAGAAAGTAGGCCTAGTTGTATACAAAGGGCATGCATGTTAATTTGCAATAATGTTGCACGATGTAATGAGCAGAATATTATGTATTGTAATGTATGCTTCATGTAACCGACTAAATCTGAATGGTTCAGACTGTTTTGCCGTAAGCAAGAACGTAGAAAGATGACTTGAAAGTAGCTGTTTTTTTTTTCTTCTAAAAATATAGATTGTATTGCAAAAAAACAGGTGCCTCAGACATTTCATTACAAAGCATAAAAGCCTCACCATTACTAAAGTACATCGAAAACTTACAAATGGCCTAAAACAAACCATCTTGACTCAAAAACATACAAAAAGACTGTTTGTTTAGAGTATACTTTTATAAAAAGGCTATGAGCTTAGCGAATGTAGCATTTGAGTGCTATGTATAGTGTATTTTTAGCTTGGCATGGAGGCTGAAGCTAGGTTTGGGCATCACTGCACGCTATAAAAAGTGAGCTTCACAGAATCCGAGAAAACCTCAACATGGACAGTTGTTGATATTGACTGCTATCTACGCCTTAAAAAAGCAGAATTTGCTTTAATATCTGTGGTCAGTACCCGGAAGGCGACGTAAGTAAGTGACAACTTTCCTGAAGCAGTATTTCTAGCAGAAATATAGCACTAGTGAGTACACTCTCAAAAGGACTTTATAGCGATAAGTTTCATATTGTTACGTAGGAAGTTTCATGTTACGTAGGATTAGCTTGAATATATTTTAAAACACCTTAAAAAGCTCTTTGCAGTGCATTAAGTGTTATGGTGTATGTGGCTTGCGGGAAATGTTTTAAAGTTGTCCTAAACAGCTAATAAATAACAATGTAGCCCCCGTAGTCCGAGTTTGTTCGCACATTTTACAGCTAGGCTGTTAAGGGTTACTTTGCCTAGGATCGTGTCCACGTGTAGAAAAAAAATATCATCATTATTTCGGCTTCACGAGCGTGGCGGTTTCCCGCCAGTTAGACCTTATCACATGTGTCAAAACGGATGACTAACTGTGGGCAACTGTGTGGGCGCAGGTCAGCCAGACGCACAAGAAGGCAAGCATAGACACGAAGAGACTTCTTTATAACATGAAACGGCACATGGGACTAATACAGAAACACATGGACCATACAGATAAGCTGGGTAACTGTCACGCTCGAGCACTCACAATGCTAATCAGGAGTTCCGGCCTCGTGGCGATGGCTCGGCAGACTTGCCTCCGACGGCGGTGAGTACGGGCGGCGGTTCAAGTTCAGGGCGGTACCAGGACGTAGCCCGGTTCCGGAGCGTTAGCTTTGGGACGTAGCCCGAGCTCGGCAGCACAGCGTCGGGTTGAGAGCCAGGACGAAGCCCAGCACAGCAGTGGGGTGAAAGCCGGGACGACGCCTGGTTTGGAGAACAGGACCAGGGCTGTGGAACGTAGCCCGAGCCCAGCAGCATGGCAGCGGACGTGCGAGCCCAGACGTGGTTCAGCTCAGCAGGACCCGCGACGATGGTAGAAGCCGGGGCGGCGCCCGGTTTGCAGAACAGGACAGGGATGCCGGGACCTGGGCCAGCATTCGGTCCGCTCCATCTCGCTGAACTGCCCGCTCTGTCAGCCTGGCTGCCCCGTCGTTCCAGATGTCTCTCACGGCACGCGCACCAGCCACGCGCACCCGCCACGCGCACCAGCCACACGAACTCCCGCGCTTTTCAGCCCGGCACGCCAAACACAAGCAAGGAAAAGCCCGCGCATTTCATCTCTTGGCCCCGAACACCGAGCACAAACATTAAACTGGCGTCCTCCTACCACACTAACATGACTGATATTTCATGACATCAATAACATCACATGCTCGTCAGTTACGTAACGATTAACGATATAAAATCATGTGTGGCGCATACCCGCATTGCATATGTGGGTATGAGCTAGGGATATGCGGGAAGGAAGGCAGGAAGGAAGGAAGGAAATAAAAAAAGACCGAAAGAAAGAAAGAAAGAAAGAAGGAAGGTAATAAATAAATCGCGTTTGGCTCATACCACGTTGGACATGTGGGTATGAGCCGCCGAGAGCAAGAGCGGGAGAGATCTCACAGGATCCTGACACTGCCATGCAGTGTGGCGCGGCTACGAACGCTATGGCTCATAGATTAGTCAATGACGATGGGGCGCACTTGGCGCAGCAAACGCACTAATGGCCATAGCGTCGGGTGAACACAAGACGCCGGTGTCCTTGCTCTTTGACAAACTTGCCGAAGACGCTCGATATAATCAATATTGATAATATAAAAACTCACTATAGCAATAGTCACAACAGCAGGCCCACCATAGTCACAGCTTCGCTGGCTTCCATCTTCACAGCAGTGGAAGGGCTCTGATTATTTTTTTCTTTTTATTCATCTGTGGATTTTCACTTGTCAACGAGAATATTTTATTATTTAAAGAGGTAAATATATGACCTGAAACATTTAGAAAGGGCTCAATACAGTGTGATTGTTTATATTAAGGTGGAAATGCTAAACAACTGCTTTATGATAAAGATGAGGTTCCCTAAATAAACTTTCCTTTTAGGACCCTCATGATACTAGCAAGCTTCTTCCAGGAGCATGCGATATCATGGAACCTGGAGCTGGAAGAATTGTGTGCAATCCACAGAAAGTTCACCTTGTTCCTGGATGTTCAGCAGAGCATGCACTAATCCTATGCTTGACAATCTATTTCCTACTAGATCTCTCGTATCCGCATGCGTTTGGACAGAGGTTAGGGTTGCCGCAAACCGTATTAGTAAAGAGTGGTACATTTCAGCAATGCTTATCTCACATAGGCTGAAAGCTTTGTTGAAGCAGCTAAAGAGCTACCTCTCAAGGAAAAGCCAGAAGGCTAGCCAGGCTGGGAACTGAAGATAGAGCTAGCTGACTGCTCTTTTGTTATGAATGCTCAGACAAGGTCCTTTTTTCTATTTTTTGCTTGGGTGATATTAATACTTAGCTAGTGCACACTGCTCATCTGTATTGAGAATTGACAACTTTGCAATTGTGCATAACTACACTGTTAATCTGGTTCCATATAAGTTCCCGTTAAAAAGGTGATCCACACATTTTTATCCAGATCCGAACTGTTAATAAGTGCAACGAGACATATAAGTGGATCTGATGTGGAACGTTCGTTCTGATTTCTTTATGTTTATCGTTCTTATCTAGAACTCAGTAAAAGGGGAAGTGGTGTTGTATGATCCAGATATCGTTTCACTTAGGTTCCAGTAAAATGTCTAGACAGTGCGCTTGTATATTTTTTGCTTGTGTCTTGTTCCACATAACTGGCCCGCTGCAGTGAAGTGTGCATTGCACCACATATAAATTTGGCGCTCTTTGGGCGATGATGCCCTTGACCCATACACACATGACATATAAAATTGCAGAAACTTAGGCTGTATCTGTGAGGCTATCTTACTGCAGTTGACATTTATAAACTGCTAAGGAGGATTTTAGTGATGGTATTTTACATTTAAAAAAATCCTGTTAAACAATGCCGTGGAAAGATTAAACGACGCAAGCAAAGGATATATCTTAGCGAAAAGCAGAACTTGCAGGAACCTCTTGTCAGGTTGTCTGCAGCGCTCAAACGGCCTTTGTGAACCTGGTCTTGCTGTCACTAATTCCAGACGCGCAGTACACCAAAGCGTTGGCGTCGTTGTCCTCTCTTGTGCTTGTCTCAGTTTGCGCTTACGTTTCAATGACGAATGTTCACCAGCTAGCTCGTCTCTCCATTTTACTTCAGTGCGTCTAAAATCATCAATAACTTGAATTCTCGAAAGTCTGGCGTCTTTCGGTGCCCACTCTGCTGTTTGGACGAAGCCCATAACTGCCTGGGATCAAGAATTCCGACGTACCCTTCACAGTGCAAGTCATTAAAGCAGGTGCGGAAGCACCGCGAAGGAAATGTTTGATTGACAATAACTCCGCTTCTACTGAATGCATTGAAGTACTTCGGTGGCAAAGTATTTCTGAAATCTTCTATTATAACTTCAAATGCATTTCTCGACTTCCATAAGAAGTGGTTCACGGCCCCTTTAAATGTTTTTTAAGCATGAAATGCTTCTAGCTCCCCTTGTCGGCGACCTTCAAGTGACCTTGAGCCAAAAGCAAGAGCCGTTATCTGGGCACTCACATGAGACTATCCGGGAACTCAAACGAGAACATCCGAGCATCGTTGCGAGAACAAAACGAGAACATCCGGGCAACCAGTCAAAACTAGAGAAAATGCGGCCTCTGGCCCCCAACCATTTGCACAGAACCGCATTGCATACGCTGGTTACTTCCCAAACTAGTGAAAAAAAATATTGCTTCCGATTTCTTTAAAATGTTCGTTCACAATACCACTTAAGCTGTAGTTTCAAGTACGCTGCAGTTTTATTTGTCATTGCCAATAGCGACGTTCAAAAGGGATATAGAAGGCACCATACATCTTTTAGCGCTGAGACAGGGTGGCCTGTGCTCTTTCCACGCTCAATGATTCGTGACCGGTCCGCGACAAGAAGTACCAAGAGACTCTGAGCACGCTGCACTGTTGGAATAAGAAAAGCGGTTGAAGGCGGTGGCATCACGGGTAGCAAATGACGCCATAAGGTAGCCATTTCATGATTACATCTACTCTGGATTACGGGAGAGCCAGCATTTCTTGTAATTGTAGGGTGACACACACCTACTAGTATACCCAGTGACCCAATGTGGCGACCAAGCGGTTGATTCAAAACCAGCCCAGATCCATTGGCACGTACGTACTCAGTGCTTCAAGTCAGCATCAAAGATTTATAATGAAGAGCGCTACATACCCGGACATGCATCTACAGTGACCCATGTCGGCGTGAAAAAGGTTCAAGAGTGGCATATATATACGTATAGTCTTTTTCACTGTTGTGTAGAGCGCGTGAGCAGCCCGCTCTGACATAACGAAGCCACTGATGAAGCGTCGCCGCTCGCGAAAGGAAACATTCGTGGTCTTACACGCGCATGTCTTACAGACATGCATATTGCAACATGGACAATGTAGAACCAATAGCCGCTGCCGATGCTCTTACCATTCAACAATGAACTACACAGTGTCGCATGTTAACGAGAATACGGTTAGCCACACATCATCAGCAACAGCCTAGAAATTCAAATAAGCGCGGAGCACTGCGGGAGTAACAATGAATCTCTTAAAGGGAAAGTCCTACCGGTACCTGCTCGTGGTTCAACCTGCCACCGTGTCGGCAATAGGTGAGATTGCCAACCCAAAATCACCTGAGTTTCCGTGCAACACTGGAGGCATCTTTGACCAAGGCGTTGTCCTTGTGCCAATTTTCACTTAGCAACTGGTTAAACGAAACCCGAAAGAAAGCGGCTGCCAAGTGGCGGCAGCACCAAGTGTAAGAGGTGGTAGAGGTCGCACTCGTACACAAAACAATGGCGCCTCCAGTGGCCTAAGGGGCCCCGCAGAGTACAGGCACTCGGTTTAAGTGTATGGTCTGCGAGACAGCATTCGACACGAAACGAGGCCTATCAATTCACCAGCGTCGGATCAATTACAAAACTCGGATGGCGCCACAGCTCCAGCTGTAGAGCCCACAGCAGAGAGAGAGCAGAGACTAAAGGAAGGATTTGAAGGCCTGCTGTGCGAGCAATTAGTAACACCCTCAGGCAGAGTTGCTGTTGGTGGAGTCTTGGTTGGTTAGAGAGTAGTGGAGGAAATTGGGTCCTCTGAAGGCGACATGAAGTGTGTTGCGAGGCAGTCTAAGGGCAGACATGTGAGCATCAAAGTGAGCGCAGGCCTGAGCAGGCAGGCTAATACTACTGTGTTTGCGGCCACCTCCGCTTGCCCAGTACCGAGTGAGTTCGTACCGGCGCACCCTTGTGGTTCCACCGACGGCAGCCACCAGGGGTCAGCCTGGGTAAGTACGGGGGGATGGCCAGGGGACCGATGGAGGATTCGTCTTCCGTCTAGTCTGTTGTCAGGGTCTGACAGTATGCTAGATTCCCCTGTGTACTTTGGGGGCTCCCGCACTGTGGCACGCAACTCTGGTGCATCCCAAGAGGCCACCGATTTTCCGCCGCCCCAGCTTACGTGGTTGCGGCAGACGAGACTACCAGAGCAGATACACTGAGTCACAAAACTTGTATTTAATGCAGCAGGACATTTAGCTCCAAGATAGGGCTGAGCCAGCACCGTTGCCACCATCACCGAGAAGGCATACAACGCTGAAATCGACATAACCAGAACAAAAGCCCGTTGGAGCAAGGAGAACTACCTTATGGTCACACTGGAAGCTGAACTTGTGGTAAAAAAAAGTTTGCAACATTAATGAACGACTGGCAGAGTGGTTAAGTTACAGAACTTTCGATGGCATCAAATCGCACCGACGGGCTTCAGGGTACTCGAAACTGGTTGATGTGATCCTACTGAGACTGAACGCTTCTACAGTTAGAAACAGCCAAGATATGACCGATGTACCAGACGATGTAGCACCACAAGAAGGAAGCCCTCCAGTCGATTGTCGCCAGGAAGTGAAAGAAGAGTTGTCCTTTTTGATCTCTAAGCAGCCACCAAGAGCCTTCCAAACCTACCGACTTTGGGAGATACCAAGCTTTTCTTTCCGGGCGAAGATGTCGCGACAGCTCTAAACAACGACTTGAGGTATGTCTTATTAGACGACAACGTCCTTACTATGCGGGCTCCAGGATGCCCGAATCGAGAAAGCAACCGAAAACGTAAGAAAAGCGAGTTTGCAGAGACACAGAAGTCCTTAAAAAAGAACTAGTGACAATGTGCAAGGCAGATACTTTATGGGGGAGCAGGGTCGGCGGTGGACGACCCTAAGGTCTTCCTTGAGGAATGGAGGGCAATAATGAAGAAGAGAGAGCGTTCTTTGGTAGATCCTGAGGTGGCGAGGCTGCATGAGACGATAGACCCGCAGCATCTCATCGTAGGGTCTGAAATCAAAGCAGATTTTCACCAGTAAACTCAGCCTCTGGCCCATATGGTTTTGCGGCAAGATTTAAACCCATTCCCATGGTGGTGCTGAGGGTTCTGTTGAATTCACTCATGCTGCAAAAACGCCTGCCAATATTTGTGTATCAAGCTCGCACAATTTTCATCCCGAAGAAACCAGAAGCGTTCACTCCACCCGACCACCGCCCGATTACTATCTCTCATGTGTTAGTCCGTCTGTTACATAAAGTGTACTTTCAACGGTTAATGTCCGAGCTCTAACTCGATGAAAGACAACGAGCCTTCACCCAAGTCGACGGATGCGCTGAGAACATCAGGCTTCTGACTACTGTTATCGACGAGGCGCGATATAGTCAAGGCATTCGACAGGGTTGTTCATTCAGCGATCCTTCGTGGGTTGAGACGGAACGGAATGAGTGAGGACTTCATAAGAAACATCAGGGACTTCTATGCATCCTCTTCCACAGTGCTTACCTAAATGGAAAAATCGTTGTTATTCCATCCACTTGCTGGAATGCGGTAGGGGGATCACCTCTTACCTCGCTTGTCGAATTTGGTTATTGATGAATTCCTTCAAGAGCTAGATGCAGAACTTGCCTTCCGTAGTCAGGGCTTATGAATCTCTGCTATGGCTTTCGCTGATGTCCTGATTTTGGCTGCTAGCGCAGAGCGTGGTCTAATAGAGCATATTCTGCAACTTGAAACTTTCCTTGAGAAAAGGGGCCTGAAGGCAAATACAGCAAAATTCTCCACTCTGTTTATCTTGCTATCAAGAATAGATCACAAGTCCGGACAGAAAGTTTTCGATTCATGGTGAAGAGATGGCCTCACAAAGTTGCACCTGACTGTGGACGAATCTCGGCGCTACTTTCTCGGCTACGGGGAGAATACAGAGCACAATACGGCATGAACTAGCTGCTTTGTTGCAGTGGGTGTCAAGGGCTCCTTTAAAACCCCAGCAGACACTGGTGGTTCTGAGATACTACCTCATCCCTAGGCTCACACATCGATTAGCACTTGCGCCCATCTCGGCCATAACAGTAACGGCCATTGACAGAATTAAAGCATCAATGCGGAAATGGTTAGCGTTGCCACATCATGTTCCTATGGGCTCTTTCTATGCATCCATCGAGCAGAGGGTTCCGGGAACACTTTGCTTGCGTACAACAATACCCTTAATACTAGCCAGACGCTATGCAAATATGATGCATTCCACATACTCACAATGTGCCTTCGCGGCTACGAAGAAGACAGTAGCTGATGCGAGGCATCAGGCGGAAAGACTGCTTATTCAAAGCAAGGGTGATTCTTACACCACAGGAATCAGTCTCTTTCTGAACCTCGCAGCTACATGCTTCGGCATATCGAAGGCCTCTTCTAGATCTAAGGAATAAGGAATTCTGGAATGCTGGATGTAAGAATGCAAAAGGTTCTACCTTTTGTTTTAGGGAGGGAACATCATTCTTGAAGGGCAGGGAATTCGTTGATGTTACAAAGTTCCGTATTGTGGCTATACCCAATGTAACTCGTCTCAAGCGCGGAAGGGACGTTCCTAAGAGATATCGGACAGGCTGCGATGAGGACGAGTCCCTCCGCCAAAATTTGCAGCCATGTAACCATATTCATCACACTGGCATTCAACGGCACGACCACATAGTGACTTATTGTGAGGAACGTAGCTAAAAGACTGAAGCAGCTCGGGTTTTTTGTTAAGGTAGAGCCACACTATACCACATCACAGGGCACAATGATTCCAGACCACGTAATTACAAGGGATTGCCAGACAATGATCCTAGATGTCCAAGTGGTTAGGACTAGGGTGTCTCCTTCACAAGCTCACGAGGCCAAGACAAAGAAGTGTAGAATCCCAGATTTGCTCTTGTCAATGATGCCAAGGCCGACAGCGTCCTCCGTATTACTGTCGTACCGAAGAGTATGGGCAACACAGTCCCTAGGTGTATTGAGGAACATCGGGCTGGGAACAAATGAATTGAAGATGATCACTCTCAGATGTCTGCAGGGGGTGCTTCCCTAATTTCGGACGCTTTAGCGTATGACCTCCGTACCGATGTGTTTCACATCGGCAGCGGCGGTCACCCGGAGCAGACCGTGCGAAGGACTTCTTTTTGTACACGCAGTCCGCAGTAGCTGAACCATACCACGGAGACAGGAGAATTTCCTACCCGCCATAACTCCGGTCTGTCACGGCGTGCGGTGATCCGTCCATCGAACACTTCTGCGCTGCCCTGTGCAGCATCTTTTTCAAGCCACTACCGCAAGCACCACTGCGCAGCCATTTGACGCAACTGATATCACCCGCCGAAAAATGCCCCCTTGCCCCTATGTTTACATCGGCAGCGGCGGTCACCCAGAGCAGACCGTGCTAAGGACTTCTTTTTGTACACGCAGTCCCTAGTAGTTGAACCGTGCCACGGAGACAGGAGGATTTCCTACCCGCCATAACCCCGGTCTGTCACGGCGTGCGGTGATCCGTCCATCAAGGCTGACGGGGAACGGGCTCATGTTATCCAAAATACAGAGGATTTGACGCGACTAGCCGTGTAATGCTCTAATTTCATTTGAACACTTCATAATTGATGATGGATTCCCCGTATGTTGCCCCTAATGACCTTGGCAAGAGAGAGAGAGAGAGAGATAATTTATTTGAAGGAAGGCAGAGAGGTCGGCCTGAGCTAGCATGCTCTAGCCTGCTACTCAGCACAGGGGAAGGGGGGTACGGGGACATAAAGGCTGGATGAGGGGTGATGATGACATAGATGAAGGATGTACAACGGTAAAGGCAAGGTCAGCATCCTCATGGCTATCAACAAAGTCCAAAAGGTCCTTCAAACGTGTCATCTACTTTCCAGAGTATGGACGGAGTCACGAATACAAATGAATAAATTGAATAAAATTGAATACTCGACACTTATCGAGTGCGATTGCGATGAAGTATCAGCCGCTTTTAGACGTATGAAAATAAGCAAACGCGCGGACACTTTTGGCCTGATAATGACACCTGTCTTACATGTCCTTGATGTCATTTGTCCACTCCTAACGCATATTTATAACTTATCTTTCCGCACCGGTACGGCATCAGAAATCAAAAAGGCGAAAGTGATTATTCTCCATAAAAGTGGTGCCAAACAAATCCTCGGTAATTATAGGCCCATATCCATTTTACCAATTTTTTCTAAAGGATTAGAGCGAGTTATTTAAATGCCTATCTCAAAGTTTTTCGAAAAATACGGGCTAATAACCAGTACACAGTTTGGTTTCGGGGAAAGATCATCTACGGCAGTTTAGCTGCTCAAACAAAAAGAACTTATTCTTCATAATATAGAAAGGAAACTAATGAGTTTAGGAATATTTATAGATTTTTCAAAAGTGTTTGATAGAATTAATCATAAAACTCTTGTTTTAAATCTTCCATCTTATGGTGTCCGAGGTGTTTCATTGAATCCAATATCGAGTTATTTGCGTGATCGTACTGAATATGTTGCTATCGATAACCACCACTCGTCCTGTAATAAAGTCGAACATGGTGTTCCTCCAGGTAGCCTGCTTGGTCCTTTCTTGTTCATTATCTATATAAAGTATTTGATAGAAATAGACACTAGTGTCCAATATATTATATATGCAGACGACACGAGCTTATTTTTATCGGGTTAAATTGCTGATGATTTAGTGAATCAGGCCAATATAATCTTAAATAAGTTACATTCTTGGTCTCTTAAAAATGCCCTTCTTATTAACTCCAATAAAACTAAAGCTACATTATTCAGAGCAAGAAATCAAGCTACTTCTGTCAGAGCTACTCTTACCTTAGGAGGAAATGCCATAGAAATTACTAACACCGTTAGAACGCTTGCAGTCTATTTTAAAGAATTCATGTTCTAGAATGGTCACATAAAACATCTTCAAATTAAGCTTGCACGTGTAGTTAGAGCTTTGAGAAAATTTCAGCATTTATTGCCAGAAAAGCAAAGCTTACGTTGCACCACGCACTGTTTGAATCATAGTTAATATACTGCGTATTGGTATGGGGAAGTACAACACAGACAAATATGAGTAAACTGATCATAATGCAGAAAAATGGCGCTTAGAGCTATTGCTGACGTGCCTTACAAAACGCACTCTGAACCACTGTTTACAACCTATCTGTATGATGCACTTATACAACATGTACGCTGTTTACAGCTCTACAAATCACAGATTTAACACGGCATTTTGTTCTTATGTGAAGTCGCTAACCTCCATACCCATATTCTTTACTACCTTAGAAGGCACCACGAGTATTGGTATGTGCTTCACCCACGTACTAACTACGGCTTTCAAACCCTAGGCTATACATTGCCTTCTCTGCTTAACAAGTTTGGCGTTTCTCACACCTCGATACGCGAACTTCCCTTTAACTCCCTTCGAAAATTATGTAGTTATTGCGTGCATTTTCACCGCTACTTTAAGTATTTTTTTTACCACAACTTGCTTTGAATGTATCCGGAAATATAATGTATTTGTAGGATTGTCCATTTTATTGTGCACCGTGTTTTTCCAGTTTTGAGTCTTTCATGCGACTTCATTAGCCTGTGCTATTTCTGTTTCCGTGCATACTGCAGTACCGCTGTATACGGGAGGAAAGGAGTTTTGACAAGCCGCGACTCAGCGGCTTTTTTCGCTTCTCCTCAGCCATGTATTTATGTATGCATGTCTGGAATAAAGACTCAGAATCAGAAAAGAGTGAAGTTTTTGGCGCGACATGATACTCCACGACATTTCTAGCCGCAAGTAGCGGTTTTTTGTTGGTCCATCTACCGTATTAGATGACAATTCTCCAGGTCTAGACTTTTGGCTACGTCCAAGAGAGAGGAAGCTTCCGTCTGACGGAGCACGGCCTGAGCACGTATCTCGGCCAGTCAAAACCTAGCCCAGAAAACAAAATATTGGCCGGAACTGTGGTTTTCTCCCGATGGAGATGTCATTTATATTTATTTATTTCCGAATACTGCTGTCTCAAACATGAGACATTGCAGGAGTGGCTACAAAAGGAAAGATTACATTACAAAATAAAACATTGCTGAGAACATTAGAGCAGACTTTATTCGGAGCAGTTCAGAATAGAAGCGACAATTTCGCAATAACGAGTTGTCATACCCATTTAGTAACCTACGTCAGCAGGTTGAGAGAACAATGCTTATCTAGATATATTAGCATGTATGAAAAGCACATTGCAGATACGGACGCCCTAGTCAGTAAAAAAAATCTTCACACAGCAAAGGAAGACTACAATTGTCGAATGAATATGAAATATTTGTTAAATAGACGAAGCTAACAGGCATTAGCCGCGAGCGTGCCCCCCACCCCCCAAATGGACAATAACTACGAGCCCATAGCCTTTTAGAATAGAAGAGGTGAAGAAAACGCCTAAAATAACTCGTGCAACACTGTCGTGACATATGCCATTTACGATGTTTTGTTTCGCTTTGGGTGTCGCAGATGCTTCTGTGGTTAATTATGTAGAGGCTTACGCCAAAAAAGCATCCTTAGATGAGCAGTAGAGCCTTGCTACTGGCACGGTGTCTAATCGAAAGCAGGTGTTCACAGTCTAGGTCTACCCGCCGTGGTTGCTCAGTGGTTATGGTGTTTGGCTCCTGAGCACGAGGTCATGGGATCAAATCGCGGCTACGGCGGCCGCATTTCGATGGGGGCGAAATGCAGAAAACATCTCTGTACTTCGATTTAGGTGCACGTTAAAGAACCCCGGGTGGTCCAAATTAATCCGGAGTCCCCCACTACGGCATGCCTCATAATCAGATGGTGGTTTTGGCACGTGAAACCCATAATTTTAACACTGTAGATCTAAATAGTCAGCAGGCGATTCGTCGATATTTGTCACAGGTAAATTAAAAGCTGAAAAAGAACCTTCTCCCCATTCCCTATTACAATATGCCTCGCGGCGTAGGGTCCAACACGCTTTATGCAACTGTCGGTTAGTATGCGGTTTTGTTTGTTTATTCTACAAAATAATGCTGTCACAATAACCGCATTACCTTTCTATGAACGACTGACAGCAGCAGCGTGGACTGGTTCAGCGCGGTCAAGGTATAAGATAGCGAAAATTTGGGCTTGCTGGTTCATGAGCATCGAGTTGTATAGCGCTGAGGGAACGACCACAAAAAGAAGGGCAAGACGACATTTAAAGGGCAACGCAATTTATGTATCATCTTGTCTTTGTTTTTGTAGTCGATCCATCTGCGCTGTAAAACCCGATGATGAAGGTTCTAACTTTCAGCAATGAATATGCATTAGTGTGTGCGACATGGCAGAGGCGGGAGTGAGGTTTACGTTTTCATCTTGGGCCACTTGAGACGTGTGTGTCCAGTAAGCGGGGCCTTCCCCGCCACCGTTGCCCAACACCCGGTCTCGGCTAAGGCCTCCGTTTCCTCCAAGGATTGAGTGGATGATCACTGTTCTGCCGACGTCCAACTTCTCCAGGTGGTGAGCGGGTCCAACAAGGTGGGCTGGCCCGGGCGCAGCTTTAAGGAAGTCTGGTCCTTCATGATGAAGAGCTACGCTGCTGCCGACACCGCTTACGCCGTATCCAATACCGTATCCGCCGCCGAAGCTCAGGCCGTAGCCTCCGGTTAATCCGCCGGCTCTTGCTGCAGCCAAGGTTGAGCACAGGGCGATTGCGAAGAACTAGGTGCGAGACGGAAGCACGCGTGTACCGCAGTCGATTTTTATTCTGTACTTCTTATCTAAATATAGCGTTCGCAAGTTATAACCAATTTTACGGTGTGTAGAGCCCCTGATTGCTTCATGTACTGGTTATGTTGATGTGATTACAATTACTTTTATTACAGCGGAATTAATGAACTATTTTACAGTGAAATAATGCGTGAGCCCACCATTTTAGATATACATTGCACATTGTATCTAAACACAAAAATTTCCCTTCGTCTTTTCCTAGCAATTATTTTTATCGTTTAATACGTTTGTAGTGCTAAGGTAAAAATTACGTAAAATTTTGCCTCCCGGTTCAAAAAACTAAATGGTACTACCATTGCTGAATTATGTCACAGGAAAAATAAAGTTAACCTAGAATTCAGTTCAGTTCTTCCTAAGCGAATGCCATTCGATGGAGCGATGCTACGCGAGAAATGAAGATGTCATTTACAGTAAGCGGCATACGCAAGGTCTGTGCACTTGATCGTGAGCGTTCACAACTGCTCGAGAATGCCGAAAGCAGACACTTTTTTTCATTAGACTCCCAACTTGTAAGACTTCCTTAGCCAAATGCAAAATACACCAAACTTTTAGTACCTCAGCCCATGACAAGCAGAAAGCATGTCTACAGTGGCCCAAAACATCAGAAATCCATGCATGGAAACGCTCGAGCTCGGCCTCGTGCACCAGAAAAGTGCATTTTATGAATGGAAATAGCAGGATATTTTTTCTTCTAGTTTCTGTGCCTCTCGGCGTAGTCATGATTGTGTATTCGTGATACCGGAAAGTGATGGTGGTGTTGATATATATCTAGCTGCATTTTTTAATTGATAAATTTTGCTTGACCGTCATGCCAGCCATTTTTTTCGAGCGGGGCACTCACGACTTCAAGTGTAATTGAAGGAAATTTTGCAAAACAGGAAATACGATTCAACATAGCTTCCGTGACATGACCGCATAGTTGCCACGTGACACAAGTGAGGATAAAGTCGAACTTCATAACTTTTTCAAATGTCCATTGGATGAAATACAACGTGGAAAATACATAGTGCGCACGCACACTATTACGCCCGCATTTCCCTTCGTCTACTGGGAGTGCGTTCATATCACCCATTGCATTGGGCTCAATGGCAAACATTTTTTTTTACTTTTATCCATTAATTTCGACAATGAGAGGTTATGTGACCACGCGCTCTAATAATCTGAACTTTTTAGGCATATGGAATGTTGTAAATACATTAACATTAGCCATCAGAGTGCTCTTCAGAGAAGGCATTTATTTCCGGAATTTCTCCGGCCAAGAATGTTTCCTCATGTTAACTCCGTCTGCGTTTCTGACACTCAGTAGCACCGCACTATTACTAAAATCTAATTTAGATGTCTTCTCATAAACATTTCATGAGTGCTCAAGCAAAAGAAAATATCTTATACTCTCCTGCACGACCTCGAGGCAATCGCTGCGCCACGAACACCCGCATGCTCACCACAATGCCCATGGTCTTTACTCGCCGGGAAACCCAACTACGGCTAGACTACGAGGACCTCGTTCTGGGCGCTTTGTCGGTGCGGCTGCAGCTTATATACTGTCTGCTATCAGGAGTACATCGAAGGTTTTATTTTTTTACTTACCGACTTTTTAACTGGTAAGCTGCGCCTCGATTCCGTGCTTGAGGAAGTCTGCGTCTCGTACCTTCTTCGAACGTATCTGTCACCACCGAGCGCCTCAAAAACAGAAAAGTAGGATGAGCGTACAGGCGCGAAAAGCGGCGGCCGCCAATAAGAGCACTTTCTTGAGGAAGAGGCGCTTCCGAGCACGTTGTGGACTTTTCGCGGAAATCGCGCGCGGGCGATCGCGGGGGCCCCATCCGTACGGCCGCCCAACGTATCTTCCATCTCGAACACGTGACTTCGTTGCTCTTTTCCTGGCACTCTAGTCTTTGAGATATAAAGCCTCGCGTAGAGATGCACCTGCACGAAACCTCGCCTTCCTTTGTGAGAATGGGTTTGGAAGGGCGGCAGTGCCACAGAGACTGTCTTTCTGTTTTTTTTTTTTTTGCATTTATGGGTGTCAGCTTTAGGTCAAGTATTTTCGTTGCATATGTGCATATACCTGATGTGGATCAGGCCTGTTATACAATATGACAGCGAATCAAAGAAATTACCCATTTCGTAATAAGCCATTAGCAACATAAACCGAAGTGAAAAATGGGCACAACGCCCAGACAAAAATAGAAAAAAGTAAGATTTCGCTCCAGCACCAAGAAAACGACTTATTACAGGCGAAGTAGACAGATTCCTCTGTTAGATGGAAGCTCCTGGGGCGAATACCAGCATTGATGGCCGCATTTTGCTGCAGGCAAAATGCAACAACGTACGTGCACTCAGATTGAGGTACACGTCGAAAAACCACGAGTGGTCGAAATTATTGCGATGACCTAATGTTGCTTTGGAAGATTCAAGCCACGGAATCAATCATTATATTACGCCAGTTTCCAAGGAGGGTAATTTTCAGGCGGTTTTTAACCACCTTGTCAATGTCGGAAAGCCGGAGAGGTGGCGTGGCGTAAATGGAGTGTTTTTGGCACAGAGAGAGCAAACCGCTGCGATGAGAGACACAGGGATGTGTCGGAAGCTATAGCTGTTCATTCATTTTTCATCGACACTGCATTCGACAGCGGTAAACGACGCTGCTCTGGTCAATAGCTGGTGATAAATGTCGCACTGATGCACCCTGTCTCTTTAATAAGAATTTGTGCTGATTGAATACATACATTACTCTGATATTAGGTTGATATCGGCCCTAGGAATTTTTGCGTTCTTGAAAAACAAATTTTCGCTGGTTGCTCACTGCGAAATTAGGAAACGGTCCGATTCATTTGGTCACGTGTGTGAATGTTTTTACGTATAAACCTAATTAAGTAGGACAGAACACGCCACCCTAGAACACATTCTATGGAATTGCGCATATGTTTAAGATAAAATGGCAGTCTCCCCAGAACAGCTTGGTGCGCGGTGGAAAGCCGCGCTGATCAGCTCAGATCTTCAAGATAAACTATGGGCCATTCAGCGAGCTCGAGAGGTGGCCGGGAGACAGGGTCTCTCTACCGCCCCTGGCGCGGCCTAGGCCCAGGCCTCAATCCGCTGGTCTCAAGAAAGTTGTTTCACTCACTCACTCACTAAACATAAACAGATTTGAGCAATGACATTATGTCAAAGGGGACACAGACGCTGAGCTTGATTCCAGCCAATTTGACTGTTCAGAGCGCAATGCAGAAAATCGAAGAGACACCAGGAACTTAATAAAATCAAATTAAGGTGCGCGTACGGCGGTAACAAACGCAGAAGTTTAATATATATATATATATTTGCACAGATGAATCTATACAGGTAACTTGGAGCTCCCAGCGTTGCTGGGATCATGCAGTCAATGCAAAGTGTGTTTCTGATACAAAACTAGTGCTCAGCGTATGCTCTCTAGCTTGATCTCATTTTAGAAGTAGATGCCCTGCTATGGCGGTTGTTAACGTGCGCGTCGGGAGGCAGTACTGTTAGTCATACATTCGTGAGTATTTGAAATTGGTGTTCGTGAATTTGTGGTCTGGGCATAAGAATGCTACAGAACATCGCTGAAATAAAGAAAGCGAATGTAGGGGAGCAGTTGCTTTTGATCAAACTGCTGCGCAAAACTGAAGTAGTTGCCACAGAAATAGCGCATTGCTTCTGGCGTATTGATTTAGTGGTTCGCTTAAAAAATGCCAGTTTTTACAGCGAACTTTACTTGGGCCCTGTAGAACTGTTCGCGTACCTTTCTTAAAGTCTGCCCGTGGTGTTGAAAAACAACGCCAAGTTTGCGTAGAAAATAAATTTAAGAACTGCTTTCCTGATATATATTTTTTAGGTTATGCCGCTGAACGCAACCCGATGGGAACCTTTATGCTTTTTTTTTTCTTTTTTCGCTCCGCAACTGAACTGCTTTCGCTGAACCGAAACGAAAACCAGGGCGAAAACAGTTTTAGTTTCACACTCTGCAAAACACACATAACATTGCAGCCGGCACGTTCTGTAGCATCCGTGTAGCTTGGCTGCGGTACATAGCGAGTATAACTTATAAACGAAGCTGGTCATTTTTTACCTAAGGCTTCAGCCAATCCGATGGTTCGTGCTATAGCTTTGCCGGCGTTCAGCAGTGCTGATAAGTTTTGGAGGTAAGTACTCATGACAGAAATTTCCTTGCTTACCGACACCTCATACGTCTTTAGCACATTGCAGACGCTAATATCCAAACATGTATACGTTTTTAATACAGTAGCTGTTATTTAAGGGTGACTTCCACAATACGGTGGAATTCTCCTTTGCACATATTATAAATACGCGATTATGTATTTTTTTATTCAACTAGTAGACGTCACTTAGCATAAAATCTCTCGTGGCGCTAAAATTGATAATGACATAGTTAAGACACCTGCGCGATAACCAGGGCGACACAGAGAAAACACGTACCGAGGACAATTAGCGCTTCCGGCATAAGCACCGTAAATTTGATCATTCTTAACGCAATGTTAGTGAGATAGTAAAATACGCAATCAGAAATGGACGTCAAACGTGGCATGAACGTATCGAAACTTGTAAGCGGCGTGAATGTTGTACTCGGGACTGACCGTGCCGTCACCCCTCCGTACACGCTAGTGTAAGCCACTCGTGTACACCTATACTGAGAGCCGAACCGGTTCTACGGTCAAGAACTTCGTTGCGCTTGGCAATAAATACCGAGATTCTTGTCGAGACCGGTCGCGTTTCGGGCTTCAAGAAACAAAGAAAACAGCAGAACGATCTGCTGCGTGTTCCTCCTCGGCCACCACAAAGTCGCATCAACGCGTAGTCTTGAACGCTTGTGATTTTCCGCTTGTGTTTAATATGGCCGCATCAAGAAAATAAAATAAATAAACAATCAAATAAGCGCATAAATAAATAAAAACTAACTCTGGGGCTATACGTGCTAGAATAGCGCTCCTATTATGAAGTACGCCGTAGTGAGGGGCTCCAAATTATTTTTGACTGCATGGAGTTCCTTAACGTGCACCCAATGCGCTTTACACGAGTGTTCTTGGATTCTGCGTTAATCGGAATGCGGCCGCCATGGTCGTCATCGGACCCGCGACCTCGAGCTCCGCAGCGCAATGTCAAGGGAACCGGGCTACAACCACATAAGCAAACAAATAAATAAATGAATAAAAAGTACAGCAAGGCATCACGACAGCTGGCGCTCCTTTGTTTCTTTTTTTGTTTTGTTTTCTTTCGTTTGCTCGTTCTCGCTTTCATAGGCGGAATTTTAAAATAAATGGGTCAGATTCTATCGCAACCCCCGCCACACGTGCACCCGGACCTTCTCTGTTGCTTATAGATAGGGTTCGTCATTTTCTGCTTACACGGAGAAAACGAAATGAAAACGCGAAAAGTACGCCGAGCTTATTTCCTGGAATGGAGTTATGGTCAGAGAAAAAAAAAATACGAAAAAACACGGACGGCGATCGCCACGCATGTGCTAGCCCACGCGCCCTCCGTTGCAAGGAGCCAGACTATAGAGCAAGGTCACGCTTCCATAGGCAGCCCTAACGAGCGCTGCCTTTTTTGCCTTTTCATTTTCTTGTTTTCTTCAGTTTTGTACATCGATGCGACGAAAACGAGATCCAGGAAGGGGGCGGCAAGCCCTGGCTCCTGTCGTTGCAATCTTCGCCGCTGCGGTGGATGAACTGGGCAAACTTATTGGCGGTAACGCAGTGTTGTATCTCATTGCCTGTGATGTTCATTTATCATTCGGTGGTGTTCAATAACCGCAGAGTTACGCAAAATAAAGTGTCATCCGTTATTCGCTTTGAATATCAGAAGCACGCTCTGAATTCGTACGCAGTGACGCCGCAGTATGGGATTGTACCGTTGCTATAGGCCCCTTCTCTAAAGCTTTTTTGTAAAGCTGTGTAATGAAGGCAGCTATATAGCACTAAAGAGCAAGATGTATATTAATAAAGAGCAGCAGCTTGGCGTTATTGTGTAATAGTTTCAGACATTTTGCGAGTGCCTTTCTCCGCCTATTTATTTAGTATTTGCGATGCGCTGTGTTGTACGTACTCAATTTTTTTTCGCGATTCTTCTTTTCATTCATAATTTTTTCCCTAATGACCCCTGAAATGTTGTTTTCTTTAATCTTTTGTTTTTAGTGTATCCGTGCGGGTGCGGCCAGCACACACCTTAGGTTTGCTCCTGGGCACGGTAAATGATCGACTGATTATTATTCGTCATTGCATGCCGTTTCAAACGGCTCATCGCAAATAGTCAGCTAGCATTCTTGAGATTATCAGTTCTTGCTACATTTATTAGCCTATCATTTTGCCTATATTGATATTTCTATTCACTAAAACCTCCACATGTATATTGTTAAGTTCCATGGGTCTGTTACGAGCACGGCTTTGTCTTCTTTGTCAGCGCCTCCTCTGTTGCCTTTGTCTACACTACCAGTGGTTTCACCTGGTTTTTTGGGCGGTCGGTTGGTGTGTCGCTGTTCGAGTTTTCGCCGTGGGGTGATTCCACGAGAGATCCACACGGGTCAAAAATTTATATTTTGGATTTCATTCAATATTTTATATTTTGTGCCCATATCACTCGGTAGTACGAAAGTGAACTTGCATTCTTTGAGAAATGGATACTTTAGAAGAAAAAAAATATCGAAATTCTTCAAGTTGCTGGCTCCATTCACATGCACCGGGTATTCTCGCAAATTCACAACAATGTCAAATACAAGATATTATGGCTACAAAGAATGCATTTTCTTGTGTAAAACGTATACATAAAGAAGAGTCAGCAAGCGTTGTTTGAGGCTTCTGTGCAAAACGGAAGTGTTTTAGAAAATATTCTTAATTTGCTACACTTTTTGAAGTTTGCTATTTTTACGAATTTTTATCTACTAAACTAATGAATGTAGTCTTCTGAAAGTTTGGTGGGCTATGAGACCTTAACCAGTTTAACGATTGTGCTAAATATTGTTGCTGTAGCACAAATTTCCATTTTTACAGTTTGCCTCAAATGTGATGTTTTGACGAAAATGAACACTATTTAAAAATCAAAATAAAAAAAACCCCATCGTTAATTTTTCTCAAAATTTCGTAAACAGCTGTCTACAGACACTGGAAAAAGAACATTAAAAACATCTTGCATTATTTTGTTTTTAATGACAACATATGCGGTAGAAATGGGAGCTTCGCCGGGATGCAGCAAGGTGCTAAGAAATAGGGACATCGGTGTAAAAAGAACGTCCATTAGCCTCTGAATTGCCTAAACTTGGCCACGATTGCGACACAAGGGTAATTTTTCCCTTATGGTCAATACTTATGCATAAAATACCGTTTAGAACAATACTCATTCTCTTGAATGTGAGTAAAGATACGTCAACAGAGCAACCTTTACATGGCTCGTTTTATTTAACAAGTGTGCGTAGCTTGCAGCGCAGATAATTGCAGATTTAACGGTGAACTCCCTGTGCATGTACAAAAGTAACAAAATTTACGGCAGGTAAAATTCTCTAAAAATTTCGTACTCGCCATGGCTCCATCGGAAACGTCATTATACAGTATAACCTAAGGTGAGGGGGAGGGGGGGTGTTGGTTAGGGCTTATTTAGCTGGGAGATAGTGTGCCAGCGGTTGCTCTTTTCTACCACCTCTTTAAAAAGGGGGTTGAACAGGTGGAAAGAGGCGCGACACTTCCTCTCTCCGAAACTTATGTGTTTTGGGAAACATTACCTGTTCCGCACACTGTTAAGGATATTGGTCTACTGTGCGAAGCCTCAAGCAGAGCGTTTCTGTTTTTATTGAAGTATTGGCAGGCACAGATGAACTGTTCCGCGTTAACAGGGAGGGGGGGGGGGGTGTTCACGGAACTAGTTCTTACTCTATGAAGCAGCGTATAGCTTCTGCGTGACGGTTTCCTTAAACCACTCCTGGATAGTGAGGTGATATTCAAAGTGCTCAGAAGCTTTTATATAAGGGGTGATTCATTCTCATTGTTAATTTAATCTGCTGCATCATTGCCTGCAAGTCCAACATGTGGAGATATCCACTAAAACCTGACGATGAAATGCCTATTGCTGAGCTCCTTAGCTAACATCAATGACTGTCGGCTGAACTTGCTGCCATACAATGCACGGGATAATTGTTGGAGCACCGCTGCTGGTAAATCCGAAAGGATGATAGCGTGCTGAGAACTCGTCCTCAGTTTACGAAGCGTTGCAGTAATGGCGGCTCTTTCCACATTTTCAATAAGACCAACTGATCCAGAGAGCCAGATCACGCACATCTAATGAAGCGAATCTAATTAAGCTTGCTCTTAAGAGGAAGCTTTCGCTCGGGCCTAACTCCGATGCCGCCTATTGAAATACATGTAAAACGCAGAAACGATTTCCTGATCCCACTGGGCCGATTTTACTTAAATTTGTTGCACATGAGAGAGAAAGGTAAATTCTAGTAACTGTCGGACGCAAAAGGTCGATTTCTGGCCCGCATTACTTAACTGTAATTTTCAAGAATTGGTAAGCTTGAAAAAAATAGAAGCACGAAGTTTACAAATTCGTAGCTCTCCACCTATATAAAAGATATCGCAGACCTGTGAACGGCATCTATTAGATCATTCAAAGCAGACAAATTTGATATGCCAATTTATTTCTTACGTGAATTTGTTACATTGTTTACAAGGATTTTGCACAAGTTCTACACACAAAATACCAGTCTGTTTTAAAGCCATGTAGAATACAGCAATTTTGCACACTTTAGATTTTCTATTCGGTGCAGTTTACAAGATTGTGATATCATGTTTCATTGCTGAGTTAGACTTGTAAATTTGATAGTTTCGTTTTCTGAAGCTCTGCTATTTTGTCAATTTTATAAACAGTTGACGACTTAAAGAAAGAAATCGCAACCAACAGCCACTCGAGTTTCACTTTTATTTTAACTGCAACAAACGTCATCAAATGTGGTGCTGTGGCTGCAGAGAAAAAGGAATTCTCGTTTTACATGTATTTAGATAGGAGCACCCTAGCTAAAGCTTCCTCTTAAGGCGGCAGCCACACCGCCAGCAACTTTCAACGTATTTCGCTTTACCACCTGTTTGCCACCGCCTCCCACGGACCCACTCCCCATTCTACTACACTCTACCAACTCGTTCAAAAGAGACGATTTTTAGAAGAGCATCATCTGAAAGCACTAACAAAATATGGGCGCAAATGATGGCCCAGTAGTACAAGTTACGTCAGAAAGTTAGGCATTCGAGAACTGCGTGCTTGCAATCATAATACTAGTTTACCAAAACTGCCCTTGTGTCGCAATCATGGCCAAGTTTAGGCAAGTCAGAGGCTAATGGACGTTCTTTTTACCCCGATGTCCCTATTTCTTAGCCCCTTGCTGCATCCCGGCTAAGCTCTCATTTCTGCCACATATATTGTCATTAAAAACAAAATAATGCAAGATGTTTTTAATGTTCTTTTTCCAGTGTCTGTGGACAGCTGTTTACGAAATTTTGAGAAGAATTAACGATGGGGTTTTTTTATTTTGATTTTGAAATAGTATTCATTTTCGTCAAAGCTTCACAATTGAGGCAAACTGTAAAAATGGAAATTTGTGCTACAGCAACAATATTTAGCACACTCATTAAACAGGTTAAGGTCTCATAGCCCACCAAACTTCATAAGGCTACAATCATTAGTTTAGTAGATAAAATTCGTAAATATAGCAAATTTCGAAAAGTGTAGCAAATTAAGAATTTTTTCTAAAACACTTCCGTTTTGCACAGAAGCCTCAAACAACTCTTGCTGGCTCTTCTTTACGTATACGTTTTACACAAGAAAATGCATTCTTTGTAGCCGTAATAGTTTGTATTTGACATTGTTGTGAATTTGCGAGAATGCCCGGTGCATGTGAATGGAGCCTGCAACTTGAAGAATTTCGATATTTTTTTTCTTCTAAAGCATCCATTTCGCAAAGAATGCAAGTTAACTTTCGTACTACCGAGTGATATGCCCGCAAAATATAAAATATTGAATGAAATCTAAAATATGAATTTTTGGACCCGTGTTGATCTCTCGTGGAATCACCCCGTGCGTATTACTCTTCCCCCTTAAAGAAAGAAAAATGAGAAACGACCCTAATCCTTGAATTAGGTGCCTGCAAGTGACACTCGCACATCGGCGTTGGTGTACGCTCGTGTATTGTTTGGGTTAACTTTGTGTTTTCCTTGTGTTAACTTCGTCTTATTAAAGTTTTTGTGCTGCTGAGCACGAGGTCGTGGGATCGAATCCCGGCCGCGGCGGCCGCATTTCCATGGAGGCGAAATGCAAAAACGCCCGTGTGCTTGCGTTGTAGTGCCCGTTAAAGAACCCCAGGTGGTCAAAATTAATCCGGAGCCCTCCACTACGGCGTGCCTAACAATCACGACTGGTTTTGGCACGTAAAACCCCAGAAAGAAGAAGTGTTATTAAAGTGATGTGCGACACAGACACAGAGAATGCTCGTGAATTCTTGCTGTAAACGATGTAAACTTCACTACAGCAGGCCCAGTGTACTCGTTGTCTACTTCCATGGCGAACGGAACGGACGGGAAACCTAACTCCAAGGGGAGAGCGAACGGAACTGCCAGGTACATGGAGCCAAATCATTAGTGATGCGGTGGGTATCTAATGTGTACGATTGCGTGCTTTGGTGTACGGCGATTAGGCTTTCCTTAATTGTTTCTAATTATTCCTCAGACTCAATTAGCTCTTTACTGTACTAAATATGTGCTCTGATGTCATATCTATGATCAACCATAAGCAGAACCATCGATGTAGACCAGTTTTTATTGGTTTATGATTCATTTTTAATTTTGTCCCACCTCTGTAACAAACTGGAAGTCGGTCCCTAACCGGAAGTTGCTGCGCAATAATTAAGTGTCACTACTCCATCTCACAAGGTGGCGGGAGCACTGGCTGGAGCACTGAAAGCTACACGAATTCTTAGCTAATAGGAAGGCCGAATGCCGCTCGAGATGTGCTCATCCGCGCCGCGTCGTCTGCTCAGTGTCTGCTTGCCATCCTGTTACATGCTCCATGGTTGGTGGATTGACGCAAAAAAAAATATTTTGTCGCCGTAACCATAAGCAGAGTTTACATGCATCTGATAGCAGGGCTTCGCTTTACCTGTACGCTGTCCCTGCAGCTACCTTGAAGCCTCCTTAGCAAGAAGTAGGGGCGAATGCCCTTGCAAATGTTCACCTGCGCCACAGCGTCTACACGGCGTCTACTTGGCGTTTGCTCGCTACCACTATCACATACCATGCTAGGGCGGGGTAGTAAATTGATGATGCAGTGAACGATTAGTCTTTTATAGCGTTCCCCATCGTCAACGCATCAACAATGCTAATGATATGGCGCCATCTGCTAACTAGAAATCAAACCACTCTTACGGCTCAGGGCCATGTTTTTAGTCCTAGCAGCGTGAAAACAAACAGCCGATCGCAATAATTACGCCAAAACATACCTAACGTTTGGACTTCAGCTTCCGATGAGGCTTTGCGATGACGAATTTTGACCCTTGTTTTGACCCTTGTTTCTTGCTGACAGGGCAGAGAGCCAGTAAAAAGCGCGAATTCGGATCGAAGCGTGTGGTCGGCGCTATAAGTGATCTCGGTTAGGGTGGCTATTACGGTTACTATTACGGTCAAGAATTTTTAAAGGTTGCCTGCGGCAGATAGCACAATTCTAGTTCATGAGCTGGTCAACCTGAAGAGGCGGACATTACTTCCGGAACAAATTGAAATGTATGATCGAATAATTAACAGAAATTCACTAATTAGGTTTTAACTAATTACCTGATGGCCCATATTGCAATTCACAAATTGGAGCCGTGGAGTTCGCAAGGCGGATTCACTTGGAACGAATTCTAGGAATGACACCAGTTTCGAGATATTAATTCCCGAACTTTGCGTAGAAATGCATTGGCGTTCCAGTTAGGTTCTTAACAAAACGTCGCTTTTTGCATTAAAGCACAACATTAACTGGAACGCCAATGCATTTCTCCGCAAAGTTCGGGAATTATTATCTCGAAATTGGTGTCATCCTGAGAATTAATTCCAAGTGGATCCGCCTTGCGAACTCCATGGCTACAATTTGTAAATTGCAATGTGTGCCATCAGGGAATTAGTTAAAACTTAATTAGTAAATTTTTGAAAATTAGTCGACTATGTATTTAAATTTTTTGTGCAAGCAATGTCCGCCTCGTTGAGTAGACCAGCTCATTAGCTAGAATCGGGCTATCTGCCACAGGCAACCATACATAAATTTTGAAAGTGTTCGCTGACACACCCTGTATATATATTTCATCAATAGCCTAAGCATCTCGCGTTTATCTCGACTGCTGACCAAAGAACACTCCCATCAGCTTTGAACCCCATTGCTTTTGGTAGATAGACGTTAACTACGCCTTTTGCTTGGTGAGTATATTGGAATTCCATGACAATGTGCGGAATTGCTTGCGGACATTTGGCGCAGCAGACACATGCCTGGTTTTGTTGTAAATATTTGCGTCTCTATGTTTTTGTCCTTAGGCGGACAGGTGAGCATGAACACCCAGCGCACATAAAACAATAGGCGCGAAGCAGGTGCCAAAAACAGTTTTCTTGAAAACTGAATGACAGAGGCAACTGGATGAGGACGAGGAAGAAAGAGAGAACGCAGGGATGTTAACGTGAAATGCGTTTGGTTGGTTACCCTACTCTGGAGGACGGGAAAGAGGGAATCAAATCATGAAGAGAGAGGACCGGGGGGGGGGGGGGACGAGGTGATTTTGCCCATCCTCAAGAAATAAAAAAGTGCCCTCACAGATTTGTGGGCCAAGGAACAATGCGTACGGTCTTCAAGTAGCGCCTGCACGGACAACGGCCGATTGTCCGGTCAGCGCAGTGCGATAGGTATTGTTTGTCTTTCCGACTGAAATTCACGACAATGGCGTAATAAATGTTCCGTGTTGCCTTCGCTGCCGCAGGCGTCGCACGCAGCTCTGTCGGCCATTCCAGTCAATGTAGTGTAAGCCTTCGTGAAAGCCACTCCAAACCACAGCCTACCGGTATGGAAGTGATACCTCGTGTCGGTGAAGCCCTGGTGGAGGTCGGAGTTGGTGCGAAGGATTCAGTTCGTATAACCTGGTGCGCCTTATATCTGGAATGCTAAAATATGTTAAAGAGAGCATGCGTGTCAGGTGACGAAGCTGCCTTGCAGCGTCAGTCCTGCAAACAGTAATGGGAACGCTGTGTTCTTCTTGATGCGACTCTCGGGTAGCTTTGTCTGCGTGACCATTTCCACTGATACCATGGCCAGGTAGCCACTGCACAATAATTTCGTGGACTGTTTTGTTTGACGTCGTGGTAAACTTTGACTGTTTCGTACGCTAGCTGTGCGTGAGCTCCACGTCGGAGAACTCAGTGCATACAGTGTAAACCGGTCTCGAGTCGGAAAACACGGCCAAGATACAAGGACTCTCTGTGTCAATTCATTCAAATGCACTGCGCAGAGCCATGAATTCTGCAGCCATAGACTTCGTGAAATGTGACGTCTTGTGCCAGCAATACAGCAATCCAGGTTTCTGTGACTTAATACGATGGCCAAGCGCTTCCAAATGTTGTAAAGTTATATTATTGCAAATGTCCTATATTATTGCAAATGTCAATATCAAAGCAGCAAGTCTCGCAATGACACAATGTTTTTAGAGCCACTGCTTTCAAGATATGGCCATGACATTCAGTGAAAGCATTGATATAAAGGCGTCTGCACCGAATGCACGCTGTTTTGCGCCAGTAGCTATGGTTTTCTGAAGAAGTGAAAATTCAGTAGACTAATCTATCCCCACACGTGTCTAGTTTCTGAATAAGTTCATTGATTGACTTCACGGAAACGCTGATTTTTTGGCATATTAGGAGCGGTAGTAAATAGTGGATAATATTAGGAAGTACTTATGGTAAAGGTGCGGCTGCACTGCGGAGTGGGAACCGGGAAAAAGCCCCAATCTCATAACTTCGTCCTATTGCAGACGCGTTATGAGGCACACGCAAGCTGCTTTATTCCGCACAGCTTCAACGTACGTTCAGCCTCCTTCAAAAAAGCAAAGCAACACCACGAGCCACTGAGTATCTACGCTACCATTAGTTAGCCTACGCCAACTACATCTATGCGCGCATTGTAAGCTTCTGCAGGCAAAGCTTAACGTTTTGTTACTCGGCTGAATGTGCAGCGCTCATTTGCCTAAGATCGAGCACAGTAACGTCATTCATATAAATCTACAATCACAACTCAAGCCGTCTTTAGCTACGCCATTGAGCACAAATGATCCTAAAATGCACACGAAGCGCATAACTAGGTCGAAATAATGCCTTCATTGAGGAAATTGCTCTATTTGTAATGATGTACTCTCCAAAAACCTGCTCATCCAGCCTTTTATTGTAAATAAAATACCTAAACCTATAAAAATATTCCGCAAGGTTGTGACAAACATTTAACGTTTGTAAAACAACGTTCCGTTCATTCCTCCACCGTCCCATTAAAACTCGTGTCTTACAAAGCTCCCAATTTATCCTTACGTCTCAGGCACACTAGAGGCGTGGATATTCATTCCCTTTCAGAACAAACTATGAACCGTGGCCAAAGAAAGATGTTATTTCTTTTTTAGCTAATACATTCACGAACAATAATCCAAGCTTAGCTTTCAGCATGGCTATCATCATTCGAGGCAGTGATTGATTCAATGCCTAGACACAACCAGAGCCTTTTATTTACACGGTTGTGAGTAAATTTATCTACACAGTGTTTGACGACAGCCACGTTTATTTACAGAAAACATATCACACAGAAAAATAACACATTTTTGGTATTCAATCACTACATGCGCTTCTCTAGAAGGAGAAGGATGTCTGTTACCGTTTGCATCGTACGTATGTGGCTCTGAAAGCTTCAGTCGATACGGAAGCAGACATTCGCCGTTCGGCCGTTTCCTTCAATGACAATAAACAAATGTCGTACCCCGGACACCTCTCATCAAGAGGTCAAGTTGTATGGGGTCACGGCTTCACACCGTAGCCGAAGCCGTAACCACCACCGTATCCAAAGCCGTCATCAAATCCAAAGCCTTCATATCCGTAGCCTCTGTATCCGAATCCATATCCTCCTCCCAGGCCAGAGTGCGCGAGGAGAGCACCTCCGCCGTGCATCTTGTTCACGTGGTGCACAGTCTTCACCAGAAACGCTGGACCTTCCACGGCCTTGAACAGGCCTGGACCTCCGCGCAGAAGCGCTACACTGCTACCAATGCCGACTCCGCTGACGCCGTACCCAAACCCGTAGGCGTCGTTGAAGCCAAAGTCGTAGCCACCAAGATGTCCGCCGGCCATTGTAGTTTGCACAGTGACGCAGAAGAGGACGACTGCGCTCTGCGCGAAATACGGAAAGCGATATTATAACTAAATAAACAATACCAGTTCTCGCTCCAAAATAATGAACTATACAATACCATAATAACCTTGATATCTACTGAAAACTATGTTACGAGTATTAAGCCTAAGAATACAGTTATCATGCCTTTTCAAGAGCCAATTATTTTCTGAACATTAATTTTTGTTCAGAATTGCTTAGCTGCAAAATCTGTTTGGCAATAACCCTTCCTTATGCAGAAAAGGCACCATCAAAGACTGAAGCCCAGCTTTCCCTAACAGGAACACCGACCTTCAGTGGAAACCGACTCATACGGTGTTCTTAGAGCTGTGCTCAAACAAAATGTGCCAGTGAACAAATGTGCTGTGTCAAACGAAGTAGCACTTGTGATTGAGAAGCACTGAAACTGGTTATTCGTTTAGCTTCTTCAAGAATTGCTCTCAGTTCTGCCACACTTGTCAGTATGTCAGCTCATTGGCCCGTACTGTATAAGCAACTGATCGTCGCTTAACCGACGTTAGTACAAGAAATCCCCGACTTTCATGACGCCCAGTGCTTCTGAAAGTCTCGTCAGAAAAGCCAGTAGAAGCCATTCAATAGTGCAGATCACCCCCACCCTTTTTTTTCTCGACAGTTTGAGCATATGCTGTCCATAAATTTAGGTATATCTCCCGGACAACGCTTCGACAAAAGGATCTCTCTTCTTAAGACCACTGATGACGTTGTGTCCCATTGTCAAAACTTTGGCTTCAGAAACATCTCTAATTTTCTTTACATTTACTGATCATTTTAAATTTCCGACTTGCTGAAACAATTGGCTCTGTTTGATTGTTCTTACTCTTAGCCGTATTTACTTGCACACAAAAAGGCTTTCCAACACACGATAATCCCGTTTCTTATTTAATTGTTCCCAAGTAGCCACGTACAGCTGTTGAGAGTAGCTCTCCCTATCTGTATCTGATCAAACGGTAATCGCATATGCTACGCAAAGCACACAGCTACTATTCTCGCTAACTCATACCGCTACTTACAGTGAGACACATCTCGATATGGAACGCGCCTTCCTCATACGAAAAGGGACATTGTAATGAATAATACTGCAATACACAAATCTGAGAAGCTTCATCGCCTATTCCGAATGAAAGCCGCGACATATCTATAGCCGGGTACAACTTTAGAAGGCAGCGGCACTTGCCCCTCAAAGGCGGATGCACACGAGCATCCAGCAAGGGCGCGCACTCTAGACTCAAGTAATGAGCCGGACTGCCGGTGACCCCGCCGACGGAGAACATGGCTGCGCGCGCTTCGAACTGAGCCGAGTCGCGTCCCCTGTGTCCGTCTGCCCCTCGTCAGAGTGAATTCACTTACTGCTTGTGGTGCTCTGTCGTGCCAAAAATATCATTGCGAGCTTACGTTGCACCATTTCTGCCGCGTGCGTTTGTTCTGAACCCACCGTGGTGGCTTAGCGGTTATGTTGTTGCACTGCTAAGCTCGAGGTCGCGGGATATAATCCTGGCCGCGGCGGCCGCATTTTGATGAGGGCGAAATGCAATAATGCCCGTGTCCCGTACATTAGCGGCACGCTAGAGATCTAATGGTGGTCAAAATTAATGCGGAGTTTACCACAATGGAGTGCATCATAATCAAATCGTGGTTTCGGCACGTGAAACCCCAGAATTCAATTCAATTCAATAATGTTCTGAGCCGTCATCAGGCGAAGAAAGATTCAAGCGAGCATCGGTGACGCGGCGCTACGCTTCGTCTGAAAACAGGTACCCGCGGCGACACACGACTGCAAACAGTTGTCCTGCATGTTTGTTCCACGGTGTTTTGCTTTGCTCCCAAGTGAATTAAACCAGTGTATGTACTTTATAAACACACGCCCACGACCGTTCATCTCGCACCTTAGCAGACGATGTGCAATGTTGCAGAAGGCACGGGGTTATTTTTCTCTCGCCATCCGGCCTATGCTGTAGCATTACCACCACGATAGCCCTACCAAACCAGACATGAAAAACCGAGAAATGTCTT
This sequence comes from Dermacentor silvarum, assembly GCF_013339745.2. NCBI lineage: Eukaryota > Metazoa > Arthropoda > Arachnida > Ixodida > Ixodidae > Dermacentor > Dermacentor silvarum. Next base: position 58,736,454 of record NC_051156.1, read on the forward strand.
TTAAAAGCACGATTTCTTGAGCGGGACTACTTTAGTCGCGGAGGCAATCGGCTGCCGCGCTTCGGTCATCTGCGCGGAGCCTCTCCTGCCTTCTTAAGTTGTACCCGACTATATCAGTGGGGCTATACACATATAGACAACCGCTGTATGGTTCTCACCAGGGCGTTCATTGCTGCTCCTATGCCTTCGGCGACGTTGAAAGAAGCTCACGGACTGCCCTGAAGAGGATTCTGGAGGTTCTTATACGTGCATGATGGCTCCGGAAAACGTAAAGCCGGGATAGAAGCGCGACCTGTTCACACTCTCACAAGCGGGAGTTGTCAATGACGTCATCTCGTTGTTTCTCGCATAAGGCAAGGGAAGCGTTGCTATTCGCTTCGCTGCCGGACGCTCATTGTACTCGCCGTATCTCGAGCCCTCCGGGAAAAATGTGTTCAAGCACTCGCGCTGTCTTTTCTTCGTAAAACACGGAAACCGTCCAAAGACGACACGCGCACGCAAATGGTTGGAAGGTGCGATTCTCACCTCGGTGAGCGACGCCATTTGGAAGAGCGGCCATAAAGAAAACCACTGATATCTCGAAACGCTGCAGTTTGCATTCGCAGCGGGTTCGAAGAGCTGCTCTCTTCGAAGAAGGAAAACAATCTCTACACGGAAAAAAAAGAACTAATAAAGACCGAACCTGAACGGGAAAAAGGTAGTTACGTAGATAGGGTGCATTTGCAACGGCAGAAGCGTCGGAATACGTGGATAAGCAATACGCACGCGACAACCTTGCTACGTGTTGCTGTAGCCAGCCATACCTACGCACCTTTGCGCTTACCGCAGCGGCTCGCCGTCTGCAGTGAACCAGTGCACTTTCAAGCTCGATATACACGCTCTAACATTGAGTACTCTCTCGAAGCAAAATCAAATTAAGATATCATCTGAAATTTTTACTTTTAGCAAGACCATTCGGGAAACGCTTTAAAGTTCTGTCTGATGAAAGTTTTACTGTTTTCACAACGAAGCTGGAGGAAGTCCTGCGCTCGCGAACAGATCAATAACAGGCTCTAAGTATTTGCCAAAAATGGATGAATGAACCTTCGGACCTGACTCAGTGGTTTTAGAGCTCTAAACGCTTCAAACTCGGCTGAAAAAAGCTTCCTCCTCAACTAGTTGATAAAGCAACTACTACTAGTACTGTCTCCGTTGCATCGACAACACCCCTTCGTACCCGTGCTGTGTTTCACACAAAAAAAAAACAACAGGAATTATAGGCACTGTTACTGAGGCACGTACAGCTGCAACGGAAAAAGATTAGCACAAGTGACCGCCAACCCGAGCAGATAAATTGCGGCACGCGACGCTGTTGGGCCCGCGCACGCCGAAAACGAGAGTGCCAGGCACCCCTTCTTTGAAACATGAATCACGTGGCACTTTGGATACCAGCGTGCACGGGAACAAGAGCCCTGCGTACCGCAATTTGCCTGCGCCGGTCATCGGCCACTTGTGTTAATCTTTTCCCGATGCAGCTGTACTTTCGTTTCTTGTCAAGTTCAGGCAAAATATTACATCTGCTATACTTTTCAGAGTTGCTGAATTTGTAAAGGTATTATGTCATTAAATCGGCAATTGGTTTCTGCATGCGCTAAATAAGTTTTTTTTTTCTGCATAGCTTTCCGCCCTTAACAACTGTCTTATAGATTTGGCTTCTCCAATAACTGGGCAATTTCTGCTTTCAAGTAAATCGAACGATGTTCTTCAAAGCATTGGTCTAGTCTAGCATCATGTTCAATTTTGTGCATTTACCACTTCAAAAGTCAACCGTCACTTTCCGCATTGCTATTAGCGCTAGGAAAAAAAAAAGTATGTGAATATGCTGGAATAAGTTAGAGCCTGCATTCACAAAGACGTTTGGCGCTATAAACTTGTGGAAAAGGTGGCGTATTTCTACAGCATTAGGTATAATCACGCAATAGTGATGCCTGCCAATGGTTGGGAGCCAACAGAAAAAAGACGCGCTTCGAAACACGGCACCATTTTGTGTGTGTGCGCACCAGCATTCGGTGAACAACCCGGGAAGCCTTATTCGTTTCGTCTCGTTTAAATTTGAACCTTACGGACATTACAGGTTTACAAGGAGAAGAAGAACAGCACTCTGAGAACGCCAAACAAGACAGTGTATAAGAGGAAGATTGATACTTGAAATCCAACGCTCGGTAGGAAAATCGAACACATACGCCAACTTTGTAATGTGCACGAAGCAGCTTCTCTGCACCATAAGGACTTCTTTGTCTCATTTTGTAGTCCTGTCGTCTATGTGAACGTTTTAACACTTTACGCAAAATTAGTTTGGGAGTGGGTACTAGGGGGAGACAGGGTGCAAGAGCTGTAAAATTGCTGTCATTGTTGGAACGCTTCCTGAATTTGCCCAATATTTGTCCGCTGCTGGCGAGAAGAAATTTTTCAAGGTGCCCGATAATAATTCCTTTTTTTGCATGCAAATTCGCACCTTTAGCTCGCAATAGGCGCCCATTTTTATAACTTTAGGCAATAACTATAGTTCTCGGGACTATAGTCCTGAGAACTCGTCTTTATGAATGCACTTGCAAAAAGGTAATATGATTCCGTTGGTGTTCTACGCATGGGCGAGAAGTGCGCCTGAACTTTTTGTGGGTGCTTAACACTGTGCCATTTTGTGCATCGTGCTTCGATTCGTTGTGCGAATGAAGTGGTTATATAATTTTTTTAGAGATACCGTACAGTGTTATTAGGAGAAATGAGTCCCAGTTTAGAAAGAGCCATTTAGTGTAAGCGGGCCAAATGCGTCCCACTTTAGGAAAATAAACACCGGGCTGTGCAGAAGTAAAATTAGGTGCAAACTACTTCTAAGCACCTCATTCACTCATACCACACAAAGCATTTTCAAAGTCATGTTTCATGAGGAACCTAATTGGAAACACTTTTGCTTTTAGAACCTCGATAGTCAATGAGACAAGTACGTCCCGCTTTTTTTAAGTAAGCGGCTTGGTTTTTAGAAGTGAAATTTCTTGTAAACTATATCTGGGCACCTAATTTAATCATACCACTCAAACATTTGAAGGAATGTGTATGGAGCCAAAGTTGCACCAGGGAAATAGTTTTTCTCGTTGCGCTAACAGAGGGTTGTACAAACGTTAGCTACAGTGACATCCGCCGTTCCACCGCTGCTCTTCTACGAGCATCAAACACTTGTATGGGTACATACAAAAAATATTGTTACATTGCGGAAGTCACAGATAACGATTTATATTTACAATACTTACAAGAGGAAGACTGGAGCTGGAGACTGGAGGCCATCACAGACCCCAGACAAGATGTTCAGTTCCTGGCTGTCCAGAGGGCCCGTGAACGAGTGGAGAGGCACGGCCTCTCTTTTCCGACATGGGACTATCCAACAGCTAGCAGGCCTCCCTGCCTAGCTTCTCAGGACCTCAATAAAGTTGTTTACTAATACTACAACTCACAAGAAAGACAACGATGTACAAACAGGTTGGATGTGGAAACCGATTTCACCTCGACACGGCAAATCGTCGGCTTCTGACTTTGGCGCCATTATTGGTTGCGCCTTAACATAACCCCCGCCTGTAAGGGCGACGTCTCGGCGCCAGCTATAATGGACCTCAACTCTAGGCAAATTAAGGCAAAGTACCGGATCTTCTGCGCGGCCTGAGAGTCGGTGAGCCGGGAGCTGGCAATCTTGCCCGCCGTGTGAGTCCGGGCGAAGACGTCTTGAACCTATTCAGTGGGAGTGTGCGTCGAGGAAGGAAGCAGTGTATCAAAAGGTAGAGTGGCGGCCGAACAGAAGGTAAAATGGGGAAAAGCCAGCGGTCTCGTGACGAGACGAATTGTAAGCGAAGGTCACGGAGGGTTACGCGTTATTCCAATCACTGTGGTCATAAGAAACGTACATAGGTAGCATTTCTGTCAACGTGTGATTGAGCCGCTCCGTGAGTCCGTTTGTCTGCAGGTGGTAGGCGGTGGAAAGCTTGTGCTCGCCAGAATAGGAACGAAGCAAGTCTTCGACGACGAGGGACAAGAAGTTGTGCCGCAATCAGCGAAGAGCTGCCGGGGTGCGCCATGATGGAGGTTGACGTCATGTAAAAGGAAATCCGGCGCCTCAGTTGCACAGCTTGTGGGCAAAGCTCACGTGATCGCGTAATGGGTCGCGTAGTAAGTCGTGACAACGACCCACTTATTGGCCGTTTTCGACGTCGGAAAAGGGCCGAGAAGATCGAGACCGACGCGAAATAATGGTTCTGAGGGCACATCGATGGGGTCAAGGCAGTGTTGTACGGAACGGCGTTCCAAGGAACGACGTTCCTAGAACTAGTTCCTTCTTGGAGGAACGAAGAAACGCCACGGTTTCATTATGGGTCGGTAGAACTGTAACGGTAACTCGTTAGGTTTAGGAAGGAACGGCAGAGGGAAAGGCATTCCTTCTGTAAACGTTCCACGGCATTCAGCAGACGCACCCACGTACGCAGCACATCATGCAGGGCGGATGGGCGACCGCGTGAGGCACAAACTACTACCGATTGCCTGTCACGTGACTATGGTGCGTTGTTTTTTGCGAGTTCTCCGTTACATTTTTTATGACTAGGCTTCAATATTGTCACGTGAGGCTCCCTCTTGTCGTTTCTTTCCTCCATGCCGGCCTGCCGCAGAGAAACGATGACATCAGGATCGCAATACCACTCGAGGGACTTCGCGGCGGCTGGAAATTTTCAGTCCTCCCTTGACTCACATTCGTGATGACCATATCGACCATGAGCCTACTGTGAAGACCCTCAAACGCTTCGGTGTAACGAATCTTCAACATTACCACTGAAGTGCTGACGAAAAAAACGGTTTCGTCTGTCGGACACCAACATCGAGATGCAACTCTTCCTTAGTTAAAACGAGGGACTTTACTAAGTTGCGAATGTGCATTCTGGACATTTTGTTTCCAATCATGCTGGAATTTTGAATGAGCATTCATTAAACGCCTATGTATTGTTCCTTTAGGGCAGTTCCTTGGGGAAGAAATTTAATTATAATGGTGCATGTGAGTAACTTTCCATTCACAGATCTGAATCGCGGTATCCTGACTACGCATTTGAAGACCGAAGTGGAAAGTACCCTATGTGTTGCACTTGTAATAGACGAGCACCAAAGTTGCAGTTAGACATGCCTGGAGTGTCCGGTGCTCCCTGAAAAAATTCGTCTAGGAGCGTTTGTTTGGATTTTTATCTCCAGATAATCTGCTGCTGGCGATGCTCAAATTCGTACAATATACGTAGTTCGATGTGAGCTTTAAATCGCTCATTCATTTCGCCTCAGAATTATCCGACGCTATATCTTTATTTTAAAAAATAGAATGTAACGTTAATGTAACGACACGTTCTAATGTTCGAAGTGTAACTGGAACGCGTTGCTTTCGCATTAAAGGAACTTGTAACGGGAACTCGTTTCAAGATTAGGAAGGAACGAGGAACGAACTTTCGTTCCTGTTTTAGAGGAACGTGTTCAACACTGGGTCAAGGTGACCAGCGGGCAGCACAGCAGGTTTTTTTGCGGCGCTGACAGAGTGCCCAGGCTGCAACGTAGCGGCGCGCGGAGCGGTACAGGCCTGGCCAGTAGAAGCGGCGCCGTACAAGGTTGTAAGTGCAAGACACTCTGAGGTGGCCTGCAGTAGGTACGCCATGCAACTGCTGAAGAACTGATATCCGAAGATGGCGTGGTTCAACGAGTAAAATTCTGCTCCTTCAGGGCGTAAGCTGCTACGGTAGAGAACGTCGTCAGCGAAGTACGAAAATGCACAGAGTGGGTTCCGAATGTCCAGAATTGAGACGATCGATGAGAACACGTAAGCAGTCATCACGCCGTTGTTCAGTGCGAATGTCACGCAGATCAGAAATGGCCTGGACGCAAGCGTCGGTGTCATGCGCATCACATTCACGGTGGTCGACAGGATGACGGGAGAGGCAGTCGCATCCTGGTGCAAGCAGCCCGACTTGTATAAGACAACCAATGAATATTCTTGGAGCCGTAGCGCCCACCTACCCAATTGTCCAGCGGCGTCTTCAAGTGAGGAGAGCCAGGACAAGGCATGGCTTATAATTACTGGCGGTTTACTCGCGAAACCACAATCTGATTATGGGGCATGCCGTAGTAACTCCGGAATAACTTCGAACCCCTGAGGGTTTTTGACGTGCACCTAAATCTAAGTACGCGAGTGTTCTTGCATTCAATTTGATTGAAATGAGCCCGCCGCTGCTGTAATCGAACCCGCTACCTCGAGCTGCGCAGCGCAACGTCTCAGGCGCTGCGCTACCGCGGCGATTGGGTCTATACAGCGCCGTATTACAAACTTTGCTCAAGAAGGAGTCAAACTGCTTTAATTCTTACTGCGGCTGTAGTTGAAAACTAGAAACTCAGTTTGCCGTGCCTGTCCGTCTGTCCATTCAATTACGCCGTCGTCATCATGCCAACGTACCCACAGCCCCTCCTCATCCTAACATTTACCCTGCCTTTGTCACCAAAAAAAAGCACATTTTACATACCACTGACGCCACTTGATAATTTATTTCTTTTATTTTTCATTTACACATACTGCAGACTTATTTAGGGCTATCGCAGGATTCTTTTTACCAGCAATTTTCACATTATTGTGCTCGCAACAATGTAAGGTTTTAATTCCGTGTTGGTGAAAGTAGTGCACTGACCAGGACAAAGTGGAGATGCACAAGAATACACGACACTCCTGCAATCGCAACTACTTTATTTCAGAAAAGCACTTCATATTTATATACCTGCGCACCCGCTCACGTCAAATATATGCAAAACAAGAATAAAGCACTTTTCAAATTGTCACCTGCGCACACTCGGGCGTCAAAGATAGGCAACTTATCTAACGTGGTGCTTAACCCCAGCGTAATCGTTGCAACCCTAACATAATTATTTTATTATTACCAAATTTGTTCTACTGTCTTTCCACAAAGGTGACATAAGGAAGGCTCAGTAGAACAGGTGGTTGACAGATGCAGCTCTCTTTTCTTTTGTTAATGTGAAAAGCTCCTACTATTTCCCCTGGTCAGCTGATCCTTACGGTGAGAAAGAACTATGTGCCACTCAAAGAGGCAAGCACCCACACTGTGAACAATGTCCTTAAATGTGGGAATAAGTGTTGCCCCCCCCCCCCCCCCACCCCAGTAGCCTTTTGTTCGTACGGGACGGTTCCGTACGGTTCTGTGTGGACTACCGACGGCTCAACAAGATAATCCGCAAGGACGTCTATCCGCTGCCATGAATAGACGACGCGATTGACAGCCTCCAAGGAGCTGAATTCTTTTCATCCCTCGATTTGCGCTCAGGGTACTGCCAAGTCCCTATCGCTGAGGACGCTGGACCGAAGACAGCCTTCGTCACGCCCGACGGCTTGTACGAATTCAACGTCATGCCGTTCGTACTGTGTAATGCGCCCGCGACCTTCGAGCGCATCATGGATACCGTCTTGCGCAACCTAAAGTGGCACACGTGCTTGTGCTACCTCGACGACGTCGTCGTTTTCGCGCCGGACTTCTCCACGCATCTTCAACGAGTGGACGTGACTGCGTCTAATGCCCCCTCCCTCGGTAAAATTTCGGGGAGTACCTCGCTTTGGGTATCTGCGCTCTCCGACAGCGTTATTTCGGACCAGGGAGCCGTTCGTGATACCACTTTACATCTTAAGTGATCGGCATGGCAATACCTAAGAAGCCCATCTACGCGTACCAGGAACGTCACTTTTGACACCTTCTTTACAATTTTCCCTGGCCACCAATTCACCCTTTCGTTGCGAACAGTACGGACATACACCTCTTCGCCTTGCGTAAAGTCCCGGCTGTTACCCCTTCTTGCATCTGCCGCGAGTTTATTTTTTTCACTTCTGTTTTTCCACACTTTAATCCTGCACGGTTTCAGCATGGACAGTCTGGTTCGGATTTTTCGTCCGAGAAACAACTCGCAGGGCGCTGATTCTGTGTACGAGTGCGGCGTCGTCCTGTATGAAAACAATAAATTATCAATGCGGTGTTGTAACGACCGCGTCCGGCCGGCTCTTTCATCTTCTAGCTGTGATTTCAAGATTCCCCTCTTCGTGGTCTGCACCAACTTTTCAACTGCACCGTTTGACTGAGGGTGATACGGGGGCGTGAAAAGTGACTTTACACCGTTTTGTTCCAAGAAGTGTTGAAATTCCCTGGATCTAAATTGTGGACCGTTGTCGGTTACCACAACACTGGGCAGGCCATACGCCGCAAAGCTGCTCCTTACCGCCTCCACCGTGGCCAAGGCTGATGTGCCGTGCATTACTCTTACCTCCAGCCATTTTGAGTACGCGTCTACCATCAGCAGCAATGATCTCCCTTCGACTTCCGCAAAATCTAAATGAACCCTCTCCCAAGTGTTTGTAGCTATTGGCCACGGTTGCACCCGTACTGCTTGCGCTGAATTCCGTACTTTGACAGACCTCGCACGCTCGTACCATGTCTTCTAGTTCTGTATCAAGATTTGGCCACCAAATCCAACTACGCGCCAGCATTTTCATTTTCGTCATTCCTGGGTGGCTTTCGTGTAATGGATACAGAACACTTGGCCTAAGAGCTTTCGGGATAACAACTCGACTGTTCCACAACAAACAGCCCTGCTCTATCGACAACTCGTGTCGACGATTAAAATACGGGCGGTATTGATCTTCTGTTTCTTGAGGCCAACCACGCCACGTCATGTCTACTACCGCTCTCAGAACCTCATCCCTGCTTGTTTCTTCAGCCACTTCCTGGGCTGTAAAGGGAACCTCTGATAAAGGCGAAAAAAAATATTTCTTGTTCTTCCCCCGTAGTTGATTCTAACGGAAGCCTAGATAAACCATCTGCGTGGCCCACTTGTTGGCCTTTCTTGTACTTGATGACATACTGATGACAAGCCAAGAAATTTTTCCATCGCTGCACTCTTGCTATCGCTACTTGACTGCTGTGTCTCTTCGGATCAAACAACTGCATCAGCGGCTGATGATCAGTCACTATTTCGAACTGCCGACCGAACAAGTACTTATGAAACTTTTTAATGCCAAAAATAATGGCTAGAGCTTCGCGCTCAATTTGTGCATAGTTTCTTTCGGCCGCTGAAAGGGTGCGTGACGCGAATGCAATAGGTCTCTCGCAGCGACCTTCGGTGTAAGCGAGCACCGCTCCAAGGCCGTATGCCGATGCGTCACATGTCAAGCGCAGCGGTTTGTTACCATCGTACAAAGCTAGCACTGAGTCCTCGCTCAGAAGCAGCTTGCATTTCTGAAAGCTGGTTTCACACTCTTTTGTCCATTCCCACGGAGAATCTTTTCTGAGGAGCTTGTAGAGCGGTTCTAAGGTCGTGGCTGTTTGGAAAAGGAATCTAGCGTAAAAATTCACGAACCCTAGGAAAGCCTTCAATTCGGAGACACTAGTCGGAGTTGGAGCCCGAAATATGGCTTCTACTTTATCTTTCGTAGGATGCATGCCAAGTGCGTCAATTTCGTGACCAAGATAGCGGACGCGTTTTTTAAGAAATTGACATTTATCAGCGTTGGCACGTATCCCATGCTTCCGTAGCCTCTGCAGCACTTGTACAGTGCGTCTCAGGCACTCGTGTTCGGTCTTTCCTGCTATGAGAACATCATCGAGATAGCACACTGTGCCCTCCAAGCCAGCCAATACTCGATCCATTACTGACTGGAAAATGGCAGGTGCGCTCGCGACACCAAACGGTAAACGCGTGAAACGGAATAGGCCAAGGTGTGTATTTATCGTTAGCAACTCTAGCGAAAGATCATCCATTCGAAGTTTCAAGTACGCTTGCGATAAATCAAGCACACTGAAACAAGTTTCCCCTGCCAACGACGCAAACACGTCTTCAGGCAATGGTAGAGGGTAGTGGGCAACGGTAATACAGGGGTTTAAAGACACATGGTAGTCACCACAGAGCCTGACGGCTTCTCCATCACTCTTCAGAACTGCTACGACAGGGGTTGCCCATTGGCTTTCACGCACCGGGTACAGCACACCTGCCGATTCCAACTCCTTCAATTCTTTTTCAACTTTGTCTTTCAGGGCGTACGGCACTGGCCTGGCTTTACAGAATACAGGTTGCGCTCCCTGCTTCAGAACAATGGAGCCCACAAACCCTTAAACCCTTAATAGGGCCCGTGAACACATCCTTGTACTTGTCTAGCAAGCCCTCCTGTTTAGCGATTGTGTTCACTCGCAAGACATGCGACCAGTTTAGGCGAATATGCTTCAACCAATCTCGGCCAAGCAATGCCGGTACCGTGCGCCCCTGTTCATTCGCAGCTATCACAAGCGGCAGTCTAAAGGAATTGCCTTCATGAGATACATTTACAGTGACACTGCCCTTCAAGGGAGCGCTTGAGCCATTGTATGTCCTTAAGCGAAACTGCGCAGGCTCATATGGCACATGTCCAAAATATTTCACAAATTCACTTTCAGGCATAATAGATACCGCTGAGCCCGTGTCTATTTCCATGGCAATGGTTTGCCCATTTACATTCATATCAACTTTGTACGGCTGAACTTTTTCTCCTAACGCGTACAATTCTAAGCTAGACACGTCAGCTTCCGTGGTGAAATTGCTCTGCCTTCTCTTACACATAATAGCTAAATGTCCCATCTGGGAACAACTATAGCACCTTGCCTTGGTGTGTCGACAGTCCTGCTGGTGGTGGCGACCCCCACAACGGAAACACGACCGCATCCTGTCCTTGTCAGCAGACCCTTTCCTCGCAGCCGCCGCCGTACCAGGTCGTCGACAGTCGCTGGTCGGTCGCGTAGTCGCGGCACTGTCGCCGCTTTGCCACTTGACGTCGTCCTCCTGTTCTCGGGTCACGTCGCGTCCCGATAGCACATCCCTCGCGTGGTCGTAGTCGCTGCACTGTCGCCTAGTCACTGCGCTGTCGCCACGTTGCCACTTGACGTCGTCCTCCTGTTCTCGGGTCACGTCGCGTCCCGATAGCACATCCCTCGCGTGGTAATAGTCGCTGCACTGTCGCCTAGTCACTGCGCTGTCGCCACGTTGCCACTTGACGTCGTCCTCCTGTTCTCGAGTCACGTCGCGTCCCGATAGCACATCCCTCGCGTGGTCGTAGTCGCTGCACTGTCGCCTAGTCACTGCGCTGTCGCCACGTTGCCACTTGACGTCGTCCTCCTGTTCTCGGGTCATGTCGCGTCCCGATAGCACATCCCTCGCGTGGTCGTAGTCGCTGCACTGTCGCCTAGTCACTGCGCTGTCGCCACGTTGCCACTTGACGTCGTCCTCCTGTTCTCGGGTCATGTCGCGTCCCGATAGCACATCCCTCGCGTGGTCGTAGTCGCTGCACTGTCGCCTAGTCACTGCGCTGTCGCCACATTGCCACTTGACGTCGTCCTCCTGTTCTCGGGTCATGTCGCGTCCCGATAGCACATCCCTCGCGTGGTCGTAGTCGCTGCACTGTCGCCTAGTCACTGCGCTGTCGCCACGTTGCCACTTGACGTCGTCCTCCTGTTCTCGGGTCACGTCGCGTCCCGATAGCACATCCCTCGCGCGGTCATAGTCGCTGCACTGTCGCCTAGTCACTGCGCTGTCGCCACGTTGCCACTTGACGTCGTCCTCCTGTTCTCGGGTCACGTCGCGACCCGATAGCACATCCCTCGCGTGGTCGTAGTCGCTGCACTGTCGCCTAGTCACTGCGATGTCGCCACGTTGCCACTTGACGTCGTCCTCCTGTTCTCGGGTCACGTCGCGTCCCGATAGCACATCCCTCGCGTGGTCGTAGTCGCTGCACTGTCGCCTAGTCACTGCGCTGTCGCCACGTTGCCACTTGACGTCGTCCTCCTGTTCTCGGGTCATGTCGCGTCCCGATAGCACATCCCTCGCGTGGTCGTAGTCGCTGCACTGTCGCCTAGTCACTGCGCTGTCGCCACGTTGCCACTTGACGTCGTCCTCCTGTTCTCGGGTCACGTCGCGTCCCGATAGCACATCCCTCGCGTGGTCGTAGTCGCTGCACTGTCGCCTAGTCGCTGCACTGTCGCCTAGTCACTGCGCTGTCGCCACGTTGCCACTTGACGTCGTCCTCCTGTTCTCGGGTCCCGTCGCGTCCCGATAGCACATCCCTCGCGCGGTCGTAGTCGCTGCACTGTCGCCTAGTCGCTGCACTGTCGCCTAGTCACTGCGCTGTCGCCACGTTGCCACTTGACGTCGTCCTCCTGTTCTCGGGTCACGTCGCGTCCCGATAGCACATCCCTCGCGTGGTCGTAGTCGCTGCACTGTCGCCTAGTCACTGCGCTGTCGCCACGTTGCCACTTGACGTCGTCCTCCTGTTCTCGGGTCACGTCGCGTCCCGATAGCACATCCCTCGCGTGGTCGTAGTCGCTGCACTGTCGCCTAGTCACTGCGCTGTCGCCACGTTGCCACTTGACGTCGTCCTCCTGTTCTCGGGTCACGTCGCGTACCCGATAGCACATCCCTCGCGTGGTCGTAGTCGCTGCACTGTCGCCTAGTCACTGCGATGTCGCCACGTTGCCACTTGACGTCGTCCTCCTGTTCTCGGGTCACGTCGCGTCCCGATAGCACATCCCTCGCGTGGTCGTAGTCGCTGCACTGTCGCCTAGTCACTGCGCTGTCGCCACAGTTGCCACTTGACGTCGTCCTCCTGTTCTCGGGTCACGTCGCGTCCCGATAGCACATCCCTCGCGTGGTCGTAGTCGCTGCACTGTCGCCTAGTCACTGCGATGTCGCCACGTTGCCACTTGACGTCGTCCTCCTGTTCTCGGGTCACGTCGCGTCCCGATAGCACATCCCTCGCGTGGTCGTAGTCGCTGCACTGTCGCCTAGTCACTGCGCTGTCGCCACGTTGCCACTTGACGTCGTCCTCCTGTTCTCGGGTCCCGTCGCGTCCCGATAGCACATCCCTCGCGCGGTCGTAGTCGCTGCACTGTCGCCTAGTCGCTGCACTGTCGCCTAGTCACTGCGCTGTCGCCACGTTGCCACTTGACGTCGTCCTCCTGTTCTCGGGTCACGTCGCGTCCCGATAGCACATCCCTCGCGTGGTCGTAGTCGCTGCACTGTCGCCTAGTCGCTGCACTGTCGCCTAGTCACTGCGCTGTCGCCACGTTGCCACTTGACGTCGTCCTCCTGTTCTCGGGTCACGTCGCGTCCCGATAGCTCATCCCTCGCGCGGTCATAGTCGCTGCACTGTCGCCTAGTCACTGCGCTGTCGCCACGTTGCCACTTGACGTCGTCCTCCTGTTCTCGGGTCACGTCGCGACCCGATAGCACATCCCTCGCGTGGTCGTAGTCGCTGCACTGTCGCCTAGTCACTGCGCTGTCGCCACGTTGCCACTTGACGTCGTCCTCCTGTTCTCGGGTCATGTCGCGTCCCGATAGCACATCCCTCGCGTGGTCGTAGTCGCTGCACTGTCGCCTAGTCACTGCGCTGTCGCCACGTTGCCACTTGACGTCGTCCTCCTGTTCTCGGGTCACGTCGCGTCCCGATAGCACATCCCTCGCGTGGTCGTAGTCGCTGCACTGTCGCCTAGTCGCTGCACTGTCGCCTAGTCACTGCGCTGTCGCCACGTTGCCACTTGACGTCGTCCTCCTGTTCTCGGGTCCCGTCGCGTCCCGATAGCACATCCCTCGCGCGGTCGTAGTCGCTGCACTGTCGCCTAGTCGCTGCACTGTCGCCTAGTCACTGCGCTGTCGCCACGTTGCCACTTGACGTCGTCCTCCTGTTCTCGGGTGACGTCGCGTCCCGATAGCACATCCCTCGCGTGGTCGTAGTCGCTGCACTGTCGCCTAGTCGCTGCACTGTCGCCTAGTCACTGCGCTGTCGCCACGTTGCCACTTGACGTCGTCCTCCTGTTCTCGGGTCACGTCGCGTCCCGATAGCACATCCCTCGCGTGGTCGTAGTCGCTGCACTGTCGCCTAGTCACTGCGCTGTCGCCACGTTGCCACTTGACGTCGTCCTCCTGTTCTCGGGTCACGTCGCGACCCGATAGCACATCCCTCGCGTGGTCGTAGTCGCTGCACTGTCGCCTAGTCACTGCGATGTCGCCACGTTGCCAGTTGACGTCGTCCTCCTGTTCTCGGGTCACGTCGCGTCCCGATAGCACATCCCTCGCGTGGTCGTAGTCGCTGCACTGTCGCCTAGTCACTGCGCTGTCGCCACGTTGCCACTTGACGTCGTCCTCCTGTTCTCGGGTCACGTCGCGTCCCGATAGCATATCCCTCGCGTGGTCGTAGTCGCTGCACTGTCACCTAGTCGCTGCACTGTCGCCTAGTCACTGCGCTGTCGCCACGTTGCCACTTGACGTCGTCCTCCTGTTCTCGGGTCACGTCGCGTCCCGATAGCACATCCCTCGCGCGGTCATAGTCGCTGCACTGTCGCCTAGTCACTGCGCTGTCGCCACGTTGCCACTTGACGTCGTCCTCCTGTTCTCGGGTCACGTCGCGTCCCGATAGCACATCCCTCGCGTGGTCGTAGTCGCTGCACTGTCGCCTAGTCGCTGCACTGTCGCCTAGTCACTGCGCTGTCGCCACGTTGCCACTTGACGTCGTCCTCCTGTTCTCGGGTCCCGTCGCGTCCCGATAGCACATCCCTCGCGCGGTCGTAGTCGCTGCACTGTCGCCTAGTCGCTGCACTGTCGCCTAGTCACTGCGCTGTCGCCACGTTGCCACTTGACGTCGTCCTCCTGTTCTCGGGTGACGTCGCGTCCCGATAGCACATCCCTCGCGTGGTCGTAGTCGCTGCACTGTCGCCTAGTCGCTGCACTGTCGCCTAGTCACTGCGCTGTCGCCACGTTGCCACTTGACGTCGTCCTCCTGTTCTCGGGTCACGTCGCGTCCCGATAGCACATCCCTCGCGTGGTCGTAGTCGCTGCACTGTCGCCTAGTCACTGCGATGTCGCCACGTTGCCACTTGACGTCGTCCTCCTGTTCTCGGGTCACGTCGCGTCCCGATAGCACATCCCTCGCGTGGTCGTAGTCGCTGCACTGTCGCCTAGTCACTGCGCTATCGCCACGTTGCCACTTGACGTCGTCCTCCTGTTCTCGGGTCCCGTCGCGTCCCGATAGCACATCCCTCGCGCGGTCGTAGTCGCTGCACTGTCGCCTAGTCACTGCGCTGTCGCCACGTTGCCACTTGACGTCGTCCTCCTGTTCTCGGGTCACGTCGCGTCCCGATAGCACATCCCTCGCGTGGTCGTAGTCGCTGCACTGTCACCTAGTCGCTGCACTGTCGCCTAGTCACTGCGCTGTCGCCACGTTGCCACTTGACGTCGTCCTCCTGTTCTCGGGTCACGTCGCGTCCCGATAGCACATCCCTCGCGCGGTCATAGTCGCTGCACTGTCGCCTAGTCACTGCGCTGTCGCCACGTTGCCACTTGACGTCGTCCTCCTGTTCTCGGGTCACGTCGCGACCCGATAGCACATCCCTCGCGTGGTCGTAGTCGCTGCACTGTCGCCTAGTCACTGCGATGTCGCCACGTTGCCACTTGACGTCGTCCTCCTGTTCTCGGGTCACGTCGCGTCCCGATAGCACATCCCTCGCGTGGTCGTAGTCGCTGCACTGTCGCCTAGTCACTGCGCTGTCGCCACGTTGCCACTTGACGTCGTCCTCCTGTTCTCGGGTCACGTCGCGTCCCGATAGCACATCCCTCGCGTGGTCGTAGTCGCTGCACTGTCGCCTAGTCGCTGCACTGTCGCCTAGTCACTGCGCTGTCGCCACGTTGCCACTTGAGGTCGTCCTCCTGTTCTCGGGTCCCGTCGCGTCCCGATAGCACATCCCTCGCGCGGTCGTAGTCGCTGCACTGTCGCCTAGTCGCTGCACTGTCGCCTAGTCACTGCGCTGTCGCCACGTTGCCACTTGACGTCGTCCTCCTGTTCTCGGGTCCCGTCGCGTCCCGATAGCACATCCCTCGCGTGGTCGTAGTCGCTGCACTGTCGCCTAGTCGCTGCACTGTCGCCTAGTCACTGCGCTGTCGCCACGTTGCCACTTGACGTCGTCCTCCTGTTCTCGGGTCACGTCGCGTCCCGATAGCACATCCCTCGCGTGGTCGTAGTCGCTGCACTGTCGCCTAGTCACTGCGATGTCGCCACGTTGCCACTTGACGTCGTCCTCCTGTTCTCGGGTCATGTCGCGTCCCGATAGCACATCCCTCGCGTGGTCGTAGTCGCTGCACTGTCGCCTAGTCACTGCGCTGTCGCCACGTTGCCACTTGACGTCGTCCTCCTGTTCTCGGGTCACGTCGCGTCCCGATAGCACATCCCTCGCGTGGTCGTAGTCGCTGCACTGTCGCCTAGTCGCTGCACTGTCGCCTAGTCACTGCGCTGTCGCCACGTTGCCACTTGACGTCGTCCTCCTGTTCTCGGGTCCCGTCGCGTCCCGATAGCACATCCCTCGCGCGGTCGTAGTCGCTGCACTGTCGCCTAGTCGCTGCACTGTCGCCTAGTCACTGCGCTGTCGCCACGTTGCCACTTGACGTCGTCCTCCTGTTCTCGGGTCCCGTCGCGTCCCGATAGCACATCCGGCGCGTGGTCGTAGTCGCTGCACTGTCGCCTAGTCGCTGCACTGTCGCCTAGTCACTGCGCTGTCGCCACGTTGCCACTTGACGTCGTCCTCCTGTTCTCGGGTCACGTCGCGTCCCGATAGCACATCCCTCGCGTGGTCGTAGTCGCTGCACTGTCGCCTAGTCACTGCGATGTCGCCACGTTGCCACTTGACGTCGTCCTCCTGTTCTCGGGTCACGTCGCGTCCCGATAGCACATCCCTCGCGTGGTCGTAGTCGCTGCACTGTCGCCTAGTCACTGCGCTGTCGCCACGTTGCCACTTGACGTCGTCCTCCTGTTCTCGGGTCCCGTCGCGTCCCGATAGCACATCCCTCGCGCGGTCGTAGTCGCTGCACTGTCGCCTAGTCGCTGCACTGTCGCCTAGTCACTGCGCTGTCGCCACGTTGCCACTTGACGTCGTCCTCCTGTTCTCGGGTCACGTCGCGTCCCGATAGCACATCCCTCGCGTGGTCGTAGTCGCTGCACTGTCGCCTAGTCACTGCGCTGTCGCCACGTTGCCACTTGACGTCGTCCTCCTGTTCTCGGGTCATGTCGCGTCCCGATAGCACATCCCTCGCGCGGTCGTAGTCGCTGCACTGTCGCCTAGTCGCTGCACTGTCGCCTAGTCACTGCGATGTCGCCACGTTGCCACTTGACGTCGTCCTCCTGTTCTCGGGTCACGTCGCGTCCCGATAGCACATCCCTCGCGTGGTCGTAGTCGCTGCACTGTCGCCTAGTCACTGCGCTGTCGCCACGTTGCCACTTGACGTCGTCCTCCTGTTCTCGGGTCATGTCGCGTCCCGATAGCACATCCCTCGCGTGGTCGTAGTCGCTGCACTGTCGCCTAGTCACTGCGCTGTCGCCACGTTGCCACTTGACGTCGTCCTCCTGTTCTCGGGTCACGTCGCGTCCCGATAGCACATCCCTCGCGCGGTCGTAGTCGCTGCACTGTCGCCTAGTCGCTGCACTGTCGCCTAGTCACTGCGATGTCGCCACGTTGCCACTTGACGTCGTCCTCCTGTTCTCGGGTCACGTCGCGTCCCGATAGCACATCCCTCGCGTGGTCGTAGTCGCTGCACTGTCGCCTAGTCACTGCGCTGTCGCCACGTTGCCACTTGACGTCGTCCTCCTGTTCTCGGGTCATGTCGCGTCCCGATAGCACATCCCTCGCGTGGTCGTAGTCGCTGCACTGTCGCCTAGTCACTGCGCTGTCGCCACGTTGCCACTTGACGTCGTCCTCCTGTTCTCGGGTCCCGTCGCGTCCCGATAGCACATCCCTCGCGCGGTCGTAGTCGCTGCACTGTCGCCTAGTCGCTGCACTGTCGCCTAGTCACTGCGCTGTCGCCACGTTGCCACTTGACGTCGTCCTCCTGTTCTCGGGTCACGTCGCGTCCCGATAGCACATCCCTCGCGTGGTCGTAGTCGCTGCACTGTCGCCTAGTCACTGCGCTGTCGCCACGTTGCCACTTGACGTCGTCCTCCTGTTCTCGGGTCCCGTCGCGTCCCGATAGCACATCCCTCGCGCGGTCGTAGTCGCTGCACTGTCGCCTAGTCGCTGCACTGTCGCCTAGTCACTGCGATGTCGCCACGTTGCCACTTGACGTCGTCCTCCTGTTCTCGGGTCACGTCGCGTCCCGATAGCACATCCCTCGCGTGGTCGTAGTCGCTGCACTGTCGCCTAGTCACTGCGCTGTCGCCACGTTGCCACTTGACGTCGTCCTCCTGTTCTCGGGTCATGTCGCGTCCCGATAGCACATCCCTCGCGTGGTCGTAGTCGCTGCACTGTCGCCTAGTCACTGCGCTGTCGCCACGTTGCCACTTGACGTCGTCCTCCTGTTCTCGGGTCACGTCGCGTCCCGATAGCACATCCCTCGCGTGGTCGTAGTCGCTGCACTGTCGCCTAGTCGCTGCACTGTCGCCTAGTCACTGCGCTGTCGCCACGTTGCCACTTGACGTCGTCCTCCTGTTCTCGGGTCCCGTCGCGTCCCGATAGCACATCCCTCGCGCGGTCGTAGTCGCTGCACTGTCGCCTAGTCGCTGCACTGTCGCCTAGTCACTGCGCTGTCGCCACGTTGCCACTTGACGTCGTCCTCCTGTTCTCGGGTCCCGTCGCGTCCCGATAGCACATCCCTCGCGTGGTCGTAGTCGCTGCACTGTCGCCTAGTCGCTGCACTGTCGCCTAGTCACTGCGCTGTCGCCACGTTGCCACTTGACGTCGTCCTCCTGTTCTCGGGTCACGTCGCGTCCCGATAGCACATCCCTCGCGTGGTCGTAGTCGCTGCACTGTCGCCTAGTCACTGCGCTGTCGCCACGTTGCCACTTGACGTCGTCCTCCTGTTATCGGGTCACGTCGCGTCCCGATAGCACATCCCTCGCGTGGTCGTAGTCGCTGCACTGTCGCCTAGTCACTGCGCTGTCGCCACGTTGCCACTTGACGTCGTCCTCTTTTTCTCGGGTCGCGCCTCGTCCTGGTAGCATCTCCCTCGCGTGGTTTTCCGCGGCTTCCATGGAAGTGGCGATAACACACGCCTTGTCCCATGTTAGGCCTTTGTCATCTTCAGCGGCCAAAAGCTTGCATCGAATCGCCTCGCTGCGTACCCCCACGACAAGCTGGTCTCTGAGCGCCTCAGTTAAAAACGTTCCAAACGAGTAGTTTGTTGCCAACCGATTCAATTCTACGATGAAGTCGTCAGCTGCCTCCCGGGATCCCTGTATGCGTTTATGGAAGTTGTAACGCTCCGTGACTATCGACCGCTTTGGCGCGTATAGGTTCAGAAGCGCCTGTTTTATCTCTTGATACGTCTTCTTTTGAGGAGCCTCCGGAAACATCAAGTTCCGCAATGTGGCGTACGCGCTGTCACCCACTATCGTCTTAAGAACGTCTGTCTTGCTTTGTTCGTGCAGATTATTCACCCTCGCAAATGCCTCGAACCGCTCGAATTAGATAGCCATGTTACCTGTCGTGGTACAAAATTCCGTCAGGCGCCCGACGAACGGTTGGTGGCTAGAGGACGGTGGCATATCGCTGTCCATGATGTCTGCTGCTTGAATCAGGGCCGGCGGTTTATCCCATCTTCGTCGCCATTATTAAAGAGACGACAGTTGCGCAAGAGGTTTATTGACGACGACTGGTCGGTAAAAACACATAATATATAAAGACACGCCCCCCTGCTTGGGTAGGCTATTTATACTGTAATGGAGGCGCTGGAGTGCCCACAAGCGTGGCCCCCTGCTGGTTACAAGATACAACAGTCGTCTTTTCAACTTTATTTACTTATTTTTTGTATACATGAAAATACATTCGTGGCGTTACATGAGCAGGTTTGCGCTGTGGTTACAAGATGCAGTTCTACAAGCTCGCGCAACGTTCCTTTCTTGTGCAGTGGTCTGAGTATATTTACGACACCTTCACTGAATTTTTACTGTCCTGTCTGTGGTTTTTATCTATCCGTGTATAGCCGTGCTGATTAAGCGACAATAAACGTGGTGGTAGTAACACTGAGTTGTCTATCTTCGTGCTGTTCCGTCGGCGCACAACATGTACCATTAAGGTACCCACCGTAAAGGAACTATGCCAGCGTCATGTCGTGTTGGAAAATATGTGCCGTACAATATTTAAGTAAGAAGTTAATTATAGTAATTATGCTGATTATTTAGTTAGGCATTTTGATTGCTCGTAATGGCCGCCTCATCGAGTAATTTAGATCAAGGGTTGTAACTGTGCAACCAACTATAAGCAATTTTTGAAAATGTGTCGCAGCTGAAAAAGCAGCCGTGTATGAATTTGCGCTAAACTAAGTAATGCGTTTATGTATTTTACGTCCTGGGTTGCTATGCAGGATGCACCGAGTTTCTCGTTTGCACGAATTTTACCCGAGTTTGCTCGATGGCAGTCAGTGAGCGGAGATAGCAAGGAACGTGCAAAAACAGCAGGCAAAAAAGAAATGTCGACATAAAGCCGCGTATGACAACATGAGCGCACCCTGCACGGCACAGTGCTTCCGCGCTTCAAGCACAGAGGACTGCGCAACAAAACGCGCCAGCGCCGCGTATTGTTATCAACGTATTATCCCAATTTAGCAATACCGTCACTGTCCCGCTCTCTATCTGCACACTTGCCGTGAGCCGTTTGCCATGCCTTTCTCGGGCGCGTCAAGGGCGTGTCTCCTCTTTCGGGCATTATCTTTCTATCCTGCGTCGAATGCGAACAGGGCACATGCGGTGCATTCTTGCACCTACACTTTCCCTCAATCGAATACTTTGAAATTCAACAGATAAAATGCCGAACGTTTTATTTCTTATAGTATTGGTTTTTCGTTTTGAATGCTACAAACTTGTGACGGACATCGAGTGAATGATTAAATTTTGCACTTTTTTTTGTGGCGAGTGGCGACAGTGAGGCGAAAGCTTAAAAGCGGATACATTCTAGAGGGTCGCACGCACGAGGTAGTTCATACGGTGAGCCGTCGCCAGGGGCGCTGCAGTGCTATGTTCGATTAAGTCAGTCATGACAATGATCTGTCCATTCTCTGTCTATTAGGGGAATGGCAACGCAGCGCTGCGGCATGACTGTTCACCGCAGGTGCTTCACTGAGGCGGCTATTAAGGCCGCCGCTTTACCAACTGAAAAGACACTCTAGCCATAGAGACATGAGCAATGGATGTAGCCTGTCGCTTCAAAATGGCTGTGCGGCATTCTAGGGTCCGTAGTGACGAAGCAAAGTGAAAATGCGCCAGTTTATCTGCGTGCGCGAAGCCTCCGCGATGCATTGCGATGAAGAGCGTGCTGCCCAGCGACACAATACATTGCTTGTTATCGCTTGCCCAGTGAAGGTGCCTCTGTGCGCATGCACGCAGAATTTGAGTGTTTTTGTTCACTCCAATGTGCTTGCCGATTGCCTCTGCTGCTGATCTAACAGCGATCTCAGATGGATATCGCAACGACAGCGCAGCAGTCGCATTTTGGCGCGTAAGGGCTCTTGTGTGGAGTTAAGAAATAAGACTTCGAACGCAGGAAGGTGTTGCAACTGTTTAGTGTGCCGTACTTGTGATGAAGAAATGCCATCGCACTGGGTCTAGAAAAGCCAGCGTTTCTCGGCGCTGACCGTGTTCGCGACACTGCGGCTCTGATACATCACCGATGACAGATCAGCCATCTCAAACGACAGCTGCGATACGTTGTCGTTGGAAAACACTACGCACTGCTCAGCATCGTCGTCCACCACGGCGCATCAACGCCTTGCAAGCAGTTACAGTAGCGTGCCGATAATTATTTCCTATGCGCTACATCGCCACAATGCAAGCAATGAAACAGTGTTGTGGGCCCATGACAGCGCAAGAAGATATATGCATAAGCCAGCGCAAGTCGACGCTTTTTTTTATAGTGGTGCTCAGTACATCACCGATAACAGTGCGTTTTGCCTGTTTTATTTCGGCGGTCAAGATTGTTGATGCCTCTCAGTTCCGCACCACGTCCCGGTTGCCGAAAAATAAGTTGGGCGTGGCCCAAACGTGGTGGCCGCGCGCCAAGTTACATGCCTTGCGTGGAGCGTGACCTATGGTTGTGATTGACAGGCGAACTCGCGCGAAACTCGTACAACGCGAAACCCCCCTCGAGTTGAACTCGGGAACATGGCGGCGGCAGCAGCAGCCTGTGTCATCGCATCCAGCGGCCGCAAGCGTCAAAATGACCGTCTAGACCCGTTCACTTACATGACCGACGTAGAGTTTAAGCGTTATTTTTGCCTTTCCAAAACGTCAGTGCGCTAGCTGTGTGACGAGTTAGGCGAAGGCTCTCGTCTTCGCCTATGCTTTCCGAGCACAGACTGGTGTGACGAGGCTGCGGAGGAAAAATTTGTGCGATCACGTCGGCTCTCTCCGGCTTCAAGCGCTGTTCGTCAATCTCGCCCCAGCCCCAGGCCACGTTCGGCGGCGTCATCGGAGTACTGGGGCACCTGCGAGCACCTGGGGTTCAACCCGGACCAACCAACCTGCGAAGGTGAAGTGGTCTGATTATATAGGAAGACTCCGAATGGACGCCGGGCTGCCTTCTGGTGTAACAGGTGCCGAAAGAAGTTTTCGCAGTTACACGGTAATGCTGCACTGCACGGTCAGAGAGGTGAAGGAAGTTACTTCGCCAACACGGACCGGCTCGGCCGTCGGAATGACCACCTCTCCAGGCGGCAAATGATTTGGCTCACGTACTACGTGGGTAAAAGCTGTTAAAGGAGTTTACCGGCGACTTGTTTTCGTCTATTGGAGCACGCCGTCGGCGACTGGAGCAATACACCCGTGAGGTCGCGAGGGACGAGCTGCTGGCGCGACCTCCACTAGTGGCACCGGGAAGAAAGCGCAAATTGACGAGTGCCTTCTTCGCGGCGAGCAAAAGTACAATGGAGGCCGCCTAATGACGGGCGACAACGTTCCGCCGAGCCACCAAAATTACGGCGGTGTCAAAGATGGTGGCCCATGGGTCTTTGGGATCGGAAATTGTAATAACCGACGTGTAGACGCCGCAGCAGCCTTTGCAAGAACAACTTTATTGCACAAAACACAGGAGTATATGTAGGCGAGGTGGGTGGCTTATCGCCGACTTGCTTGTAGTGATACTATCGCGGAACATGCGCCGTAAGACTGGTTCGTTCAGTTCATGCCGTTATCACATCCCTTCCCCCTAGCAGTCGATGCCATAACGGAGCACAGGTCGTCGTGCACGAGTAGAGCGGCGGCACGCTTGCGCTGTATCCGGAACAGGCGATGTCGGCCCAGTAGCTGCTGGCCTTATAGCTGGCGTTGCTGGAAACATGAATTGAGGGTCAGTGATGTCTGGTGGAGTAGTTTCCCATGCTCTGCGCACGTGGTCCCGATGACGTCTGTGTATCGAACCGTCCGCAGTCTGCACTTCGTACATGACGTGGCCTAAACAACTTAGCACGTGCGCGTATAACCACTTTGGACCACGAGAGAAGTTCCGCACGTACACAGGATCACCCCGCTGGAATGTCGACCTTGGCTGTCTCGTACACCTTGCGTCGTTGGCGTAGGGCTGCATGCTTGACAGGGCAGAACGGAAGCTCCTTCCCAGCATGAGTTCTGCTGGCGTTTTCCCCGTTTCCGTGTGCGGCGTGGAGTGCTGCTTGAATAAAAAACGCGACACTTTACAGGTCACCGTACCTTGGCTCTGCTTTCGAAGCGCACACTTCAGCTCCCGAACCATGCGCTCGGCTCTTCCGTTGCTTGCGGGATGGTATGGAGCTGCATACATGTAGCGGACACCGTTACGCTTCAAGAAAGACTGCATTTCTTGGCTTGAAAACGCTGTCCCATTATCAGAAACGACCAACTCCGGTAATCCGTACGAAGCAAACATGCGACGGAGTTTATCGATCACCACTGACGAGTGAAGCGATGACATGATTTCAATCTCGGCCCAGTTTGATAACGAGTCCACGACAACAAGAAAGAAAACACCCTGAACTGGCCCTGCAAAATCTAAATGAACTCTACTCCATGGACGTTCGGGCTTCGTCCAGAAGTGGACAGGCGTCTTAGGTTCGCTTTGCCTGTTTGTTTGGCATGGTTTACAATGACGAACAAGATCTTCGATCTGGGCATCAATCTTCGGCCACCACACAAATGATCTTGCCAGAGCCTTCATGGCCGTAATGCCAGGATGGTTTGCATGGAGGATGCAGAGAACTTTTTTTCTTAGTTCGTCTGGCAGTATCACCATGTTACCCCACAAGAGGCAGTCGCGGTGAAGTGACAACTCTTTGCGCCTCACCTGATAGGCGGCATACTCTGGAGGCACACTTTGTTCAGGCCAACCGGACATGACCCAGTCCTTCACACGGGACAGACACGGATCGCGCTGAGTGGCTGATGCGACGTCTTTTGCACTCACAGGCGGGTACTCAACTGCTTCCAGCATAAGAACCTCGCCTGGCGGCTCGATCTCCGGCCGGTCTCCGGGTATTGGCAGCCTGCTAAGACAGTCAGCATTTCCATGATCTTCCGTCTTTCTATACTCCAGCTTGTATTCATAAGCAGATAACATCAAAGACCAGCGCAACATGCGCGGTGACAGTACGACAGGGATCTGCTTATCCCGTTGAAAAATGCCTAGCAGTGGCTTATGATCGGTAAAAATGCTAAACTGCCGCCCGCAGAGGTACTGGTGAAAGTGACGAACGCCATACACAATGGCGAGAGCTTCGCGGTCAATCTGGGCGTAGTTACGCTCCGTCTTTGTGAGTGTTCTTGAGGCGTAAGCAATCGGTTGCTCCAGCCCTTCAGCACTGCTGTGAGCTAATACAGCTCCTACGCCCACCGGGGATGCGTCGCAAGACAGAATTAACGGTGCATCTGAATTGAAGTGCACTAAAAGCAAATCTGACGTCAGCAGCTTCTTTAATCCTTCGAAAGCTCGCTGCTGCTCTGCACCCCACTTCCACTTACTGTCACTGTCCAGTAGGCGGTATAGCACTTCAGCGACTTCAGAACGGCCCCTCAGAAAGGAATTGTAAAAATTCACCATACCTAGAAAGGCTTGAAGCTCCTTTTTGTTCTGTGGTGTAGGTGCTTCATGAATGGCGTCGACCTTGCTTTTCGACGGATAGATGCCCCTTCCATCTATCCGGTGTCCCAAATACTCCAGGCTCTCTTTGAAAAACTGGCACTTGGCGCCTTGAACACGGAGTTGGGCCTTCGAAAGTCGGCCGAAAACTTCCATCAGAATCTTGTTATGTTCCTCGACAGTTTCGCTTGCCACCAGAATGTCGTCGAGGTAGGCCGCAACCTGTGGTAAACCTGCAAGCAATGTATCCATTGTTCTTTGAAATAATCCAGGTGCCACAGACACACCGAAAGGCAAACGTCGCACTCTGTACAGGCCCTTTACTGTGTTGATCGTGAGAACGTCTGCTGAAGAATCATCCACGGGAAGTTGCTGGTACGCCTGCGTCAAGTCAATTTTTGAAAAAATACGGCCTCTTCCTAGCCTTGCGAAAAGTTCTTTGCTAGTAGGTAAGGGGTAGACGTTGTTCCTTACCGCTTGGTTGACTGTGCTTCGGTAGTCACCGCAGATTCTCAGCGAACCGTTCTTTTTTCGCACAATTACGACAGGAGTGGCCCATTCCGCATACTGGATTGGTTGCAAAACACCTTGACGCTCTAATTTATCCAGCTCGTTGATAACGTCATCCTTGAGAGCGAAAGGAATGCTGCGACATTTAAGAAACTTTGGTTGGGCGTCGTGTTTCAGCTCGATGTGTACTGGCGGTATAGCTGCACCGGGAAAGGTTTCGCCGAAAACATCCGGGAATTTTTCGGTAACAGCTTCTGCACTCTGCCTGATGGTGTGAAGTCCAGTAATGCTGATGTTCAAATCCTTGAACCAGTCACGCCCAAGCAGTGTGCTACCTTCGTTCCTTACAACGAGAAGCGGCAGTTTGAAGTCCTGCTCCTTAAACTTCACTGGAACGATAGCTTTTCCAATGACGTGTAGTCCTTCCTTGGTCCAAGTTAGGAGCTGGGTGTCTGCTTCTTCAAGCTGAACGCTTGTTGCGACCTTTAGTTGCGTGAACAATTTTTCGCTGATAATTGATCTGGCTGCTCCGGAATCAACTTCCATCGGTACCGTTTCTCCGCCAATGCTTACTGCAACCATAAACTTGGGACAACCGGTGGTTACTTGGCTAATACTTAGCAAGTCATCATATTCGGTTTGCGCTGAACTTGCGATACCTTCCAGCTGGTGGTTTAGTTGCCCACCTTTTTTCTTCCGACACGCCTTGGCTATGTGGCCTTTGCCGGAACAGTTTAAGCATACTGCGTTTTTAAACCTGCAGCGATAACCAGCGTGGTTGCCTAAGCACCGGAAACACCGTCGTTCCGCCTGTGCGCCTGAAGCCTTTTCATCTTGCCCCTTTTTCAGACGTTGCGTGTCCACTTTGGCTGTGATATCTGGGATTTCGTGACGTTGACTGCCGATAGCTCTTTGATGTTTTGCAGCAGACTCGGCTGTGACTGCCAGGTCGTAGGCTGTCGCAAAGGTCAGGTTCTTCTCGGCCAACAGGCGCTGCTGCACTGTGCTGTCGGAAATTCCGAAAACTAATCGGTCCCTGAGCATTATGTCAAGCGGGAGCTGCTTGTCGCTGAATCCGCAGTTCTCAGATAGCTTGCGTAAGGCTGTAACATAGTCAGCGACGCTCTCACCGTCGTGCTGATCTCGTTTGGAGAACACATACCTCGAGTACAGCTCGGAGGGCTTCGGGTTGATGTGATTCTTCACAGCTTCTACAATGGACTGATAGTCCGCGTTCGGCGGCCTAAGCGGCTTTACGAGGGTAGCTATCAGGGAGTAGGTCTCCTCCCCACAGCAACTCAGCAATGCTGCCCTCTTTTCGGTGTCTTCGGTGAGCTTGTTGGCTGCGCAGCATAACTCAATACGCTCAACGTAATCTTCCCATGAAGAGTTGCTGTTAAGGTGAAACTCACCGATGCGAATGCCGATGGCCATCTTGCCGGAACCGCCCCTGCCGCGTGGGCACTACCGTGCCTCGTCGCCACTGTAATAACCGACGTGTAGACGCCGCAGCAGCCTTTGCAAGAACAACTTTATTGCACAAAACACAGGAGTATATGTAGGCGAGGTGGGTGGCTTATCGCCGACTTGCTTGTAGTGATACTATCGCGGAACATGCGCCGTAAGACTGGTTCGTTCAGTTCATGCCGTTATCACACGTAGAAACGCGCTAAATGAGCCCACGCAAGGAAAGAACGTAAAAAAAAAAGAAAATGGGTACGCGGGAAATAGCACCATGCTTGCAAGAATAAGAGTAACCAAAAAAGTAAATTACTCGCGCAGTCAAGTGAAAATACTTACGTGCGTGCAGTGACCGCTTCGCTCACCATTACGCTCTTTTCGCTCACGGTCAATAGTGGTTTACAGCTATATGCATATGTAATTTATTCGAACATTTTTTAGCCACGACAATATTTTATTATGACAGAGCAGAGTGAGAAGGTGTACGGGAAGCAAGAGAAAGACCAAAGACGGCCCTAACGCCGCAATATTGTTGGCTTATTTCGCTTCAAAGATTGCGTGCACGAACAATTCTTGCTGTACGCTATCTCTTCAATACGAACTTCGCGCATGATATACCTTAAGGTTCACCGTGAGCAAAGCTTTTTTTCAAATTCAAGACATTCGAAAGAAAGCCATTCGATCCAGCCAATATAGCTAAACAAATATATTTTTTTCTACATTGAAATGAATAGATAGCTACTACTGGCATAGCCATTTACTAATTTGTTATGTAAAAGTTATTACTGCATAGCCTTGTTTTAATAATCCGTGAAGTCCTCCCTGAATTTACCAACATTGTAACTTCTCATTATACCATAGTTATTGCGTAACGTGTGATTTTTTACGTAAACTAACAAGCATTGATGGCGCATGACGATGTCAGTGCTTGCATTATAATGAGTGGAAAATCGTTTTGAAAGTTACTGTCTTTGATGCACTACAAATACGCTCTTGATTCTACATATACCTAGAATAGTTACCTTCAATAACAGCACAAAATAAAAAGTTTATGTTCTGGGATTTGTTGCCTCTTTCATTATGTCACAAAAGAGCGCGTAATCCAAACGCGCGCCGCGTGTAACGCAAGCCAGCGAAAGAACACGCCGGCCCCGCGGCAACTTCAACAGAGGAGGAGAGCGCATACGCCTCAAACAACAACGCTAACAACGGCGCCGAAACGTCTAGAAGAACCTCGACGAAGCGACGTTAACCAGAGAGAGAGAGAGCACCCGCGCGCGCCGAGACACCTTCTCACCCGGCGAGTCCAAAGTGATAACTACAG
Organism: Dermacentor silvarum; assembly: GCF_013339745.2. Lineage (NCBI taxonomy): Eukaryota > Metazoa > Arthropoda > Arachnida > Ixodida > Ixodidae > Dermacentor > Dermacentor silvarum. The sequence continues at coordinate 58,764,939 of NC_051156.1, forward strand.
CGTGAGCGTGCGCCAAGGGGATAGTCATCACCCCCCCCCCATTTTTTTTTTTTTCAACGCTTCACAGCGGCGGTTGAAGGTACGAGAAAACGCTGGAAGCTTCCTAGGCTTTGGCCATGCTACGAGATCACGACTCCGATAGGAAGGTTCGAGAACGCCTGTGGAAGCTATATAACCGTCGTGCGGGAATTCAGAGGAGCTCGAGAGTGCAGTCCGCACCGGTGAAGTGATGTAACGTGAAGACCGAGCGTCCTGCGGAAGAAGGGGATTCCCCGGCAAGCTAGTCAACGGTTCATCGAGCGTCTGCATTTCCGGAAGTTCTTTCTTCGAGATTTGCCCCGAGTTACGCCGAGGTCGTCCGACTTCAAGACCAACACTGTTGAATACGATTGGACACTTAGTGTTCCTTTTTATTTGTGCTTTACGTGTTGGACTCTTAGTGATTGTCGTTAATTATTTTCTTGTGTTTGTTAATACCCATCTGAATTGTATTGTGTTGTGCCTAGCCTAAGTGTGCAAGTGTGTGTGTGAAGAATATATTTTGTTGTGTTTTGACAACTCTGGGCTCTGACTCGGTCTTTGGACAGCAACCGGCGTTCGCTGGCGCACCAGAGGGCCCACTCTTAATTGTCCTTGCTTTCGTGGGATTATTTTCGGAAGCTGATAAGTCGGCTTTGGAATTTGGTCCGGCGTCTGCGCCTCGTTCACGGGGTCTGTGACACATTACGTAACTACAAGTACGTAGTTATTGATCAGTAAGTATATTTGCTGTGTACGAACCAGCGAGAATACGCAATAAATATTCCTAAAGTTACTTTCATGTTAAAATTCGCTTAGTGTTTGCGCTCTTGCAACACAAGAAGGCCTAAAGACGAGTTGCACATACGTAATCCATCATGTTAGTTTTCGGACGCTTGCTCGTAATTATGAAATGAGGCATACGTATACAATGTTGCACTGTTAGCGTTTCATTTATATTGGTGTGTTTTGTTTTTTGCCGCGTATATTTCTCGCGTACCATTTACCTACACGCCGTGGTAGCTTAGTAGCGGCTTCGGTAGGTTGGACTGCTAAGCTCGAGGACGCGGGTTCGATACCCGGCCACGGCGGCTTACATTTTGATGGAGGCGAAATGCATAAAACACCCGTGTACATAGATTTACGTGCACGTTAAAGAATCTTAGGTGGTTGAAATTACCGAAGCCCTCCACCACGGCGTCTCTCATAGCCATATTGTGATTTTCGGGTGTAAAACCCCAGAAATTATCGTTACTATGTTATTACCATTACCCATTGTTTATCCACACTCCAAGATATTTGTCCTATCCACCACCTCCACCATATCTATATCTATCCACCACCTCCAGCGTAACCTCCTGTATCCTATGCTCGCTGCCCTGATTATCATTAAAAGTCATCACTGCCGATTTTTCTTTACTAAGCAGCTCAAACCTAAGCTATCTCCCTCTTTACCACAGATGTCCAATAATCTCTGCAAGTCTTCCTTGCTGTCAGCCATAAGTACAATGTCATCCGCATACATCAGTCCTGGTAATGACTGTTAATCCATTCTCCTTGCTTGAAATAGGAAAGGTTGAAGCCAAGTCCGCTCCTCTCTAATTTTTTCTCTAATCCTTGTAAATACACCATGAACAACAGAGGTGACAGAGGGCACCACTGCCTAAGCCCCTGCTGTATCTCCATAGGCCCAGATACCTTGTTTTCCCCATTTTATAAGCACCTTGTTACTTTATAGATATCTTTTAAAAGATTTCTTACTCCATCTTCCACATCTAGAGTGCCCAGTATGTCCCACAATCCTTTTGGATTACACTGTCATAGGCTCCCTTGATATCCAGAAATGCAAGCCATAGGGGCCTGTGTTCCTTTTCTGCTATTTCAATACACTGTGTCAATGAGAACAGATTATCTTCTAACCTTCTTTGTTTCCGGAACCCATTTTGTAGTTCCCCCAGCACCTCCTCGCTCTCCCACCCATGCCTGCAATCTGTCCTTTATAATCTGCATCACCACCCTGTAAACCACCGACGTCACTGTTATGGGACGGTAGTTGTTTATGTCGGCTTTGTGCCCCTTTCCCTTATATATCATGCGCATCCTGCTCAGTCTCCAACCCGTCGGGGGGCTTTACCGTCTTATCATTTTGCTCACTGCCTCTCTTAATGCTTTCTTAGATTTTTGGCCCAATGTCTTTATCAACATAATTGGGATGCCATCAGGAACCTGCCGACGTGCTACTAGGAACCCTCTTCTCTGCCCTTTCCCACTCGCTTTGTGCCAGTGGAGCCACTGCACTGACTAGTCTATCCTCACCTGATTGAGCACATGCTATGTTTCGTTCTTTCGTCACGGAAATACGTCACGGAAATACGTCATAGAACATAATACCAAAGAAAGAAAACCAGAAGAAAGAAGTTCCACAAACATGCAAAATTTGGAAATCGAACCCACGACCTCTCGGTCCGCGACGGTAGATCGCCGAGCGTTTAACCCATTGCGCCACAAACGCATTTGCAGAGAGCTACACAGACGCGCCTTATATATCTAACACTCCTCCGTGTACCCGCGCTCTTGCTCGGGGCGGTGCCGCCGCCTACGAGCAGAAAAGAGAAGTACTGCATTATGACACTAACGCGCACCGACAGTGAACGCTTCGGTGGTCTCAGCACTACGACGCCTCGATGCCAGCATTCGAAGGGGACGCTGGCATCAAGAAGCACTACCAACGCCACCTAGGTGGCGTTCACCGTACTCAGCACAGCGGAGCGTGGCCTCCGCAATTAGCTCTGAAATGTTTCTGAAGTTGATCGCGGAGGCTGCAATTACGACGCGCTGTACGCGCTGATTTGACTCGGTGACGATTCAGTTACGTGCTTTGTCTTGCGCGTTGTATTAGTGTGTCAGTTACGTGCTTCGTCTTTCGCGTTTTGCTAGCGTGTGCAGCGTAGTGCAGCTTCCATATGCACGACGGTTGCTCATGGTCATCGACGTTGGTAGTCGTGATGGAGGAGACGTGCCACCAGGCGTCAGCGTGGGTGCATCAACGCCTAAGGGCGCTTTAGCCACAAAACACCAATAGACATTATATATCAATGTGCAATAAACATTACACTACTTCTGTGAAGACACGTTTCACTTTCGTGTTCTTACCGATTCCTATATAAGAGGGATCAACCACATTTTTTTTTGTTTACTTCTGACAACCATTGGCTCCCCTTTCTTCTGATCTTCTCATTGATCAAATGGGATGCTTCCCTTCTACAGTTTAAAAAGTTATTCCATTTTCTGCCTACATCAGCTTCTGGTTCACCCCTCTGAATTGCATATCTGTGTTCCCTGGATGCTTCCTGGCGTTTCTCTATGGCCTTCTTAACCTCCTCATCCCACCAGCTCTTGGGTTTACGTCTTCTGTTCCCTTTTGTCCTGACTCGTACCTTAGTAAGCTCTAGCTCAAATAGCCCTGTTAAATTTGCATATGTCCATTCTGTTTTGTATCCTCTGAAATTACTTCCTTAATTTGCTCTGTTGCTATTTCAAGCTGATTTTTCGAGTAAAGTATCCCACCTGGTTGTTCATCTTGCCTCCTACTTTCATTTCCCTTCTAAAACTCACCTTAATACGTTTGTGATCACTACCTAGACTTCTGGAGCCATATTCATCTATGCTCATTACATTTAGCCTATCGTGCATCCTATGTGACATTAGTGCATAATCTATCGTCGACTGCAGGCTCCCTACCTCCAATGTTATGTGCCCTTCACACTTCTCAGTACTGTTGCATACAACTAAGTCATGCATTTCACACATATCCAGCATCATGTTGCCTGTTGAGTCTGTGTACCCGTCCATGTCTTCTATGTGTGCGTTCATATCTCCTAGTATAATAATCTCGCACCCTTCTCGATCCTAGCTCATTAATGTCACTTGATATGCATTCCAGCATTTTTTGTTTTCCTCTTTGGCATTTGCTCCTGTCCACAGGTATACAAAGCCAAGGAGTGTCTGCTCTCCTGCAACTTTCCCTTTTAGCCATAAATGCTCCTTGCATTCCTGTTTGACCCTTTGCCAATTCATACTTTTATGAATGAATGCACCAATTCCACCCCCTTTTCTGCTGCCCTCTGTTCTATTGCAATATCCCATGCATAGTCAGGATTACAGGGAGGTTGCTCCATGTCCCTAAGATGTGTCTCCACAAACCCGTATACCATCAGCTTTTCCTGCCTTAGTTGCTCGTCTAACTCCTCCCACTTCAGCCTATTCCTGCCACCTTGCATGTTAATGTACCCTATGTCAGAATGACCTTGCCCCTGGTGCTTACGTCTATTTCTTCTCCTACCGATTCTACGTTTCTTGAATCTTGGGGCCTCTCTGGGTCCGTCTTCGTCTACACTGGTGGTCTTAGGGCTCTGGGTCCCCCCAAAAAGCCGTAGCTTGGCGCCCTATCCTACTACCTACCCTCCCGCCCGTGGCACCACTGTATAGTGAATGCCATCCTGTGCAAAAGGGTGGGAGCCAGACTCGTACACTTCCCGGTTTACCTCCATCATGCCGTACCCAAGTGGTCGGCTCAGACCCCTAATGACCCGGTTAGCCTCAAGCACACTCCGTTCCATCCCTCTAGCCTGGCCCCGGACCTGTGGGATTGTGCATATGGTCACATGCACATTCGCAGAGGTTTCTCTGAGTTTACGCAACCCAACCTCTAATTGTCTGTTTAGGTTCTGGCTCCTTCCCTTCAGCACATCGTTGAGACCAGCATAGATAACGACCAGGTGTTCATGCTCCAGGTTGTCCGATACCACCTTCTGAGCTTTTGCCATTGCGTCAACCATGCACTTCCCTGACTGGGCCTCCACCCTCACCCGCCCGTCTGCCTTCACTGTTGTAAGGACGCCCTCCTTAACCCTAGCTACGTTGGAGTCCCCCACCACTAGGACCCTTCGCTCTACACGTTTGCCTCCCGCCTGCGATTGTCGTCCTCCAGTTCGCGCTAGCTGGTTCTCCACCCGCCTGCGCCACTGACAAGTGACGATGTGCTCCCTGCCGTTCGTCCCTTCCCACCCGAAGCCTGCCGCACTACCTCGCTGTAGAGTTGTGGAACCGCCGTGTTGCCGCCTGCTCTCGCCTGCTGTTCAACGGCCCCTAGGCGTCCCTCCCTGCTCTCATGGCATGCCTCTGCCTGAGTCTCCGCGCTGTCCCCGCCGCCCGCCTGAGCTGACCCGGGATTACGCGCCTGCCTGTGCCATTAGCGCCTCCACCCGCTCTTCCAGCACGGCCCGCTTTTCCCGTTCTTCTTGTAGCTCGCCAGCTATTCGATTTACCAGGACGGCCCTCGGCCCCCTCCCTGTGAAGCAACTCGCCGATCCGAGTTTCGAGCTCAATTCGCCGCTCTCGCTCCACCTTCAGCTCCCCTTTGAGCTCTTCCGCCGCACAGCCCCCTTAAATCCTTCACACGACCTGCACGCGAAGCTAGCCTCCTCAGCGTCGGCTTAACTGGCGAAGTGCGTCTCGTCCAAATAACACCAACGTTTGCACTCCTCGCACTGCACCAGCTCGTCATCACCCCTGTCAGCGCCTCCTCTACTCTTAGTACAGTCTTAGTACAGTCTTAGTACAGGAGGCGTTGCCCCTGTCCTTCTTAGCTTGCCGCACCATTGTCCACCCGACCACCTAACGAGAAAGCCCACCAAAATACCTGAACAAAGCCCCACGGTAAGCCGTACGGTAAACTCGCTATCCGGCTACCTCCGCTAGCTTCCCTAACGCGGTTTAAAACTGCCGCTTTACACTGCTTTCACCATGCAGCACGTGCGCCACAACCCGCTTCCAAAAAAAAAATATATATTGAACTACCTACTAACGTCCTACCAAACTAACCAAGATACTAAAAAAGCATGAAAAACATATATATATAGATAGCTCGTGTACCCTAACACTTCTATCAACCAAATAAAAATAAAAAAAAATTGAACTTATTCATTGGTATGCTGCTCCTGCTGCGCTGAGCTCCACTCAGCGCAGCAGGAGCAGCATACCAATGAATAAGTTCAATTTTTGCGCTGAGCTCCACGGGTCCGGTACAGCAGCGCCGCGGCGCGGGAGTTCACACAAAAACGTCCTCGCTCCTCCCACGCATTCGCGCGGCGCTTTGGACACTCTCCCATATTCTAGGTCACTCTAGCCACGCCTGCGCTTCCCGCGCGCTGATTGGCTGCGGCACGCGAAACCGCCCTATCAGCTGACCCTCACGTCAAGGAGACGTCGTGAAACTTGTTTTGGCTATTTTTTACTTTTTTTCCCGGCCGCCATTCGCGGGCCACGTGTTGATGCGCTGCCGCAGTGCACGTGCGTTTTGCAAGTTAGGTGAACTTCGTTTGCCGGAAGAATCCCTAGCTGGCGGCTGCTGTTAACCAGTGCAGTGAGCTTTCATGCATGGTGTTCTTTCCCTGGGCACACAGTAATTAAGTACAATGCGCATATATTTAGTGCAAGATAAATTTCGTGTTCATTACAATCTTACTGGCGTGCCCTTGGGAGCTGCCATTTAATTATCTCATAAAATTATGTTCACCAATACGGAAAAAAAACTTTCAGGCAGTAGCGCACCCAGGATCTCTGCCAGGGGGGGGGGGGGTGTTGACAGTTTGCCAATACCATCTAAACAGCACTAATTTCGATTTCTTCACGGGAAATTGTCAATAAAATGCGCTTTTTGCGAGTGTGCAGACGATTGCGCGTCTTACATCTTAGTTGCAGTACTCAAATGCGTAAGGAAAGAAAAGGGGTTAAACAAAGGGGGGGTTAAGTCGGCCTCAGGGGGGGGGGGGGGGGGTTCCAACCGTCGGTGCGCCACTGCTTTCAGGTCACAATAATACTACTCCGAGGCTAATGTCCAAGAGCATTTTCTTTCTTTTTTTGCGAATCGCATACCAGTCGCGAACGCTTAATATTTTCATTCCATATTTTCATTCATTAATTAGTACTCGCATCCCTAGAAACTCGACAGTTCCGTACAATTACGTGTCGGAAATTGTGGAGCACCAGCGGCGATCGAATGGCTTGAAGAAAAAGAAATTGCGCATAAGAAATGTCAAACCAAATCATTTTAAGTTCATATGCATGATTTGAAGAATGTGGCCTGATTTTTCAAACGCGTGCTGTAGGCGCCCACTCTTCAGTTCGTGACGTTCCGAATGCCCAAAAATTTACCCGGAATCCCGGCCCTGCGAAAGTGGATGTCCAGCGAAGCTGTTGAAAACCAACACCACAACTGTTGAGGGGGATGTGCAATGCTTTATTGCTTTGGAGAAATGGTAATTTTGGCAGCACGCCGCCGCTGGTCGTGTTGCCGTTTCTTTTTCCCTTTGCTGCTCCTATAACTCGTATTCACGCTGCTCATCGGGAGTCCTAACTATGCGTTACGTACCCATATAGCAGTGCTACAACAATGAAACCAGTTGGTAGGTTGGTTATTTTTATATACGAAAGGTTAGGAGACGTCAATCCCCACGTCGCAAGCTGCCGTCGCCGCGGCAGCTTGCGCAACAGTAATCTTCACCGGGAAACGTGTGCGGGGACCGCTAGGTGCTTCGCATTGTTATCAGGAGCGCCTTATCGTGAAATATGTGGTTCGGATGCTTGTTTTGTGCTCGTTCTTTATTGAAACGAATGCTGTTCTGTATGTTGTATGCGTGATTCCAAAGAATGTATGCTCTTTTCGCTTCACTTTGCTGTGTGCTCGAAGCGTCAGCCTAATTACGGGGGTACGAGCCACTGCTCCTGCCCTGCCGCCGGGATCGGCCCACATTCTTGCTCACGGACGTGGACACAAAAAATGCCGACCACCGAAAGGCTAACAGCTTGGCTGTACAAAAAAAAAAAATCACTTAGCCGTTGCCAAAAGTTATATAGGCATCCGCTGTGCAGTAAGCAACCAGCAACACGAAAGAAAATCGCGTAACTGACAGGCTTTGTTCGTGGCTTGTCACAGAATACGAGCTACGCGCACAGAATTTCGTCCCTTAATTCTGGTAAAACGTACATGTTGTATGCTGTTGGTTTATTATGAAGCGACGCGTGAGCGAAGTTCAAGTGCGTGCATTGTTTCCTTTATTAATTGACTCTTCACGCAAGCCCAGAATGAGTCTCACGTAGTGGCATTGGCTCAAGTGCTTTCGGTGCACGGCCTCGATAAAGGTGAATTTACTGTGAAAAATGACCATGTATATTCTTGCTTATTTTTATTAAGGTTTTTAAAGCCATGCATATGAAATGAACGCATGAATTGTCAGCACTGCCTAAATTTTCCGCATACCATAGGCGGAAAGTTTTAATTTTTCCGGGGGGGGGGGGGGGGGGGCGACCAGCTTTCCGAAGCCTATCCATATTATATATATATATATATATATATATATATATACCCTTTGCTAACAATTCTCTATTTCTCGCTTTATGGCGAAAGCAATTATTTCGACACTCCAGGCAAATTTTCGCTGTTGTTGCCGTGATGTTCCGTATTAAATCCAAAAGCCATATAAATGAGCGACCCATACAATGTGGGTGCGGGAAAAAGCTCGTAACAGTGAGCCGAAAAGGATGGCGGCTTGATGGGCATCATTTCTCACGCGCTCAATATTCGGCCGGGTTAGTTGTAGGTCACGTAATCAAACGCGAATGGGAAGGAGAGCACGCGTCTTCTCCTCCAACCCTGCCGTAGCTGTGACTGACTGTGCGCGGCTGACGCTTATGCGGTCCGCGAGTCATATCTAATTGTTGGTAATAATTGGTGGGTGCAATGTTGAACGGCGAGCAGGGATGACTGCTAGCTTCATGCGCGCTGTCTTGCTTGCCGGGTTGTCTTTCTGCGCCCCTGTTGTTGCAGAATTAAGAGACAGAGGTCATTGCAGATCACTGATACAGGCCGTCTGTACTGAACATAAAAATAGCAGATAATAATGATGAATCTAATTATCGGAGTTGCGGTGAATCGCGCGGCTGTACGAACCGTTCGCCTCCGCTGCCGGCGTTCTTTAAATGTTTGCGTTGTGAAAGCGAGTGCTCGAGGTCATCCAGTGAGGTATTTACAGGTTTACATGGTCAGTGCATTACACTATGCTTACTATTTTAATTTTAGGTGAATGTTTACTACAATTTATATGGCCACTATAACTAACGTATGCACTTGTGTAAGGGCCGCACTTTTCTGTCGCGATTTTGACTGGCCTTTCATGGGATCGGGCCATTTGACCTCATTTTTCCAACTACGTGTATGAAATCCGCCGTGAACCTCCGCGATCGCCTCCTCTCGACATTCAGTAGCGACGCGCGAAAGTACGCTGCGCGCGACAATTCGCTGTTAAACCCGGTCAGAATCAGCGCACGGAACGCGATTGCTTCTCGGTTGGATTTTTTTTTTTAATACGTATTGGCTGTCAAGTTGGGGGTGCGGCCCTTACACGGGTGCGATTCTTACACGGATTTACACGGCAAGAATCTTCCTTCATGTAATTGTCTTCTACTTCGATCGCTATCACGAATACTGCTTCGCCTTCCCGGCTAAACTCCACTCTTTCTTTCTTGTACTTTATTTTAGTCCGAGTACAAGCGCTGCTGCGCATGACTTCTAGACTTCTATTTATTCTAATTTCGAGTGAATCCGGCTTGACATCATTTCGGTTAATGTGTGACTTCTATATACAAGGTGTTTCAGCGAACATTTTCAAAAATTTTTGAAGGATGCCCGTGGCAGATAACACAATTCTAGTTCATGAGCTCGTCTACTCGAAGAGGCAGACATTACTTGCACAAAAAAATGAAATACATAATCGACTAATGAACAAAATTAACCAATTATGTTTTAGCTAATTACCCATGTTGCAATTTACAAATTCTAACCGTCGATTATAACTAATTTTCAGGCTGACACCAGTGTCGAGGTATTAATTCTCTAACTTTGCGGAGAAATGCATTGACGTGCCAGTCACTTTCTTAACAAAACGTCGTTTTATGCATCGAAGCACAAAAGTATGAATAGATATATAATTTATGTGGTTTTACGTGCCAAAACCACGATCCGATTATGAGATACGCCATTGTGAAAGACTGGACTGGAAAAAACTTTATTTAGGTCCTGCAGGACGCGCTTAGCGCGTAGCGAGCGTCTCCCACGTAGGGACCGACAGGGAATGACTCTCGAATAATGTAGACCACCTGAGGTTCTTTAACGTGCACCTAAATCTAAGTATACGGGTGTTCTATCCCGCGACCTCATGCTTAGCAGTCCAACACTACAGCCACTAAGCAACCACGGCGGCTAAGCACAAAAGTAACTGGAACGCCAATGCATTTCTCCGCAATGTTCGGGAATTAATATCTCGAAACTGGTGCATCCTCAGAATTAGTCCCTAGTGCATCCGCCCTGCGAACTTCATCGCTAGAATTTATAAATTGCCACACGGGCTATAAGTTAATATCTTAAAAACATCATTGGTGAATTTTTGTTAATTAGTCGATTATGTATTGCAATTTTTTGTACAAGTAACGTCCGCCTCTTCAAGTAGACCAGCTCATGAACTAGAATTGTGCTATCTGCCACAGGCAACCTTTAAAATTTTTTGAGAGTGTTTGCTGAAACACACCGTATTTATGGCATCTGCATGCAAGCGGTGCTGTTTCCATTCCTAATGCGTAAATGTTCTAAATAATTAGAAGAGTTTTTTTTTTAGTTTTTTTTTTTTTGTCGCCAGTCGTTAGCATTGCCTACTGAAAAGAGAATCAATATTGAGACACATCACTCACGTGCTTTTCACATGCCGTTGAGAGAAGACTCTGCCGAAGGGGTCATTGAAGTCTGCAGGTTTTTTTCAGGATCAAGAAAGCACGCAAAGTAATTTGAAGTGAGGTGAACATATATAAACATATTCATTCACTAGGCATAGGCCATCCATTTAGTTGGCTACCTCCTTCTCTTTAAAAAATATAATAAACTTTGTTCTGTGTATATATTTAAATATATTGTGTCTATGCATGGTGTTCTCAGCGGAAATAAAAACAAATGTTGAAGCAAGGATACACGGATGAGGTAGCGGCCGCTGGATTTGGCGCAAAGTATAAATTAAAAGCCGTGCACGGCCGCGGCAACAATGAAACAATGATGCCGTAAGCTTTTAGCCCCAAGAAAAGTGAAAAGGTAGAGGCAACGCAAAAAAATCCTAACATTATGTGGGTAACAGAACTCCGCTAATGACACTTTAGGGGCCCGGGAAAACTCTGGAGGGGGCTCGAGCTCCGGAGCCCCCCCCCCCCCCCCCCCCCCCCCCCCCCCCCCCCGTAGTCGGCGCCTCTTCAGGCAGAGCATTTCGCAGGCAAGTTATGACGTGCCCACTCGGGCAGAACGGTTGCAGGACGAGGCGCCGAGGCACGCCGACCATGGTGGGGCCGCAGATGCGAGTTGTCGTTTGGAAGACGCCGATGGGAAATAGGAACGAAATCGAGCTGGCGGGCAAGGCCGTAAATACGACGCCATGCAGATAGGTGAAGATGCTTATCACAATAGGGCTGGCGGCGGCAGCTGTGAATGCCGACATGTGACGACCCGAAAGATTTGTTGTTACTGAAACAGGAAACTGAGTGGCGAAGCGGCATTTTCATGCAACCACAATGGGCGAGTACTGTGGGGAAGTTGCCGTTGCGGGCGCCTACTTCACTCGACCGCGTGTGCCTCGCGCCTTTTATTGCGACAGCAATGATATGAACACTCCAGGCGCGTTTTTATCGTCGCCGTGACGTTCCTTATAAAGTCCAAGGGCAATATCACCGTCACCGCGCACCGTATGCTGTGTGTGCGAGTGAAAGCGTGCGAGGGTGAGCCGGCAATCGCGGCTATTTATCTTGGAAGCGATCTGCTTTGGTGGCACATGCTATGGGTGGGCCGACGGCTAAGTAGCTTTACGTGCGCTATGTTCTCGCCGCTCAGTTAGCGTTGAAGCGATCGACAGCACTAAAGGCCACTTCGATCGCTGCTGCCGGCACGCTTCCTCAAGCCAGCATTTTGACAACGAGTGTCCGCGCTCATCGAGTGAGATGCGTTCATGTTTGCTTGTGCGCGCGTGACACCATGCTTGTTAATTTAGTTAACGCTGATTCGCACTAGGCCGACACGACACCGATTTTGGTCTGCCCAATGTTGGCGACAGTGTTTTCCGTCCTGTAAGCTGCTGTCGCCAACAGTCGGCAGACGAAATCGGTGTCCTGTTGGCCTAGTGTGAATCAGCCTTTAGTAAGCAAATGTTTACAAGTTTATAATACGGCCGATAAACTACTATCCTTACTTCGTATGTCTGTCTACTGATTTGCAATCACAATCGATGCATCGCCTTCGGGCAAAACTGCGACTTTTTTTCGTATCACACAATCGCAGTTTGTCGATATACTGAACGTTAGTGCCGAACGATGGTGTGTTCCGGGAACGTATTAACCGTAAAAAAAGAAGTGTAACTGTAATATTGAGTCATTTTTTGCGTTCGCGAACGTTGGCGCCGGGAAATCGTACTAAGCGGGATTATGCCAACGAGGTGCTACTGCGCATGTAGATCTTGGACGCCTATTATGTAATAAATAAGTCATGTGTTTTGACGTAGACGTAAGAAACTTAATTTTACTTCGAACTACATGGCGCATACCTAAAATCTTTCTTTCATATGTGACGCACTACTTTTTGCTTGCGGTGCGAACAGTGAGAGAAGTCTCGCTAACCTTCGTAGCGTTGCCTGCTATGTATGAAACTGAATGGGAAGATTTTCAAGCAAGAACGGAAGCGTGCACAATGAATGATTACAGTTCCTACCAGACTCTCCGCCGTATTCAGAAATGCAACTTAGCTTGAAGCCCATGCTTGACTTGATTTAAAGGCACGCCTGGCGTGAACATGCCATGGACACTCATTGCGTTTGCTTCGGCACGTTCACAATAGGCGTCACTTAACTCAAGTCAAGCACGGACTTGAAGCGAAGTTCCATTTCTAAATACGGGGGTCTTACGCGTGCCTTTTTTGTCAAGAAAATTTGTCCGAGTATTGCCTGTGAGGAAGCCGCGCTTACAACAGCCTATTGTTGGAGCCGTTGTCATCACAAGATGGTGACAGAACAATTACAAAAGGGAATTCAAAAGATAAACAATTTTACATGTTAAGCAAGCGGACACAGTTGCGTCAGACATTTTCGGCGTTCCCGAGTATATTGTTTGCGTCGTAGAACGAACTAGTGAAGTGATTTGTCTAGGCGTGGGCCACCCAATTAGGCCATTACCCTCTTTGTGATTGTTGAAGGGTCGTTAGATAAATGCAGAATGTCAAACACACAACGGGCCATACATGTGGTCCATATAGACCTCGACAGAGTTCTGTGTGAGAGTGCACATGACGATGGACGCTAATTGTAAACAAGTTTCCATGTTCTGAAAGTAAACCTTGCTGGTTTTGTCCTTTTCCGATTGCCAGAATCGGAGGCATGCCACATTTTTCATGTTCAAAATCGGGTCTGCGTTAGCCTTCTAGTTTGTTTAGGAGCTCTAATGTCACATTTACATTGTTAACCCACAAAAACTGGGAGCGTGTTGAATTCGGGGGTGTATTATAATCCCACAAATGCTGCCGAATGAAGCAGCAGAGCGTTTGAGCATTTTTTTCTGCTTATTTAATTCGACCCACCGCATAACTCAATTGAATCAGTCGCATTAATGGAAGTCAACTGTACTTAGTTTATAGCTATTAATTGGTTGATATCTTCATCACATGAATATATATTGTGTTGTCTGGCCGCCCACAGTTATTCTGTACCCGGTACAGAATACAATTACAAATATTAATACCTGCAGGCAGGTAATTAATGCAAGTAAGAAAACATCCGATGACACCTAAGTTCTTCTTATGAGTTGTGAATGCGAAAGCATTAATGTCCAATTGAACGCCGCTGAGCGGTTCTTCCAGCGAGCGCCTTGGCACGAAACAAGCGCTGTGAGGTTTCTGAAATGGTATGGAATGAATGGCGTTGCGACGTTTCTGGAATAAAGCGCCTTCTTTATAAAGAGGGTTTAATGTATTGGCAGTACACAAATGACAGAAAGTTACTGCAATCAATTAAAACCAGATTTCCTCCTTTTGAAGTCGCAGGCTGTATGTTGCACAAGTTTTGCACACAATCACCCCCCCCCCCTCCATTTCTCCAAAGTGAGTAATTACTTCAGCCCGAGTTCGAAAGATCAAAAAAAAAAAAAAAAAAAACATGCAGATCCCATGCAATGTGGGAATCGATGTGAGCGAAGCTTCCTGCGCCGTTGACGGTATATATTGGCGGTTATGTTGACGGCAAAGGACAGTCGTGATGCGATGTTACCTTGCCTGCACCACTTGTGTTTGTCCCCGTAGTACACAGAGAGACGTGTGATTCATGATCTCATTCCTTTACTGGAGAGGGCAAATTAGCAATGCTTTCTGATGACGCATTTTTCAAAGGCGAAAGCATTAGATGGCTCATGAGTCGACAATTTGACCGTCTCGAAAATTCAATGGCACCAAAATTGATAGTTAGTGCCACCATTGATGGTGGAACCCACGACCTTTGGTGTTACTTAAGGCACAGTTAATTAAGATAGAGTTCATTAAGACAATCGAACCCACGACCTTTGTGGGAGTCGAACTCTTGACCTTTGATGGTAGTCATACTCATGACTTTTGGTGTTATAACTAAGGCAAATGTAATTAAGATAGAGTTAATTAGGGCACTCAAACTCACGACCTTCGGTGGGAGTCGAATCAAGACCTTCGGTGTTAAGGCGCAGTTAATTAAGACAGTTTATTAAGCACGACTTTTCGTGGAGTCGAAACCACGACATTTGGTGGTAGAAAACAAGTAATAGGAACTAACAACACATTCGAATCAGAATTTCAAGTAATTTGAATGGATGTCTCGTGAGCGTGCGGGCTTTTCGCCTTCATCCTCTTTGGCGTATGCTAAAGCGACTGTAAACTTCTTTTCTCTCATGTCATGTTAGGCGCACTGCCACGAACGCAGAGGGGTAAGGTTAATCACCTGTTTCCTGACTGCGTCGGTACGGGATCCGGTTGCTGTGTCGTTGCTGTTGCGCGTGAGGCAAGCGCGGCAGCTGCTGCAATGCTTTTGCGGGGGGTCACGCCTAATTACGGCGCCCAGAGGGCATTGTTGCGTCCCCTAGGGTGCGTCAGAGGACATTGTGGCCCTAAGTCACTTGATACCGCCACTCTTTGAACTCTGCCGCCGCCGCGCGTCCTCCTCGCCCCTTGCGCGTCCCCTCCGCGGGAACCGTTTTGCGCCCGTTTTTCGACACGACGATTGGTCTCTCTGCCGTTGCATCTTGCGCGTTGTGGTTGTGTTTTTCGTTGGCGCCATTTTTCTCCTTAGCTCGGTTGGCTCGGCGCAGCGAACGTTGCACGCTGTGTTTCCTGCGGTGTTGTGCTAGCACTATGCTGTACTGTAGCGCATAAAACTGCAGCAAGAAGCCTGAAGATGGTTATGCAGTTTTTATGATACCGCAAGGAAAGCGTGACGGCTTGCGCAAAAGCAGTGGCAACACAACATTACCCGAAATAATTTTGTTCCGACAAAGAACAGTGTCGTTTGCGACGTAAGGCGCCTTTTTATTGCTCGTATCAAAGCATTTCCTAATGGTGCTTTTTTTTCCGGCCCATCATCAGCGTTTTTGCTGGGACAATTTGTACGTTGCAAAAAAAATTGGGTTGTCCTCTCAGTATGCTGAATATATATTCGCTGGGACTCGATCACGTCGCACGTCGTCAACTGTTATTCAGTCGGACATGCAGCACTATAGTTTCTGCTTTCGCTGAGAACAATTATGTGCGAGAAATACAGCTTCTCGATCGCACTTATCGTGATTATTAGCATCCTTTGCCTGTTTTACTGAAAATCCAAATAGCGGCTCGTAGAGGTTCTGCAAAGTTCGTTTGCGGAACGGTAACGCTATTTCCCTTAACCCTGCTATTACGCTAACGTTAACTAAAACTGTCTATATTCTTTTCAGCTTACTTCGATGTGTGTGTGTGTGTCAGTCATTTAGATGCAAAGAATGCCAGCCCTGAAAAAAATTAGGCAAGTACACACCCGTGGTATTGCGGGTGATGGGCGCTAGCTAGCCCACACTGCGTTTTTTTTTTTCGGTCCTTGAATTGCTTTGAATTGGGCGGCCACGCACGCATCAGTGCATGGGCGACGATTATTATTTGGTTTTCTCGCGGATACAGGCAATGTGCGGGGGTTCTTCCATGATCGCGCACGCTTGCTCGCAATGAAATTGCGCAACCGTCCTATTCAGTTTAGAAGCCACAGCGCAAAAGCTACTTTCACATTGAGAAGACAAACATGGACGGACGATGCACTGGCAACTAATTCATTATAAAAGGCGCACTGAATGTAATGCCTGCGGTGCACATGCACCCACAGGCAAGAAAAAAAAATTCAACGGGGACTTAGCTATCCCTACGCGATCAATCGCAATGGACCACCGCGCGATGCCTATGCTCTTTCAGTCTTCTTAATTAACTTCGCTTTATTTAATACTAATGGTCGTGGGTGCGACTCCCAACAAAGGTCGTGGGTTCGGGTGCCTTAACCTTAATTAACACCAAAGGTCGTGGGTTCGACTCCCACCAATAGCCGTGGGTTCGAGGGTAGCAATGAAGTCAATCGTAATTAAACCAGCATTAACTTCGCCGTAATTAACTTGGCCTTAATTTACTTTGCCTTAATTGACGTCATGAACTGCCTCGATTGGCTGACGACGTTTTGGACCATGGTAGCCACGCCAACGCCGACAACACCGCATTTTCCGCCTCATGAGCCATATAATGCTTTCGCATTAAAAAGCCGAACACTGGGGGATGTGCCACAAGCAATAGATCAGATGCACAAAGTAAGGCATCGTATCATGTAGAAAAAAAAAATGTACGGAGTAAAGAACTCGCCTTAAAGCTCCTTTTACATCAGTATGCCCCATTCATACGGCTTTAAGAAGAAACCAACGTCCTCATAAACGTTACCTTCACATTATCGATGCTGTAGCACCATTACATTTTCTACACTACTGGGCGCGCAACTGGCCCGAAATCATGCGCCTCCATGGAATGTTGCGGCCCATCCGCAGGAGCCAAGGAGAAAAAGCGTGCCGTGCGCAGCCGACGTGCGAGGAGAATCGAGGACAGTACTTAAAGCTCTCAGACCCGCCACCAATATTGACAAGGAATCTAGACCCCCCTCGCTAGACTTACCCGCACAGCTGGGTGCCGCTGAGAAGGCGCTCGCGGTCCGTAAGGCCAAGACATAGTCCGGCGATAGATGACGTTCCGACTGATGTCGCACAAGCCAATGGCGCACAAGACTGATGACGCACAAGCCCACTCTCGCCGGTTCGCGCCATGTGAGAATTGTCGACGATCGCACGATATTATCTTAAAAATTGCTGTACTGTCACTTGTCAAGCTTAACAATTGTTGTGTTTGTAATATGTTTGATAACTTTAGTTTCGTTCCCTTGCAGATTAATTTTATTAATATTTACCATGCTTCCTTTTATAAAGTGTAATTAAATCTCGAGCAATTTTTTTCAACAAAAATTTATTTACCTTTACTTAGTTTTACAGTCTCCGTCATACCAGACCGTCGAGATTGTTCAGAAACGCTACCTTTGTCCGGGTAGTTTGGCGAAGAATATTACATACGTTAGAAGTGCCGACGCTTCGTTTCACTGTGGGCTGTTTTACGTCGGATACCGCCGAGCACACATGGCAAAGCGTGGGAATCGCTCGTTCAGGTCTGCGTCATAAATAAAAAAAAACTAACTAAAATTATTTCGTCCTTTCGCCATAATTAAAACAGCGTAAAACAAGCTATCAACCGCTTTTCTCTCTCTCCCCTTTGCTCCCCCTTCGATGGAGCCAGACTTAAGCACTGGATGGATGCTTGGATGGATGGGATGGATGAGGCTGAACCCTTTAAACCGGCGGTGGCATACGCCACCTAGCCTGACTATTACCATATTATCTACTTTGTGGTGGGTGAATTT